>NC_136273.1:89315193-89497693 GCF_964187855.1 Myxine glutinosa | reverse complement strand
AATCTTTAATGCTTGAAGGCATTTTGCCATGGTCCGAGGAGACGGCAACGGGGGATAGTGTTCGTTTACAGGGGATCGGGGGCGGTGTTAGTGCTCCCCTTCATGTCATCCATTTGGAGTCCGATTTGGTGTCAGGACCGGTCACCGTCGGTTTACAAGCCACGCTTCCTGTAGAGGGTGTATCTGTGGTTATCGGGAATGATTTGGCCGGGGGTCAAGTTTATGGTAACCTGAGGGTTGGTAAAGAGCCCAGCAGGGAAAATAACACCACACCAGCTCGGGATGGCGACAAAAGTGCCAAGTTATTTGTAGGGGGACTGAACTTCAAAACAGAGGAAGAAGTTCTGACCTCTGTCTTCAACAGATATGGGCCGCTGGTGGAAGTGCGGTTGGTAAGAGACTGGGAAACGCAACAGTCAAGAGGGTTCGGCTTTGTCACGTTTGCCAGCACAAAAGACGCCAGAGAGGCAGAGAAGAATTGGAATGGCAAGGATTTGGAGGGTCGGACCATAACAGTAGGGAAGGCATTTCGTAGGCGTCGAGAGGTCTACAGGAGAGGACAACTGGGCGGTAGTTTTGGTGGTGGCCGCAATCAATATTATTATGGAGGCTCCCTGAGTTACGGCCGCTCCCGAAGGAAGGATTGGCAAAGTAGTGGCCGAGAAGGAGACCGCTATTCATGGGACTACAGGGACAAGTGGTCCCACCCTAATTATTAGGGAAGTTCTGAGAAGTTGAAGCACTGAATGCGGCGGAGCCGCCGAGCCAAGATTCCTACACGGATTAACCGTGAACGCCGTTCCTAAAGGCGTCCATGTAGTGAAGTTTCATGCACGGACTAACCGTGAACTCCACGTTCCTCAAGGCGCCCATGTAGAGAACTTTCCTGCACGGACTAACCGTGAACTCCACGTTCCTAAAGGCATCCATGTAGTGAATACTCGGCTTGGCCTCCCGGAAGAAGTGCTATCGAGTGGCTTAACTTTGGATCTTTGATCAACCCCTTAACCTTCATTCACAAGAAACTGACGGTCAAAGTCAGAGGGTCATGAGATGGAGTTTGATTTGGCAGGGACAATGTCGTTGCTGGTGCTTAGTCCAGAGTGAGTAATCTGGAGGGGTTGTGGTGAAATTTTGGTTGCTTTATTTTTAAGTGATAACTGTGCCCGGGGGGGAAGTGATAATGTGGGGGGGTTGAGTTATCTGGTTTGTTTCTCCAAATTGGCCGGCAAAGAAAGTTTTCGCTGGGTTCAAACTTTCTTTCTTGAAGGGGGGGAGTGTTACATATTTATGTGAATGTATGTGAATTACCATTCAGGTCTTTGCTTATCCATGTTTAGTAGATTAAGGGTTGTTGTGGTTGGAGGGTCAGGAGCCCTTCTGAAAAGTGTCCGGAAACGGAAGTGACCGGAAACGGAAGAAGAAAAAGACACGAGGAAGAAAAAGGACGAGTATTCTTCTTCCTCGCCCCGCTCCGACGAAAGGGGGGATTGATTGAGCCGTGTGGAAAAGCGGCGTTCCCGAGCCCGTCTGGCGAGAGGAGTTACCGGGACGGATACCTGCCCGGTGGACGTCAAACTGTCGTGTGGCCGTGCACCGACCCAGCGTTTGGCACCGTTCGCGACACCGTCTAAAAAGACGCGTACGGGTCGCCCGTTGGGGCCTAACACGCCTTGCAAGCGGCGTGGGGCTTTTGGCTTGCTTTCCCGTACCCGCTTCGCGTGGCCACGAGGGGCTGCAGCCGGGATGCCTGGTACGATACCTGCCCGGTGGAAACACGTCCACCCGGGGTTCGTTCAACCGCCCGAGTGCGGCGACGCCGACCATCATCTTGGTCAGGAGGGGCCCAGAGACATTGTGCGGGACCGAGACCAAAAGGGGGTCGTGAGTACCCACGGGGACACACATATATAAGATGGCCATCTTAATCATAGGGAATTGATTGTGGATTGGGAATTGTTGATGGTTGTTTATTGTTGATTGCTCGGGGAAAATCTCCGTGGTTGTATCATTGAAATTGTATGGTATCATTACCATTGAAATATATCCTTGAACATCAGTTGTCTCTTGGGTGGAATTCATATGGATTGCGGGGCGAAAGCGCATATATAATACAACTTTCTGGCGAAGTTCCTCCTCACGGTCCGGGGGTCACCGAGACCAGGTATTCACTGAGGGGACCACGTAACAGAATATATATATATATACTGTATATATATATATATATATATATATGCATATATATATATATATACTGTATATATATATATATATATATATTGTTGCGGATATGGCATTTGGCCTCAATATCCGCTTGTAAATACTCCCCTATTTCCCCAATACTCCCCAACTATCCCCAATCCCCCATTCCCTAGTCCCATTGCCTGTAAATAACACTCTGTAGAACCGACCTTCCCCTTTTTCCCCCATTAAATGTCGTGCCCAGGTTCACCGCATCTCACGTAGACAACTATAGGACATCTTGCTAGTTATTCTTAGTCTATGTCAGTTAAGGACTCGTTTCCATTCATTCTGACTCTTCGTTGCACCAGAATGTGATTGTATGGCACCAGTAGTGAGTTTAGGACCTTCCCATACCTCCTCCCATCTTCTTCCCCAAACAACAACTACAACAACAACTACAACAACAACTACAACAACAACTACAACAACAACTACAACAACAGAGGGGCGCGGCGTGCGGGGAGTGTGCGTCCTCACACCGGCGTGGTTAGCCGCCATTGCCCATGCGCTCCACGGGGTTACCACGAAGGGGCTGGCTGTCAGCTCCTCGTCAGGGGCGGAGCCAGTAACCCCCCCCGCACCCAATAAGAAGGGCGGACCGATTCCATCTGGGGCGGAGCTAACTAGCCGAGGGCGTGTCACTCCCCGCCGGATATACGCGGCGACTTGCCGGACGTGACGTCAGATGCGCCCCCAGCTTGAAGAAGAGCCAGTCACCACCTCCAAGCGCTGAGCGAGCTCCACGCATCGACCCGGTATTGCAGTACCTCCGAGAACGGTGCACCCCCTCCGAGAAGGGTGCACCTTGAGCCATCGACTGCCCGCTTTCCTTGCCATCAATCCCCATGTGAGTCAGTTTTTGTCCTGTTTATCTGTCGTCTGTCGGGGCTATTATAAGAGTGTGTCTAAGTGCCTGTCTTCCTATGCTGTCCCTCTTGTCGTTGTAATCTGACCTTCCGCCCTAATATAACCTCCTCCGGAGGTCTTGAGAACTGAACCCTTGGTGTCGTGTCATTTTAACCCAGCCGTTGTGTCCTTTTCCTCAATTGATTTAGCGTAGCGCGACTCGGCAACGTTCGAGTATAATCGGGTAACTTGTGCGGACACGGCGGCCATTCCGCTCGGCCCACCCTAACATCAAAGTCGTGTCTGTAACAATTGGTGTCAGGAGTGGGATTCGGACCTGGGACTAAATTTATTAGGCCCAAATTTTGGGAAGTAGAATTCGATCCGGAGCGCGTTTACGCGCTCGAAATTATAAAGGCGAAATTTGATTGTGTTTTACAAAATATAAAAACCCGAATTTTGAAAGTCGCGCTATGGCGGATCAAGACAGCTGGGGTCCGATAGAGGAGAGTGAGGCAGGGTCGGTCCAGGACCAAATTGAGGGACGTGAGGAGAGCGAAGCAGCGAGGGTAGCAGACGCACAAAATGGCGCCTCGCTGGTCACGGCGACCGCGCCCGCGACCGTGGCAGCGCCCCTGGTGGATTCGAACCTTTTCCTCCTGCAAATGAGGGCCCTTATGGAACAAATGGGTGAGCAATTGGGAGACCAAATTAGAGGTTTGAAAAGCAGTATGGCACAAATGGGGAACCGGATGGAGGCTCAGAATGAGCAATTGGGGGTAATGGGGAACCGGATGGATGCTCAGGGTGAGCGATTGGAGGGCAAAATAGGGGTAATGGGAAACGAAATGGGGGTAATGAGGGACGAAGCGAGGGGTACCGGAGAGGGGTTAGACAATAATTTTAAGGGATTAGACGAGAAATTTGGGAAATTAGACAATAGATTAGGGGAAATACAGGAGGGGTTAATGGGGGTAGAAAACAGAATGGCCACTCAAGAGAATCAAATGGAAGGGATGCAAAAGGGGTTAGAGGGGTTAGAAAACAGGATGGAAGGCAAATTGAGGGACATGAGGGACCAAGCGGAAAGGGAAGTTAACCAAATGGGGCAGCAGATAGAGGGGGTTAGAATGGGGGTAGAAACTAAACTGGATGCTCACCGGGAGGAAATGGAGCAGATGAGGGTGGCATCTGGGCAGGAGATGCAAGTGATGGGAGAGGAGATCAGAAGAGGAGTGAGTGAGGAGGTCGGAGGAGTGCGCGAGGAGGTGAGGCACTGTAAGGAGCACATGGAGAAGGAGGTGAGAAAGGGGACTGTAAAGTTACAAGGGGGAATAGAGGACCTGACGCAGGAGGTGGAACAGCTGACGGAGGGACAAAAAGGACTAACGGAGCAGGTTCAAAGGAACACTGCGGTATTAGGAGGGTTAAAAGCGACACAAAACGACATAAAAAACGACTTGATAGCGACAAAGAGGGAATGTCATATGGTACGTGAGGGACTGACAACGAGGTTGGACGAGGTGATAGAGGTAATGGAGACGAAGGACCGGCAGGTGAGGACGCACATGGACACGGTCAAGGTAGCCTTGGAGGACGAGCTTGAGGAGACGTACCGGGGAATAAAAGAGGTGAAGCAGAAATTAGAAGAAGTGGAAGAAGGGGTGAGCGAAATTAAGAAGCGACGGAGAGGGGATAAGAAAGAGATAAAAGAGGAGATAAAATAATTGGTCCAAAGTCTGTGTTTGGATCGTGATGATGTGCTCATTAACCGGATGAGGGATTCGCAGGTGATGGAGGAGAAGCGAAGAGGAAGAGGACCTGGTGTAAGTGGTGACCAATATGGTCGTGCGTATGATGCGCCAGGTGATTTAATGAGCTTGGGGGTCGAGATGGACCCGGGTGTTCGTGAGAGGCCGTTGGTGAAGTGTGCGACAGGTCTGGTGTGCGAAAAAGGAGGTGTGCAGGAAAGTCCGACTCTGGGGTGTGTGAGGAAAAAGTGCGTGCCAAGGAGTGAGGGTGCTGGCGAGAGTGAGTCGGTCGTAGCGCGTGTGAGAGGGAGCACATGGAAGCGCGGTGTGGTGAGTGTTACAGAGGGTGTGACGGGAGAGTGTGCGCAGGAGGGTGTGCGAGAAAGGTGTGTGACGGACAGGTGCATGGGGAGTAAGGGTGAGTGCGTTGTCAAGAGTGGTGGTGAGAGTAGTACGAGTGACACGGAGCGTGAGTTGGTGGTGACAGGTGAGAAAGGATGCACACCTGGACTGGTAGAGCGTGAGTGGGAATGCACGCTGGAATTGGTAGTGAGGCACGTGGTTGGGTGTGCGAATGAGAGCAAACCTGTGATTGTCACAGAGGAGGTGACCGAGGAGGGGGCGCGAAGAGGTGTGTTGGTGAGGTGTGCGACCAACGAATGTGTGCCAAAGTGTTCGGTGGTCAGGTGTGTGACCAAGGCTGTGAGTGGAATGAGAGTACCTGGGTGTGTAAGGAAAGGTACGAGGAGCATGGAGACGGCTGGATGTAGGAGCACGAAAGGGGTAGCGTATGCGTGTAAGAACCCAGGTGAAGCATCGACGGTAACCAGGTTAGAGGTTAGGTCGACTTTTAGCCGAAGCGGGCCCTCGGTGCGTGCTGGGCCTCGCTTTGAACGGCCGCGTCCGTGCTCCACTAGGCGGAGCGGGCAGCCCGATAGAAAGGGTCGTCATGGCGACCACGTTTTGTTGAGACGTGCCGGCAGGTCGAGATCGGGACATTGGATGGCTCCACGCCGAGGTGGTGCGTGGGATCTCGGCCCGGGTAAGCCCCCGTCCCTGCCCCGAATGCCGGACGCATCCAGCCGCTGGCACAGGACAACCCGCATCCATGGCTTGGCTTTACGAAGCCGGGCTTTGGACAGGGATTGGCGCACCGAGAGGCATTAGTGAGTAGACTGGGTGATGAGGTTAGTGTTTTGGCCCCAAAATTAGAGAAAAACAAAATTTGATGATTGGCAAGGGATTGGCAGTAGTGATTGGCAGATGATGGGCAGTGATTGGCAAATTTTTGATTTGTTGAAATTTGATGTGCAAAATTGGTAGTGGGAGATGCCCGATGTGGTGGGATGGCAACTCTGTCATCCCTCACAAACGTGTGGGGCAAAGGAGCAATAGTTTATGGGGTGTATGGCAGTGAAAACTAGCCCGGGTGGGTTAGGTTATATTGATAGGGCCCTAGAAGATGACATTAGGTGACGTTAAGATTAGTTAGTGACTGATACCTGTAGTGGGGACGCAGGTAGATTAGTGTGGATGATAATGACGAGGGAGCGCAATAGTTTAAAGGGACGACTGGGAAGCGCAAGTTTCAGAAGGGAGTAGTTAGCTGAGATGATGCTGTGTGAGAATTGAACAGGTGTGATTGCACAGCTGTGCAACTGGACAGGTGTGTGGAGTAGTGTGTGAGTAATGAGTGTTGTGGATCAGCGCGAATGCGCTTGGGGAGAGAAGGGTGCAGGTGGCACCAGGTGTGAGAGCACAGGTGTGCAGGTACAGGTGTGTGGAGAGAGTTGGAGTAAGTGGTACGGAGTGGTGTGCATGGTGCGAAGGTGTGAATGGGGGAAGAGTGGACCCCCATCACGGATACCCGGGGCGGGTAGTGTAAGTGTTAGGTAGAGGGTATAGGTAAATTGTGGTTGGATATTGGAATCTGTGGTGCGGGTTGCAGAATGGTATTGTGGATGGGTGCATTAGTGTTGTGGAAATGGCTGGGCGTGTAGCCTGTTAGTGTGTGTAGTTGGTTGGGCACTCCACCACTGTGAGGATGTCGGCCAGGTGAGGCCGCAGGTGGGCTCTGGGAGCCGGTAGAGTTGTGGATGGGGCCCGAGGATCCGGAGGACGGACCCGGGTAGCCCAGTGCCAGAGAGGGCACCGAGTGGGGAGAGCGCCAGAGGGCCTTCCCCAGGTAGTTAGGTTAGGGTAAGGAGCAGGTAAGCTCGGAGGCAACTGCAGTGGTGGGGGTGTGCAGGTGGGTAAACCCGCTGGGAGAGGTACACGCCACAGCCCAGAAATTGTGCGAGGGCACCGGGAGATGAATCGGGGGAGTGAGACCCCAAATTGAAAAGCACCACAGTTTGGCCAATGGGAATTGGTTTTTAGAACCCATAGTGTAAGAGGGCCAATGGTTTGGCCGGAGAAAGACCCCGGGTAGTGTAAAGTTGTTAAAGTCATTTAGGAGATAGTTAGGATTGATGAACCTGTCGCACCATACGTAGCCACTTACCTGTGGTGATGATGAGGACTCCACACCTGTGTTTTCTTTGTTCTGTGTGCAGGAAAAGAGAATTGCTGTGTGGATTGGTGAGACGCATCACGACGTGGATGAGACATTGGGGTGATTCCATCTCTCCCTCCTTAGGAGGGACTGATGATGAATTGGTAATGGCAAATTTTGATGTTCAGTTGGAGATGGCAAATTTTGATGAGAGTTGAAAATGGCAAATTTGATTGGTTAGGAGGGAGAGAAGACGAATTTGGTTTATGGGAGGAACGGGGAAGACAGTAGGGACGTTTGTTGATTTGTAAAATAGATGTTTATGGGTAGTGTTGTGTTTTGTGGATACAGTAAGGGGTAAGGGAGGGGCCATGTAGGTTACCTGGTGGCGGGGGGGGGGGGGCGTACGGTAGGAACGTACCTGTCTCACCTGGTTCCCATGTGCCCCCAGTGTGCATCATCTTATATTGCGTGCACTTTTGCGCCCTTACCACCTTACTCACTTGTCTTCTTCTTTTGTCTCCCACCTCCGAGGATCTGGCTTTGGGGTAGAGAGAGAGGAGAGAGAGGTGCTGGCTACGCAGTTGTGGGCCTGCACTTTCGCTGCTTGCTGCCTGGATCGATACACCATATGGACCGCAATGTTGGTGGCCACCCACAATGGACCGCAGTTCTTTTGCGGCCAAGCACCACCCGTGGATGGACCTATGGGTCAACGTGGCACCTATGCCATACAGGTGAACCACTTTTAGTTGACACCACTGACGGCCACAATAAAGAAATGGATGCGGTTGGCGCCTTTCTTTATTTTTAAAGAAGCCAGAAGGCCAAGTGCACCACACGAAGAGCAAGAGACACCTGCAGGGTTAGGGGTTGTTGAATTTATTTTTATTCATTGAACAATGGTGACTGCACCGATTGGTGCTGGGGTGGTGCTTTTGGTGCTTGGATGGGGTGCTCTGCACATTATTAAAGGCCGTAAGGCCACAGAGCACTCGTGGGTTGGTGTATCGATGCTGGCATGCGTGCTCTCTCTCTATGCATAACATCTGCATGTGTCCCTCCAAAAACAGGTCCTGGATCGTAGTGTAAATAGCAGCGTAGTCTTGTAAATAATGCTCCCTACCGGCTGTATGTTTAGTTTGCGAATTCTTTCCGGATTCGGTTATCCTGTGGGTGTGTTTCTGTGAGGAGAAGGGTGCAACGTCGCAGGGGGACATATTTACTCATTTGTGAATATCTGTAAAACTGTCGCACTCAGGGTAGAGTTAATAGTAGAGGGAACTACATCTGAGTGCCACACTAAAATAGGTAAACATTTATCGGGTCGGGACGCCCCGAGGGTAGAGAAGGGTGCAATGTTGCGGATATGGCATTTGGCCTCAATATCCGCTTGTAAATACTCCCCTATTTCCCCAATACTCCCCAACTATCCCCAATCCCCCATTCCCTAGTCCCATTGCCTGTAAATAACACTCTGTAGAACCGACCTTCCCCTTTTTCCCCCATTAAATGTCGTGCCCAGGTTCACCGCATCTCACGTAGACAACTATAGGACATCTTGCTAGTTATTCTTAGTCTATGTCAGTTAAGGACTCGTTTCCATTCATTCTGACTCTTCGTTGCACCAGAATGTGATTGTATGGCACCAGTAGTGAGTTTAGGACCTTCCCATACCTCCTCCCATCTTCTTCCCCAAACAACAACTACAACAACAACTACAACAACAACTACAACAACAACTATAACAACAACTACAACAACAGAGGGGCGCGGCGTGCGGGGAGTGTGCGTCCTCACACCGGCGTGGTTAGCCGCCATTGCCCATGCGCTCCACGGGGTTACCACGAAGGGGCTGGCTGTCAGCTCCTCATCAGGGGCGGAGCCAGTAACCCCCCCCCCGCACCCAATAAGAAGGGCGGACCGATTCCATCTGGGGCGGAGCTAACTAGCCGAGGGCGTGTCACTCCCCGCCGGATATACGCGGCGACTTGCCGGACGTGACGTCAGATGCGCCCCCAGCTTGAAGAAGAGCCAGTCACCACCTCCAAGCGCTGAGCGAGCTCCACGCATCGACCCGGTATTGCAGTACCTCCGAGAACGGTGCACCCCCTCCGAGAACGGTGCACCTTGAGCCATCGACTGCCCGCTTTCCTTGCCATCAATCCCCGTGTGAGTCAGTTTTTGTCCTGTTTATCTGTCGTCTGTCGGGGCTATTATAAGAGTGTGTCTAAGTGCCTGTCTTCCTATGCTGTCCCTCTTGTCGTTGTAATCTGACCTTCCACCCTAATATAACCTCCTCCGGAGGTCTTGAGAACTGAACCCTTGGTGTCGTGTCATTTTAACCCAGCCGTTGTGTCCTTTTCCTCAATTGATTTAGCGTAGCACGACTCGGCAACGTTCGAGTATAATCGGGTAACTTGTGCGGACACGGCGGCCATTCCGCTCGGCCCACCCTAACATCAAAGTCGTGTCTGTAACAATATATATATATACATACATATATATATATATATATATATATATATATATATATATATATATATATGTATATATATATATATATAATATGTATATATATATATATATATATATATATATATATATATGTATGTATGTATATATATATATATATAATATGTATATATTATATATATATATATATATATATATATATATATATATATATATATATGTATGTATATATATATATATTATATATATATATATATATATATATTATATATATATATATATATATATATATATATATATTGTTACGGATCGTGGTTAGATGTTATTTTGGGCCGAGCGGATGGTCCACCGCGACCTAACAGTTCCCCCAATTCTTCCCCAACTCACCCGATTCCACCCTGGACGTTGACCAAATCGCGCTATGCTAAATCAATGATGGAAAGGACACAACGACTGGGATAAATGAAGCGACGCAAGGGGTACAGTTCTCAAGACCTCCGGAGGAGGATATAATTACAGTGGGGGAGAAAAGGGGTAGATTACAAGGTAGTGAGGTAAAGGCACAGAAGAGATAGGCACTTAAATACAACCTTATTTTATCCCAGCAAACGGGACAAGGCTGACTTACACAGGATTGATGGCAGGGAAGGACAGGTAGTTCGATAGCACAAGGTGCACCTTGGCTCGGGAACAGGATCAAGCACGGTCCAAGAGATGCAGGGAGGCCTCACAGCGCTCGGAGGTGGCATCTTTCTTTCTCCAAGCTCAGCGCACATCTGATGTCACCTCCCTCTTCCTGCGCATGCTCAGCGGGGAGTCACACGCCCTCGGCTGGTTGGCTCCGCCCCAGATGGGACCGGTCCGCCGCTTCTATTGGGTGCGGGAGTTACCGGGCTCCACCCTTGACGAGGAGCTGACAGGGAGCCCCTATTTGGTAACCCCGTCGAGCACATGTTCGATGGCGGCTCGTTGAAAAGGCCTGGTGCCCTCCCAACACCCCCTACCAACCAAGCCGGAGTGAGGACGCGCACTTCCCGCGCCGCCGCCGTTTTTGTTGTTGTTGTTGTTGCTGAACCGTGAGGAAGAGCTGCGGGGAGGTATTGGGAGGTCCTAAACTTCCTAACGGTGCCATACAATCACATTCTGGTGCAACGAAGAGTCAGAATTAATGGAAACGAGTCCTTAACTGACATATACTCAGAATAACTAGCAAGATGTCCTATAGTTGTCTTACATGAGATGCGGTGAACCTGGGTGCGACATTTAATGGGGGAAATAGGGGGAGGTCGGGTCTACAGAGTGTTGTTTACAGAAAATGGGACTAGGGAATGGGGGATTGGGGATAGTTGGGAAGTATTGAGGAAATAGGGGAATATTTACAAGCGGATATGGATGGATGCAAATCCCATATCCGCAACATTGCACCCTTCTCTACCTCGGGGCCTCCCGACCCGTTAAATTTTTACCTACGTTAGTGTGGCACTCAGATGTAGTTCCCTCTACTATTAACTCAACCCTGAGTGCGACAGTTTTACAGATGTTCACAAATGAGTAAATATGTCCCCCTGCGACGTTGCACCCTTCTCCTAACAGAAACACACCCACAGGATAACCGAATCGCGGAAAGCATCCTCAAACTAAACATACAGTCGGTAGGGAGCATCATTTACACAAGACTACACTGATATTTACACTACGATCCAGGACCTGTTCTTTGAGGAACACATGCAGATGTTATGCATAGAGAGAGAGAACACGCATGCCAGCATCGATACACCAACCCAGTGGCCCTACGGCCTTTAATAATGTGCAGAGCACCCCGTCCAAGCACCAAAAGCACCACCCCATTATGCACAGTCAGCACCATCCGGTGCACCAACAAAGTGTTCAATAACAAATGCACAATCAAGTGTCCATGGTCACCGGTGGTGTCGCAGCCGGCCGATGTTCTGCCGCTGGTCTTGCCTTCATGGAGTGCACTTGGCCTTCTGGCTTCTTTAGAAATAAAGAAAGGCGCCAACCGCGTCCATTTCTAAATTGTGTCCGTCAGGGGGCCAACTAAAAGTGGTTCACCTGTATGGCATAGGTGCCACGTTGACCCAGAGGTCCATCCACGGGTGGTGCTTGACCGCAAAAGAACTGCGGTCCATTGTGGGCGGCCACAAAAATTGCGGTCCATATGGTGTATCGATCCAGGCAGCAAGCAGCAGAAGTACTGGCCCACAACTGCGGAGCCAGCACCTCTCTCTCCTCTCTCTCTGCCCCAAAGCCAGATCCTCGGAGGTGGGAGACAAAAGAAGACAAGTGAGTAAGGTGGTAAGGGCGCAAAAGTGCACGCAATATAAGATAATGCACACTGGGGGCACATGGGAACCAGGTGAGACAGGTACGTTCCTACTGTACGCCCCCCCCCCCCCACCAGGTAACCTACATTGCCCCTCCCTTACCCCTTACTGTATCCACAAACCACAACACTACCCATAAACATCTACTTTACACATCAACAAACGTCCCTACTGTCTTCCCCGTTCCTCCCATAAACCAAATTCGTATTCTCTCCCTCCTAACCAATCAAAGTTGCCATTTCCAACTCAACATCAAAATTTGCCATCTCCAACTCAACATCAAAATTTGCCATCACGAATTCATCATCAGTCCCTCCTAAGGAGGGAGAGATGGAATCACCCCAATGTCTCATCCCTGTCGTGATGGGTCTCACAAATCCAAACAGCAATTCTCATTTCCTGCAACACAAAACAAAGGAACACAGGTGTGGAGTCATCATCACCACCTCAGGTAAGTGGCTGCGTATGGTGCGACAGGTTCATCAATCCTAACTATTTCCTAAATGACTTTAACAACTTTACATTACCCGGGGTCTTTCTCCTGCCAAACCATTGGCCCTCATTACTCTATGTGGTTCGAAGAACCAAAATCCCATTGACCATCTGTGGTGCTTCTCAAGTTGGGGTCTCACTCCCCCGATTCATGACTCGGTGCCCCCGCACAATTTCGGTGGCTGGGTCGTGTGACGCTCCTAGCTGGTCCGCCCACCTGCACACCTCCACCACTGTTGTTGCCTACCGAGCTCACCTGCTCCGCACCCTAACCTAACTAACTGGGGAAGGCCCTCTCGCACTCTCACCCCCTCAGTGCCCTCTCTGGCACGGGCTGCCCGATCCACACCCGGGATCCTCAGGCACCCACTGACACTAACGGCTCCCAGAGCCCACCTGCGGCCTCACCTGGCCGACATCTAACAGTGGCGGAGTGCCCAACCATGCACACTCATACTAACAGGCCACACGACCAGCCAATTTCACCACACCAATGCACCCATCCACAATACCATTCTGCAACCGCACCACATATGCCAATATCCAACCACAATTTACCTATACCTTCTAACTATTCTTTAAACTACCCTCCCCGGGTACTCATGAAAAAGGGTCCACTCTTCCCCCATCCACACATTCGCACCATGCACACCACTCCGTACCACTTACTCCAACTCTCTCCACACCACTCATTCCAATACTCCATGTATTCCACACACCTATACTTGCACACCTGTGCTCTCATACTTGGTGCCGCCTGCACCCTTCTCTCCCCCAAGCGCATTCGCGCTGATCCACAACACTCACTACTCATACACTGCTCCACACACCTGTCCAGTTCTCACACAGCATCATCTCATCTAACTACTCCCCTCTGAAACTTGCGCTTCCCAGTCGTCCCTTTAAACTATTGCGCTCCCTCGTCATTATCATCCACTCTAATCTACCTGCGTCCCCTCTACAGGTATCCTTGTCACTAACTAACCTTAACGTTACCTAATGTCATCTTCTAGGGCCCTACACACAATATCCTGACCCACCCGGGCTAGTTTTCACTGCCATACACCCCATAAGCTAGTGCTCCTTTGCCCCCACTTCATGGGAAGGGTGGCAGAGATGCCACCCTTACCCACTGGGCCCATCGCTCATCAATCCCCCAGTCCTCTGGCACTAATAAGCCCCCCTTATTCAGAGGTACTGGGTCCCGCCTCGGCATCTAAAGCCGAGGCAATCCACGGAGGCGCCTGCTCGCCGGTGTAAGGCCTTATCCGGTCGGCGTGGACGATCCGAGGGAGGGCTCGTGGCCCCATTTTGATTTTTACTACCACGTCACAGACTTGCGACAGGACGACCCCCGGGCCTTGCCAGGGAGAGGTGAGTTTCGGGCACCTACCCTTCCTCCTCCGGGGATTGAAGAACCAAATCTTCATCCCCGGAGTGTACTGACTCCCCTGGCTCCGGGGGTCGTACCTGCGCTTCATCTTCTCCCCCGCCAGATGGAGTTGGCGGCGGGCGAAGGCATGGACTAGCTCCATGCCTTCCTCTAGGTGACGTGCGTACCCCTCCCTCGGCGGGTTAACCACTGTGTCTGGCACGGGACCGCATAGCAAGTCGGCGGGAGCCCGTAACTCCCGCCCATACATAAGCAACGCTGGACTGCATGCGGTGGCCCCGTGCTGGCTGGTTCGGTAGGCCATGAGCAAATAAGGGAGATGTTCGTCCCAGTCATCCTGACGGGTGGCGGTGAACAGTGCCAGTTGTTGGATTAAAGTTCGGTTGAATCTTTCCACCATCCCGTCAGATTGAGGTCTTAAAGGCGTTGTTCTTGTTTTCCGAATTGACAGGAGACTGCACACATCTTTTAGCAATTTGCTCTCAAAATTTCGTCCCTGGTCAGTGTGCAACCCCTGTGGAATCCCACTCCTGACACCAATTGTTACTGTCGCGGTTAAGATGTTATTTCGACCGAGCGGTGGTGTATTACCGCGACCTAACAGTTATTCCCCGACTCTTCCCCATTCCTCCCATAAACCAAATTCGTCTTCTCTCCCTCCTAACCAATCAAATTTGCCATTTCCAACTCTCATCAAAATTTGCCATCTCCAACTCAACATCAAAATTTGCCATCACCAATTCATCATCAGTCCCTCCTAAGGAGGGAGAGATGGAATCACCCCAATGTCTCATCCACGTCGTGATGCGTCTCACAAATCCACACAGCAATTCTCATTTCCTGCAACACAAAACAAAGAAAACACAGGTGTGGAGTCATCATCATCACCTCAGGTAAGTGGCTGCGTATGGTGCGACAGGTTCATCAATCCTAACTATTTCCTAAATGACTTTAACAACTTTACATTACCCGGGGTCTTTCCCTGCCAATCCATTGGCCAACTTACACTATGGGTTCTAAAAACCAATTCCCATTGACCAAACTGTGGTGCTTCTCAATTTTGGGTCTCACTCCCCCGATTCAACACTCGGTGCCCCCGCACAATTTCGGTGGCTGGGTCGTGTGATGCTCCCAGCTGGTCCGCCCACCTGCACACCTCCACCACTGTTGTTGCCTACCGAGCTCACCTGCTCCTCACCCTAACCTAACTAACTGGGGAAGGCCCTCTCGCACTCTCACCCCCTCAGTGCCCTCTCTGGCACCGGCTGCCCGATCCACACCCGGGATCCTCAGGCACCCACTGACACTAACGGCTCCCAGAGCCCACCTGCGGCCTCACCTGGCCGACATCTAACAGTGGCGGAGTGCCCAACCATTCACACTCATACTAACAGGCCACACGACCAGCCAATTTCACCACACCAATGCACCCATCCACAATACCATTCTGCATCCGCACCACAAATGCCAATATCCAACCACAATTTACCTATACCTTCTAACTATTCTTTAAACTACCCTCCCCGGGTACTCGTGAAAAGGGGTCCACTCTTCCCCCATCCACACCTTCGCACCATGCACACCACTCCGTACCACTTACTCCAACTCTCTCCACACCACTCATTCTCTGCTCCATATATTCCACACACCTGTACTTGCACACCTGTGCTCTCATGCTTGGTGCCGCCTGCACCCTTCTCTCCCCCAAGCGCATTCGCGCTGATCCACAACACTCACTACTCACCATGACACTCATCCGCAATGCTCTCTCATTCATCACTTGTACACTCACACACACCTCGGAGCATTGCCTCACCGATGCCTCATTTGAAGCTGCTCACCAGCACTTCCATTCACACTGCATCATCTACTCTGTCTACTCCCTTCTAAAACTCGCGCTCCTCCGTCTTCCCTTACACTCAGCGCTCCCACGTCATTATCAAACACTAAGCTACTACGTCCCCACTACAGGTATCAGTCACTATCTAAACCTTAACGTTACCTAATGTCATCTTCGCTAGATCCCTACACACAATATCCTAACCCACCCGGGCTAGTTTTCACTGCCATAAACCCCATAAGCTATAGCGCATTTGCCCCTCTATCATGGGAAGGGTGGCAGGGATGCCACCCTTACCCACCGTCATACGGCGCGTGTGGGACCTTGTGGGACCACCTCGTATGTGAGCCGTTGCCCGCCTGCCGGACCCCGTGCGTCGCCCCTTGCGGGGTCAGCGCGGGGCCGAACCGGCCGGGCCCCCACAGTACATTACCCCCAAAGGGCTCCCGTGCCTCCCCTGTCGCTCTAAAAACTACCCCTGTTGGTGTCGATGCATGGGTCACACTTCCGCAACCCGCTACCCATTCCATACCACCACAACCTTGCTCACTCACACCTCGCACCTCTCCCATCACCGGA
Source organism: Myxine glutinosa (assembly GCF_964187855.1). Lineage (NCBI taxonomy): Eukaryota > Metazoa > Chordata > Myxini > Myxiniformes > Myxinidae > Myxine > Myxine glutinosa. The sequence goes on along the minus strand of NC_136273.1, from coordinate 89,481,234 downwards.
CCCTCTCGCTCGCACCCTCGTTCCATACCCTCCGGACCAGCCATACACCTCACTCTTGGCCTCTCACGAACATCCGGGTCCATCTCGACCCCCAAGCTTATTAAATCACCTGGCGCATCATACGCACGACCATATTGGTCACCACTTACACCGGGTCCTCTTTCTCTTCGCTTCTCCTCCATCACCTGCGAATCCCTCATCCGGTTAATGAGCACATCATCACGATCCGAACACAGACTTTGGACCAATTCTTTTACTTCCTCCTTTATCTCTTTCTTATCCTCTCTCCGTCGCTTCTTAATTTCGCTCACCCCTTCTTCGACTTCTTCTAATTTCTGCTTCACCTCCTTCATCTCCTCGTGCGCCCCCTTAAGTTCTTCCTCTAACTCCACCTTATTTTTTTATATGTGCTCCCGCACCTCCCGCTCTTTAACCTCCATCACCTCTACCACCTTGTTCATTTTCCTCGTCAGGTCCTCATGTACCATCTGACACTCTTTTTTAATTACCCCTACGTCCTTTTTCATCTCCTACTGTGTCGATTTTAAACCCTCTATTACCGCTGTGTTCTTCTTTACCTGGCCCCCAACTCCTTTTGTCCCACTGTCAGTTGTTCTACTCCCAGCGTCAACTCCTCTATACCACCTTGCAATTTTACAGTCCCCTTTCTCACCTCCTTCTCCATGCGCTCCTTACAGTGCCTCACCTCCTCGCGCACTCCTCCGACCTCCTCACTCACACCTCTTCTGATCTCCTCTCCCATCACTTGCATCTCCTGCCCAGATGCCACCCTCATCTGCTCCATTTCCTCCCTGTGAGCATCCAATTTAGTTTCTACCCCCATTCTGACCCCCTCTATCTGCTGCCCCATTTTTTAAACTTCCCTTTCCGCTTGGTTCCTCATGTCCCTCAATTTGCCTTCCATACTGTTTTCTAACCCCTCTAACCCCTTTTTCATCCCTTCCATTTGATTCTCTTGAGCGGCCATTCTGTTTTCTACCCCCGTTAACGCCTCCTGTATTTCCCCTAATCTATTGTCTAATCCCTCTATTCTACTCCCTAACCCTCCGATCTGGGCCCCCATGTCATTCCTTAAACCCCCGATCTGGTTTCCCATGTCATCCCTCAATTTCTCGCTATTGGACCCCATCCTTTGTTCTAACCGTTCCCCCATTTCTCCCATCTTGCCCCCCAATCGCTCACTATCAGCCCTCATCTCGTCCTTCTGCAGGTTGAGGGACACCTGCATTTGTACCATAAATTGCTCCATGAGGGCCTGCATTTGGGCCATCCCTCCCACCTGTGCAGCGGGTGCGGCCGCCGTAGCCATGTGTGAGGCGCCATTCTGCGCGCCCATAACCTCGTGCGCGAGGATGCCATTTTGCGAACCTGCCACCCTCACTGCTTCGCTCTCCTCTTGTCCCTCAATTTGGTCCTGGATCGACCCTGCCTCACTCTCCTCTACCGGAACCCAGCCGTCTTGATCTGCCATAGCACGACTTTCAAAATTCGGGTTTTTTGTAAAACAAAATCAAATTTCGGTGTCTTTATAATTTTGACCAAATTTTTCCTAGATGTTTAAAAAAAAAAATTTGGTTCAGGCCTCGAATCTCACTCCTCGACACCAATTGTTACTGATCGCGGTTAGATGTTATTTTGGGCCGAGCGGATGGTCCACCGCGACCTAACAGTTCCCCCAATTCTTCCCCAACTCACCCGATTCCACCCTGGACGTTGACCAAATCGCGCTATGCTAAATCAATGATGGAAAGGACACAACGACTGGGATAAATGAAACGACGCCAGGGGTACAGTTCTCAAGACCTCCGGAGGAGGATATAATTACAGTGGGGGAGAAAAGGGGTAGATTACAAGGTAGTGAGGTAAAGGCACAGAAGAGATAGGCACTTAAATACAACCTTATTTTATCCCAGACAGACCACAGACAAACGGGACAAGGCTGACTTACACAGGGATTGATGGCAGGGAAGGACAGGTAGTTCGATAGCACAAGGTGCACCTTGGCTCGGGGACAGGATCAAGCACGGTCCAAGAGATGCAGGGAGGCCTCACAGCGCTCAGAGGTGGCGTCTTTCTTTCTCCAAGCTCAGCGCGCATCTGACGTCACCTCCCTCTTCCTGCGCATGCTCAGCGGGGAGTCACACGCCCTCGGCTGGTTGGCTCCGCCCCAGATGGGACCGGTCCACCGCTTCTATTGGGTGCGAGGGTTACCGGGCTCCGCCCTTGACGAGGAGCTGACAGGGAGCCCCTATTTGGTAACCCCGTCGAGCACATGTTTGATGGCGGCTCGTTGGAAAGGCCTGGTGCCCTCCCAACACCCCCTACCAACCAAGCCGGAGTGAGGACGCGCACTCCCCGCGCCGCCGCCGTTGTTGTTGTTGTTGCTGAACCGTGAGGAAGAGCTGCGGGGAGGTATTGAGAGGTCCTAAACTTCCTAACGGTGCCATACAATCACATTCTGGTGCAACGAAGAGTCAGAATTAATGGAAACGAGTCCTTAACTGACATAGACTAAGAATAACTAGCAAGATGTCCTATAGTTGTCTTACATGAGATGCGGTGAACCTGGGTGCGACATTTAATGGGGGAAATAGGGGGAGGTCGGGTCTACAGAGTGTTGTTTACAGAAAATGGGACTAGGTAATGGGGGATTGGGGATAGTTGGGAAGTATTGAGGAAATAGGGGAATATTTACAAGCGGATATGGATGGATGCAAATCCCATATCCGCGACAATATATATATATATATATATATATATATATATATATATATATATATATATATATATAGTGTTGTAGTTTTGCCATAAAGGCAAACCCCCTATAGTTAATTGCACGACAACCTGTAGCGTGCAGTAGTCAGTTATTTCTTATTGAATGTAAAGATTAGCCCTTTCCCATTGTGTAGTAATCAAAACCAAATATGCATTGAGAGTTGGGCAGGATTTCAAACCTTCGTGTGGTTAAGGGAAGTCATTACTGATGAGCAGGAGGCGTGGCCAAAGGAACAGGCCCACGTGACCAAGGACGGATCGGGAACACCACCAGCAAGCGACTGAGGGGGTGTGGAACCTCCCTGAATGAAAGGGGGACGGAAAACTGAAACCTTCCTGGGAGAAAGAAGGATTGAAGGCCAGCATGCGACAAACCTCAGCCAATGGGAGGCTGTGGAACATTTTGAAGTCGTGGGCGGGTGTGATAAAACCCCCGCCCATCGCATTTTGACTCTCTTGCATTTCGCCTCGTGGAAGACACTCCTCTTGCATTTCGCCTCGCCGAGGACACTCCTCTTGGATTTTGCTGCGCCACGACCTCCTGCTCTGGACTCTCTTGCTTTTGGCTCCACAAGGCGATTATCTTGCTTTTGGCTCCAACAGGCAATTCTCTTGCTTTTGCCTCCACCAGACGACACTGCTCTTGCCTTTGTGCTCTTGCCTGGACCTTTTGCCTTTGTCCTTCGCCAACACTCCTCTCTTGCTTTTTGTGTCGACGCCCGACACCCATCGCTCTTCGCCGAACTCTGGACTCTTCCTATTGCTCTGGACTCTGGCTCGTGCATTTTGCTTCGACACTCCGCTTGCATTTGTCCTTTGACGCTGCCTCTTGCTTGTTCAACCTGCGCTGAAGTTCGTCCGTGCCGACTTCGAGGCGGCGGTTCGTCCTTTGGACCTGACGTCGTCCAGGCTGCACGTGAGGATCGAACTGCGCACACCATGTGGCCACTTTTGGAGTCAATCCCAGCACGTACATCGGTACGATAATAACCAGCGTGTTATTCCCTGAGTGAGTGTGAGAGTGTGAAGGCACCAGTGGGTTTATTATTAGGTAAGGAATTGATAAGCTTATATCTTTATCTCTGTTTCTCTGTGCCTTATAAATAAAAGGCTGTACATTTGGTTACTTTCCAACCTGATCAGATACGTCTTTTCTCCATTGGCCTAGCATCATCCGAGACCGAATTTGGCTTGAATCAGGTCCATAAATCACGTTAGATAATGCCGCTTTCCACACTGTGCAAATCCGCTTGGCACCCCATAAAGTGTGGAAGTGAGGGTTCGATCCCCGGTTTATCCGGTCGCGTGTCTTGAAGGTATTTGGGAATATTTGACCAGCAAACTCTTTGGCGCGTGGCTGGGAGGTTGGCGATCGGAATTGCTTAGCAATCTGTCAATCACGAATTTAGTCGCTCACAGTCGGTGGCCTCAGTGGAACCGGAGTTCGTGGGGAAATGGGGCATAAACCTCCCCTTAGTACGCCGATGAACCCGGGATCCGCAACAATATATATGATGAAAAAGGCTTGTACTCACAGAATGTGATCAATGTGTCCACCATTATGATTGACACAAAAATGCAGACGATGTCCAGTCAACAGTCACACGGCGAATGGTGTCAGAAGTGATGATGTTAAAAGTGTTGCTGATGCGCTCCCGCAAATGTGCAGCACTGATTTTTTTCCGCATAGACCAATGTCTTCAAGTGACCCCAGAGATAAAAATCCAACGGGCTGAGATCGGGGCTCCTATGCCGGCCACAACGCAGACCCTCAATGTCCTATCCAATGACAAGGGAATTGCCGGTTCAGCCACTCTCTTACTCGGATGCTGTGAAGAGTAGGAGCGCCATCCTACGAGAACCATGCTGGGAAATCCCCATCTGCGTTCAAGACACTGGGGAATGCTTCCTCATTGAGCATACGCAAGTGGGCATCTCCTTTAATGTTCCACACCCCCTCGGTATGAACTGTCATCCCGTGACTTTTGGTCTTGTTTTACTTAAGCGTGCCCCCAACCATTTCTTGACCTGCACGGGCCGATTTTGCTCAAACTTGGTACAAAGACAATACATTGGAGTATACATATGTGGAGGATTTTGTTTTGTTATCCGACCAAAGATGGCCGACTGATCGGTGGATGGAGCCTATAGCTCCATACACCAAAATTACGAACTAAAACCATGGGGACTATGGCATTTTATGTCTTTTTCTTCTTGTCTGGATAAGGAATTGATATTAAGGCTAAAAGGCTGCATGTGTTTTTTAAATTCACTAAAAACACTAACTAGGCTGACAGGATAGCTTAAATGTACACACACTCACCTGCTGAACCATCTCGCCTGGGTTTGAATCTCATCCCAGCTATGAACTGTCATCCCGATGTTTCACCAGCATGGCGATTCACTGTTGTGTGCCTTCCCTAGAATGGATGTTAACCTGGATGTTCCTTTCTGTCAACATTAGTTGGCCATTTCAGGTCACTCCTCTGTAAGGCTAGGAGAGCCATCACCGGACATTTCCTGCCCCCCATCGAAACACCAAACGACATGGAGTGACAGAATCTTTATCAGCAATTAATTTCATTCTTGGACCCTAGGCCTTTACGATTATGGGACAAGACGGATGGATGTAAAGTTTTTACTATATTTGGGAACACAGTATTTACTTGTCCTTCCACTGCAATGCTGCCTTGCTCACAGATACAATCGTGGCCAAAAATATATGCACCCTTGCACTTTTTTCAAATAATGCACCATTTCTTCCAGACAATTGTTGAAATTAAAAAATATTTTGGTATTCACATATGTATTTATTTGGTTTGCAGTGGAACAAAACAAAAAAACCTGAAAAAATTACGAAATCTTAGCTTATTCAACATAGAAATGCTAAAATGGCCCAGAAAATATTGTCGTGCGAATCCCTCAAGGTTAACACCAGGGACCGCGGAAGACCGAACGGATTTAATTGAGGCGGCGACCAACTCAGATCCATCTATAAACCGCGGGAGGAATAAGTGAAGAAGAAGAAAAGGCGGAAGCGCTTACCTGGAGAGGGAACGAACTCAAACGGACACGGGTTTAACAAGGAATGGAAAGTAATGCAAGGGTTTATTTTTAGTAAAGGTCGGGACAGGGAAACGCGATGATAAATCTAATAATGATCCTAAATCGGGATGCCACACACCTAACTTCAGAAACGAACAAAGGACTGAATTAATAAAAGAAATGTCTCGTCGTGTACTTGTGAAATGTGGTGCGTCTTATCTTTGTCTGTCGTCGTGTCTGCCGTCCAACGCGGCTCCAAGCTCCGGCACAAAGAAACCCTTCATCCTCGCTCGCACGCTTCGCCAGGCCTTGATGCGACTCGCTCCGCGGCATGCCACGAGGTCCCTCGCTCCAGTACCAACAGCACTGGATCCCGCTCCAAGCACCACGACGAACCAACGTCATCCAGCACGAAGCACGAAGGTCCAGCATGCGAAAATGAAGAGCCAATGAAGACCAGAGACAAGAAGAGCAGAGCTTCAAGCACAGAGAGATCTCCAATACGAAGGGGTCCAGCACGCAAAGTCCAAGAGAGCAAAGAGAGCAAAAAGCTAAGATGTCATGAAGCGCCAAGAGAGAAAATGTCATCCAGCCGTTCTTTTATCACCTTATGTGTGATGTCAGCTCTGGCACGCCCCCCAATCAGCGCCTCGTAGCTTCCCGCCGTCCACTGAACCTTCTAGCGCCTTCCCTCAAATGAACAAACTCCTTCTCAGTTGTGTCTTCGCGCCTCCCACCCTGATTGGCTGGAGGTTCATGCCTTCCGCGCCAACCAATCACACGTTCCCTGTGGCGTGGGTTACAACTCGTCTCACAGGATGTTGCTAGGCCAGCTGGTGGTGTGGCTGGCGGCGGCCATCTGGCGGTGCCCCGATCTGGCTGCCTGCCGGTCTTCTTCCAAGGTCATTGTAAGGGAAGGGGAATTTATTTACTGTTGCACTAAGGGCCTATCTAAGTGTATATATGTGTGCATTGCCATAAGGGACAAAGGAATGATTACCAGGTCTGACACACAGGGGTGTTTTCTTAGTCCCTACAACTATTTAACACCCGAACATCCTTGTATGTTCATAGGTATACACTTCCCCGACAACCCGCCTAAAACACAGAACCTATTACAGGATAGATTCCCTATCGTGACAGTCGAAGCATGTTACCTATACAGATCTACCTGGCTCTAGATATTCCTTTACCCCCCGACATAACACAGCCCCCCCCCACCCCCCCTCCACCCGCCTGGAACCATAGCTCCTGCTAGGTTCACTGCAAGCACTACCATTCCAGTCTTAACACTTACTGTCTCACACTTAATTAACCTACGAAATAAATCAGGAGGGCTGTGGGAAGTGAGCCGGAGCTACTTACCTATTAATATCCTCCTTATCCTCCTTATATCCTCCTTAAGGATTATATATCCTCCTTAACAAGCTAATCTCCTTAACAATCATGCAAATATGTACAATGATCTTAATTGGTCGTTCCTGCGGAGGGAGGAAACAAAGAACACACCCAAATCCTACCTTAACCACAAAACTTAACCTTAACCAAAACTTCAAAAATTCCAAAACTCTATTAAACATTTGTACATACCCCAGTCTACAGACCGCGTCCCCCAGTGGATGCCACAAGACGCAACCTTACCTGGGGGGCCATCCCAATGCACCCCCAAATGTCTGCGGGCCCTGTTCTGGTGTTACAGGTGAGTGACATGGCTCAGTGGATTTCGCCCACATTCATACAACACAAACCCCTTAACCACTCATTCTCATTCCAAAACTCATCAAGGCATTTCAAAAGTCAACAAAGCACTTATTTCACCGCCCCTGCAGGACCATGGCATAGATGTCATATCACAGTGCGTGCATTCCTCTCAACGAGGCAGCGGGGAGGTACCGCACAAGTAAGATGGTGGGGGCGCTTCAGGCGGTGGTGCCGGCAGTCCCAAACACAAGTCAACCGACTCACAAGTTCATTGCCCCCCCCCCTTTACCTATTGGCCCCGTGACAGCCAAACAGCCCTTTCTGCCGTTACCCCGCCGGTGAGGGTCTCCACACACCAGGCTCCGTTGCCTCCTGATTTCACGCAGCTCCACGGGTCTCCGGGAGTCTCCTTTACCCCCACGGCGCCCAACCAGACCCTCCACCGATGAGCTCCAATTTCCAGATCCACTGGCTGCCAGGGGTAATTGCCGCAGAGGGGGGCCGCAGGCATCGCTCCTCAGAGCTTGATCTGTACATGCGGGCACACACACCTTCCCCATCCACAAGATCCCAAAACACATTTCCTCCCCCGCTGCCATTCAATTCTCAACACATTTCCATAGATGGTACAAAAGATGTTTCAAAAGAGTTGCCATGGCCTGCTTCATGTGAAATCCCTTGTTCACATTTTTCCAACACGTTTCCATTTTCAACACAATAATCACCACTCATTCTCAGTTACCATTCTCCACGACCACATAAAAACACATAACCACCACACATAAACAAATGCCACCCACAAGACTGTGGCACACATTCCATCCCCCTCACCGACCATGTCATCACTCGCACCCGCCTCCCAACTCCAAATTACATGTCCCCAATTTCCATAAGCAAGTCGTGAAGCCTGGGACAGTAAACATCAAGGCCTTACCTTTACCTTGATGAGCAGGTAATTACCGGTTGGGCAGGTCCAAAAGTGCCATCCACCCATAAAATCCCAAAATTTCTCATTGGACCAATCAAATTTCACCAAATTTCTCTTTTGCCCCCACGATACTGGCAGGTATGTGGATCCGCATCCAACGGTGATCTGTTCTAAACAACTACCTGTGGCTACGACAGCTCCGCACCTCTACCATGCAAGGGTCATCGGGACAAGGTGAGCAGTCAAAGCGCCAACATGGCCCATGAGTGTCCATGAGGGTGTGACCCACCATCCATCCTTCGGCCCCTCTGCAAGGAACACAGCTGCACCAGCCCCAGTTGGCCAATGTGGTGAGCACCTGCTGCCAACAACCACTACTGCACGCAAAACCTCAGCCCTGGGGGAGACGGTCGCAGTGCGTGGCTTTCCCCCGCACGTCACCTACGCCGCCCTCATCCCCCAGTCAACAGAACTGCAGCCCCCAGTGCCCACCCACACTTGACCACACCAAGGTCCAGTCAACAGCCATGCTCCACCAGGAGACTGTCGTGGAAGTGTACGGTGAGACTCAAGACGCCAATGGTCGGAAACAGGTTTTACAAAAGGTCACAACTTTATTAACTGGTTATTCACTTCATTCCATTACCAAATAATACCGTTTAACTCAATGGACCAGGTAACTCTATCCGCATAGTCCCTCTTTCGTGGCTGCAGCGCCGAACCCGTGGTACGCGTTCATTCCGTCGGGCAGGGCTTCTCGTGGCAAGTGCTCCTTGACTCCAAGTCTCTTCTGCTTATATCGGCAAACTTCAGTTAATCCTCTGTCCGCTGAAATCGTAATCCCTTCTCCGCTGCTTCTAATCCGTTCTCCGCAAACGTTACTGGTCGCCTCACTGGCACCAGCTCGCTCTCCTCCCTGCTGGGAATTTGCTTCATCCACTTTGCATCCCGATGAAAGACAATAGTACGGGCTTGGGAATGTGTGTTAGCCCGGGGTCGTGCTAAAGCTACACAACAGGACTCCCAGCTTCGACAGGGCGAGATGCATTCCTGACATTCTTACGACCACCTGCTCGTACCTTGGTTCATTACCAGTTCCAACCAATAAGTTACACTGAGTTACACTTCCACAATTCCCTCATCTTTTTGTTTTTGTTTATATTAACCATTAATCTAAACATCAATATAAGTAAACAATCAATCACTACAAGTAAACATCAATACAAGTATAAGTAAATAATCAATCACTGCAAGTAAACATCATTACAAGTATAAGTAAATAATCATAACTTTGGTAATCAAATTCCCTTAGGCATACACCGTCATCCTGCAAGAATCACAAAACATTTCGTTGGTCATTGACTCCTTCCATATTGTTCAATCTATTGCATTTGCATCACAAATATCTTTTCAAAACAACACTTCACCATCACCAAGATACAACAATTTCACTTCATTTTCAAGTTTTGTAAAGCATCTGCACCATCTGGCAAAAACGTTTGCCTCCACACAAATGTTGACTTTGTTTGAAAGGAAGGGCTGATCACTTGTGTTTGAATCCAGGTATGAAACATTTTCTCCTAATGTCTTCATAGCTCCTGCACTACTTCGTGTAGGATTTCGCTGTTGTGGTAACATTGCGGAGTCATAGACTGACCCTGCTCTCCATGTAGCATTCTTGCCACTTTTTGCTGCGAACCATAATGATTCCTTGAACAAGGCCTTCACCCAGTTGTAGTCGACTTGCCTCCTCCCTCATTATGAGTGGGCAGCAAGTATTGGTGTGACATTGATTGGCCAGCAAGATGTGGAACAGGGATGCCGGATGCATCCACAATGATGTTGGGACCATGGTGTTCAGGTCATCCATGGTCCATACCAGGAGCAACCAGCAGAATCGTGCACAGCTGTTGTGAAAAGGCACAGCCATTGGTTTGCAGCTCCATGCTGGCTCCCCGGAAGTTGGTGAAGTAATAACATATGTCCCCACATTTCACAGAGGTTGCAGGTAAAATGTCGTTGTCCTGCAACTTCTGATGTGATGAATGTTCGAAGCCTTCGAACAAGAGTAAGTGATCGCCTTTCTTTCATATGTTGCAGTGTGATCCAGGCAAATGGTCACATAAATTTCCTTGGTGAAGGTAAGCATTCATCTCCAAGTTACACGGGAGATGTCTTCATCATTCTTTGAGAAAGAGGGTGTATGCCACGATTAACTTCATTTTTTAGCCACAATTTTCTTTCTCGAACTTCTTCCCAATTCCGTTAGCACTCCCTTCAAAATGTGATCTCGTCTTATCCTTATGCTCAGTCATATCTGAATCTGCTTTCCACACACACTGAATCAGATAGGGTACATCTTACCATGAAATCAGCATAATCATGTATATCTTCCGACAGTTTCACATTCAACAATTTGTTGTTTTCCCTTACAACATTCAAAAAGTTATATTCATTTATATGCGTCACACAAATAATATTCAATCAGGTATGTATTTTACTACTAAACTAAGAATAGCATCCACAATTGCTTTCAGGTTAATATAGTTCAAAAATTAACTTGTGCAGGTATTTTAGCACTACTCTAAGAAAATTAATTGTATATGATTACAATCACAAACAGGAATATCTAATTCCCAACAACAATTTTCCCAAACCAACAAATTAAGCATAATGTATTATTACCATAATTCCTCTCCACTTTTTCTTTTTCCTTTTTTTTTTTTTTTTTTTTTTTCCTAACAGTGTGTCACTCGTGGTGATATGAGTTCACTGCTATTGTAATTGACACAACTCATAACATTGTCGTTATGCCATTATCTTAATTCTACTGTATTCATTTGCAACATCACTTGATTTAATCTTTTAATCTCAGTATTTATGTCGCCATAAAAGTCTTCCTTTTCTGGTTCCACATTTCTTTCCTCATTTGTCACTTCATGCGTTATCATCGTGTTGTTGGTTGCCTTATTCAGACACACCGTCACTAAGGCTTTCAAGCAAGCCACCACTAAAACAATTGCCAATATAACTACTAAACCAACAAACAAGTCTGCTACTCCTTGTATATATTCATACCTATAACATAATTATATGTCAATGACATTCAACATTGTATACCAAACTAACAAGCTTCCTAAATGGTAAATAAAGACAATCCCTTAATATGTAACATAAATCAGATTATTTGACTTACCCTGATCCCCCAATCTCCCGGGGTCGAACTAAATCCCCTAATCATGAGTGTAGTTGTGATACATTATCCCTCATGTTTCGCTAATATCAGTAGATAATGGTATGTCATGTAGGCAAATAAATGTCACTATCCCAAGTAGGAATATCACATGTTGACAATGTAATGTTTATCAATGCAAGGGGTGTTAAAATGTAATTCAAATGAATGTATATCACGACTATCATTTATCCGCCACTGAATGTTCTGCTGGGCTGCTAGGTGCAGCCTCATTTTCTGTGGGATCGTCCACCTTAGCCCCATGTGCTTGCTTGCAATGAGAGGCATGAATCCAACTTTCTATTTTGGGTTCATATTTGTTTCTATTCTTATCAATCTCCTATGGTTTATCAATTCGTTCCAAGATACCGCAACCAAAGGTTTTAACCAAAGCTCTACCAAACTATTTCCAATGTGAACAAAAATGCCAGTGAAACAATGATTCGAGGAATTAACTTCAAGGGGTCAATAAATTTATTCTATAACCAGATCTAATTTTCCCATCCAATAGTTTGCCTTGCCACATGTCATATTATAACACTTTAATAAACCTTCGAAAAATATTTCCCATCTCAACAAATTTCCTTTTTTACAAATAGCCATGTGTAACTTACGTATTTAACTACAATTTCCTCTCAATTTGTTTGGCCTAACTGGCCGCAAAAGTGGCTGCCAGCATGCAGTACCGTTTTTTATCTACCAAGGAAGTGCTCGTCCACACAAGACCTCTACCAAAATGTTGTTTGTAAAAACAAATCTGGGATTTCTGATTACATGGATGCACACTCTCAGGACATTTTCCGGCTGCTGTTAACAATCCACTACGATAAATTAATTCCTTTACCCACAATCAAATAATTAGTACAAATTGAGGATATTATCCCTATCACATTCTTTTATAGATTCATTATGTTGGATCTAAATTTTTTTTTTCCAATAATTTTCCACTGCTGTAAGGAAGAACAATAGCTCTCATAAGTCTAAGTAATATCGTACTTAATTTACCCAGCATCGAATAATTTATTTACTATCCTTTCTCATCTGTTAACCAGTGACTTTGTTTGAACTCCAGAACTGAAAACTCACAATAGTTCAAACCAGCAAAATTTTCTTTACTATTTTCCCATATCATCTATGCCTAAAACACATCCATACATACAGCACAATTTATATGCTGATAAAATTCAAGTTTATATATATAAAAATCCATGAGCAGAGTACTCTGGGACGTCAGTGTAAGACCTCTCCAAAATTTAGCTAATTTTGTACTCCCACATTTTTATGAAGCTCATATCCATAAATAGCTTTGATTCTCATATAAATTCGATCACAATGGAATCCCAAGATTACTTCCAATTTTTTTTACTATTAATGAATGGCTGCTCATAACTCAGCAAATCAAATCTTTATTCTCCATCTCCCTTGACAAAAGTGATAATTTTCATAATCAAATTATATTTCTATTTTTTTTTATTTTATGAATTCTCTCGATATGCGATCCCATCCCCATGGAACTATCTATTTTTCAGACAAGGCACACTGTCGGTGTCAACAATCTCGTAAGATTGATACACAAAAACAAAAAAACACTGACACACAAAATACCCACACACACATGCATTATGCGTATTTGTTTGCGTTGGAACCCTTATTTACAGATCTGGATGGGTGTCAACTTTATTTCAATTTCTCAAAATTTGTCCTTCAATTTTATAAGCGCTAATACACAAATGGACCAAAAAGTTTATTCTTAGAAAACCCCTATGACGTCACATTGACATTACCCTTTCAGTTCCCACAATAATTTATCCAAATTTGACTACCCACCCATTTGTATGTCAGTCGACCACTGACCTATCAATCGTGTGGAACAATAGTCCGAAATTCCCACCTGATCATGATGTGACTCTTGTCACTTGGTTTGTCAAAAAAAAAATTGCAAAGCAATTGTTCCAAACTTTGTAAATTTAAAATTTTGTGCCCAACATAAAAGATCCAATTTCGGCATTTGATCAATTAATTATCAATTTGCTTACAAGCAAAAGAAAAATGAATAATTCTTGCTCCAAAAACTTTTCAGACCCAAGAATCATCGACAGTTATTCATGTTTGTCCAGTAATCTAATTTGTTGAGGCCAATCGTCATTTGGGATTTGTCGCAATGAAGGCCTAATCATTGTCTGAGGTATCGGTCAGCCCTGGTACCCTTGATCTTGGTTTACCCTATGAACTTGTCTTCCTTTTGGTATACGGACATCCTCTTTTCCAATGTCCCATCCGTCCACACTTGAAACACCGGTTTCTGTCGTTGCCTGGTCTGTGCACCTGTGCACTTGTATTGCTGGGCTGCATCTCTACATCCCTGAGTTGCCACTGCAATCTCTCGTTATCTCCCGAAACACGAAAAAATTCTCTGTACCGTCCTTTTTGGGGAGACAACTGGAAATCAGATGGGACAACTGTCACTTTCATTCCTAATTTCGAGGGCAGTTGTGCATTTGTCTCCTCCACTGTATCCTGTATCCTTTTTATTTTAAGTTCTAGATCCGTTATCCGTTCTTGCTGTTCCCGTTGTCTGGATTCACCATCCCAAAGATGGAATGCAAGCCAGTCTACCGTTAGATTCTGTCTCTTCCTGGCTTTCAATCTTTGTTCCAATCTTTCCAATCGACTTCGCTCAAATGTACCCTCTCTTGGAAACTCCTCATCATGTCCCTTTGTCCACAAATACCAATTCTCGACCTGCCTTATAGCTTCGGCACCATAACGGTCGTACATATGATGTGTACAAGTACCTTTTTGTGGAATCTCTGGTTGTCCTTGTGTATTCTTGCAGGCTCCATTTCCCATTTTGCCTTTTATCAAAGTAGCGTTGGATGTGTTGTAGTTTGTTCCTCTAAAGCTTCTCTCGTACCTCCAGGAAGGATCTCTCCACCTGTTCAAACGGTGATTTCCAGAGAATCTCTCTCACCTGTGGCTTTTGCACAATCCAATCTCACAGATCAGTATTTGCAGATGAGCCAGAGGGTCAGTATGAAATGGGTGAATCCTCAGGTGTCCGCTCTGTTGAAGGGGAAATCACACAATGGTAACCGCACATATATATCTATATATAAACTCACCACCTTGCTCAATTTTCCAAGGTTGTCTTCACATTGATAATATCTCACAAAGATATTGAAGCTTCTTTCTTGAGACCGCATTTTCATCAATCAAACGATCAATATATTCAATTTAATTTATTCATTTCAATTTATCCAGTTAAATTTATTCAATTAAATTCAATCAATTAGATTCAATCAATCAACAATTCAATCAATTATTCAATTTCAATTAATTCATCAATATTCATCAATAAATCAAATTAATCATTTTGGATGACTCCTTGCATAAGCCCTTTCCCCAATGATGTCAGGACAGGTCCATCCATTGACTGAGATCGAATCTCATCGGTCGTCACCTCTGGTTCATACCTCATGTCAATTGACGAATCACCGTACTGTCCTAGGGTCATATCTGACATATTTCCCCATTTTGCCTGGTCTCCACAAATTTTCTTTGCAACCACTAAAGGCAACTCATCCTTCATTCGTGAGACAGCCAAAATGGATGGCAGATATTAAAGTTCATTGGGAAAAATATCTCATCATTTTTCTTTTAATAGTACCCAAAATCTCTTGGCAATATAAATTTCGTAAAACTCCTGAAATAAGACTGTAAAATTCCTTCAATCATGCTAAATTTTGAAACTCCATCGCTTGTAACACCCAATTTATCCCATAGGGCTTGAAAGTTCTTTCCCAAGTTCATGCAATCATTCTGCATTTGAACCCTATGATATCATTCATAATAATCATCATGATTTTATAGTCATGGTCCTATCATAATCATCTATTTAAAACGAACATTTCCTTTATCACCACAGCTATGTGGTATAATCAACAATAGAATAAAACTGTACATAGCAACAGGCTACCTCATGGCCACTTAGTATACCTATTGACAATAAGTCATAACAATATCGAATAATCATTGAACAATTAAAAATCGCTTCCACTGCTCCAGCCGCAGCATTCGTCATTTTGTCTGCTCATCCGCGTGACCAAAACGAAATAAAGGGAGCTCAACCATTACACAGCGCTTTTAATGGCGCATGCCATAGGAACTCAACGCAATTTCGACTCGGCCAGAAAAACGAGCAAATTTTGCAGGATGTTAACTGGAATTAGCCGTGAAAATATATACAAAATACACAAAAATACACACCCACAAAAATAAACAACAAAACCCAAACAAACCCAAGGTCGACCCTCTTACACAGTAAATTACATCATTTCAGCATCGTATTGATTGCTGAAATATTCCAGGGTTTATACACACCTTAAAAGAGGTATGTGTGGTGTTGCCCCCTCCCACGTTTATTCCAGGGTTTATACACACCTTAAAAGAGGTATGCGTGGTGTTGCCCCCTCCCACTTTTAATTCCTCATTAAATTCCTCATTAAATTACTCATTAAATTACTCATTAAATTACTCATTAAATTACTTATTAAATTACTCATTAAATTACTCATTAAATTACTCATTAAATTACTCATTAAATTACTCATTAAATTACTCATTAAATTACTCATTAAATTACTCATTAAGTTACTCATTAAATTACTCATTAAATTACTCATTAAATTACTCATTAAATTACTCATTAAATTACTCATTAAATTCCTCATTAAATTACTCATTAAATTACTCATTAAATTACTCATTAAGTTACTCATTAAATTACTCATTAAATTGCTTATTAAATTACTCATTAAATTACTCATTAAGTTACTCATTAAATTACTCATTAACTTAACTTACATAGTTTCAGCATTGTATTGATTGCTGAAATATTCCAGGGTTTATACACACCTTAAAAGAGGTATGCGTGGTGTTGCCCCCTCCCACGTTTATTCCAGGGTTTATACACACCTTAAAAGAGGTATGCGTGGTGTTGCCCCCTCCCACTTTTAATTACTCATTACATCGTTTCAATTAAAAACATCGCTTCTACTGCTCCAGCCGCAGCATTCGTCACTTTGTCTGCTCATCCGCATGACCAAAACGAAATAAAGGGAGCTCAACCATTACACAGCGCTTTTAATGGCGCATGCCATAGGAACTCAATGCAATTTCGACTCGGCCAGCAAACGAGCAAATTTTGCAGGATGTTAACTGGAATTAGTCGTGAAAATATATCCAAAATACACAAAAAATACACACCCACACAAATAAACAACATTTATTCCGTTCAACAGAACAAACATTTCCTATATCATGACATGCATGTCTTCAAAATTATATGACCAAGAGAAAAAGTAATACTAATTAAAACTGCGGGCAGTGATGATCCGGGGACCATACCGCTCCATCCTGATTGGACGGGTGCATGCTAGAGTCGTTAACAACGACAGTCCAGATCCGATTGTTCAAAATTTCAACTCAATCGATCGAAAAATGAACGCAGGGATGCATTTTAAAGGTGCAGTGGCACTAACTGAGTTGCCACGAATATGGCCACGAAATTGCCAATATGGCCATCACAAAATATTTTCCTTAATCAATTGGCTCATAGCATAACCAATCTGCAAGTATCTCATCCGAAGATGTATCTCTGAGGAATTTTAATTAAATAAGTCATTTATAAATCAACGAGTTAATTTATTAAATGATTAATCAATAAATCAAAATTTTCCTTGACAGCCACATCACTTGGTCAGTGTCATGTCCAAATATCAGCTTCCTTACTCAAAAGGTGCCTGAGTTAATGTAATGTAATTACTGTAATAAGATTACTGCAATTACTGTAATGATTACTGTAATTACTGTAATTACCGGAACTGTAATTATTGTAATTACCTCAGGTAATTACTGTAATGTAATTACTGTAATGTAATAAGAAATGTAATTAATTAAATAAGTACTTCATTAATCGCTAATAATTAAATAACTCGTGAATTCTTATCCGATTTACTTCACATTTGAGTGTCCCCAAAACGTTGGAGCAAAACGTTGCAACAACGAAAGTGAAACGTTGTAGCGACGTTGTGGAAACGTTAGCAAAACCCAACATTTAAATGTTCCCAAAACGTTGGAGCAAAACGTTGCAACAACGAAAGTGAAACGTTGTAGCGACGTTGTGGAAACGTCAGCAAAACCCAACATTTAAATGTTCCCAAAACGTTGGAGCAAAACGTTGCAACAACGAAAGTGAAACGTTGTGGCGACGTTGTGGAAACGTTAGCAAAACCCAACATTTAAATGTTCCCAAAACGTTGGAGCAAAACGTTGCACCAACGAAAGTGAAACGTTGTAGCGACGTTGTGGAAACGTCAGCAAAACCCAACATTTAAATGTTCCCAAAACGTTGGAGGAAAACGTTGCAACAACGAAAGTGAAACGTTGTGGCGACGTTGTGGAAACGTTAGCAAAACCCAACATTTAAATGTTCCCAAAACGTTGGAGCAAAACGTTGCAACAACGAAAGTGAAACGTTGTAGCGACGTTGTGGAAACGTTAGCAAAACCCAACTTTGAATGTTCCCAAAACGTTCCAACAACAAGTTCCAACAACAAGTTCCAACAACAAGTTCCAACAACAAGTTCCAACAACAAGTTCCAACAACAAGTTCCAACAGCAAGTTCCAACAACAAGTTCCAACAAGTTCCAACAACAAGTTCCAACAGCAAGTTCCAACAACAAGTTCCAACAACAAGTTCCAACAACAAGTTCCAACAACAAGTTCCAACAAGTTCCAACAACAAGTTCCAACAACAAGTTCCAACAACAAGTTCCAACAGCAAGTTCCAACAACAAGTTCCAACAACAAGTTCCAACAAGTTCCAACAACAAGTTCCAACAACAAGTTCCAACAACAAGTTCCAACAGCAAGTTCCAACAACAAGTTCCAACAACAAGTTCCAACAAGTTCCAACAACAAGTTCCAACAACAAGTTCCAACAACAAGTTCCAACAACAAATTCCAACAACAAGTTCCAACAACAAGTTCCAACAACAAGTTCCAACAACAAGTTCAAACAACAAGTTCCAACAACAAGTTCCAACAACAAGTTCCAACAGCAAGTTCCAACAAAAGTTCCAACAAGTTCCAACAACAAGTTCCAACAACAAGTTCCAACAACAAGTTCCAACAAGTTCCAACAACAAGTTCCAACAACAAGTTCCAACAACAAGTTCCAACAACAAGTTCCAACAGCAAGTTCCAACAACAAGTTCCAACAACAAGTTCCAACAAGTTCCAACAACAAGTTCCAACAACAAGTTCCAACAACAAGTTCCAACAGCAAGTTCCAACAACAAGTTCCAACAACAAGTTCCAACAAGTTCCAACAACAAGTTCCAACAACAAGTTCCAACAACAAGTTCCAACAACAAATTCCAACAACAAGTTCCAACAACAAGTTCCAACAACAAGTTCCAACAACAAGTTCAAACAACAAGTTCCAACAACAAGTTCCAACAACAAGTTCCAACAACAAGTTCCAACAAGTTCCAACAGCAAGTTCCAACAACAAGTTCCAACAAGTTCCAACAACAAGTTCCAACAGCACGTTCCAACAACAAGTTCCAACAACAAGTTCCAACAAGTTCCAACAACAAGTTCCAACAACAAGTTCCAACAACAAGTTCCAACAACAAATTCCAACAACAAGTTCCAACAACAAGTTCCAACAACAAGTTCCAACAACAAGTTCCAACAACAAGTTCAAACAACAAGTTCCAACAACAAGTTCCAACAACAAGTTCCAACAACAAGTTCCAACAAGTTCCAACAGCAAGTTCCAACAACAAGTTCCAACAAGTTCCAACAACAAGTTCCAACAGCAAGTTCCAACAACAAGTTGCAACAACAAGTTCCAACAAGTTCCAACAACAAGTTCCAACAACAAGTTCCAACAACAAGTTCCAACAACAAGTTCCAACAGCAAGTTCCAACAACAAGTTCCAACAACAAGTTCCAACAAGTTCCAACAACAAGTTCCAACAACAAGTTCCAACAACAAGTTCCAACAACAAGTTCAAACAACAAGTTCCAACAAGTTCCAACAACAAGTTCCAACAACAAGTTCCAACAACAAGTTCCAACAACAAGTTCCAACAAGTTCCAACAACAAGTTCCAACAAGTTCCAACAACAAGTTCCAACAGCAAGTTCCAACAACAAGTTCCAACAACAAGTTCCAACAAGTTCCAACAACAAGTTCCAACAACAAGTTCCAACAACAAGTTCCAACAAGTTCCAACAGCAAGTTCCAACAACAAGTTCCAACAAGTTCCAACAACAAGTTCCAACAGCAAGTTCCAACAACAAGTTCCAACAACAAGTTCCAACAAGTTCCAACAACAAGTTCAAAATCCTCAATTTCCATCCGATTTACTTGACATTCGAATGGGATTTAAATATCAAGCACAGGGAGCAGAGGAAAAACACGAAAAAGCAACAGCCCTGGCTTTGCTTCCTGGAAGCTTCCTGGAAGCTTCCTGCAAAACGCTTTGCTTCTCGCAAAACGTCCGCCAATGGGAACTAGAGGGAGGGGAGGGAGAAGGAGCGGGAGCAAGAGACAGGTAGCCGAAATGGAAATGAGGGACAATGAGGGACAGTGAGGGAGTGTCGGTATGCAATTTTCATCCAATCGCCATCTTTCACAATAATTCTGGACCGGCATGAGTCTGTCATTAATTTATATTGTAATCAAACGAGTTTTAGACATGGCGGGAAAACTGAAAAAAAAAATTTTTATTTATTTATTTAAAACGGGTGTACACGATTGTACACGTGTACGGACCTTACCGAACCTTACCGAACCGGCAAACAAATCGCCTCATGGTGCACTTCATGAGCCGATTTGCCTGCAGACCAGAGCAAGGCTCTTCACACCCAGCGTATAACGTACATATCCTCGCAAGCACACGAATAATAGAATCATTTAAAACGTTCCATCCGTGACTTTTACCTCGGACGGTCGTGACAAAAATACGTTTACACTCCTTGGATTACCTATGGAATGCAAGTCCCACACACACATCCTCCACCATGATTCGAATAATTAACTTCAAGTTCGTATTTCGTAATGGACCATCCCAAGACGCCATGCTTACCTTGGCGACGTCCACTCGAAATCTCAGCGGTGCCTCCAGATTGTCGTGGAAGTGTAGGGTGAGACTCAAGACGCCAATGGTCGGAAACAGGTTTTACAAAAGGTCACAACTTTATTAACTGGTTATTCACTTCATTCCATTACCAAATAATACTGTTTAACTCAATGGACCAGGTAACTCTATCCGCATAGTCCCTCTTTCGTGGCTGCAGCGCCGAACCCGTGGTACGCGTTCATTCCGTCGGGCAGGGCTTCTCGTGGCAAGTGCTCCTTGACTCCAAGTCTCTTCTGCTTATATCGGCAAACTTCAGTTAATCCTCTGTCCGCTGAAATCGTAATCCCTTCTCCGCTGCTTCTAATCCGTTCTCCGCAAACGTTACTGGTCACCTCACTGGCACCAGCTCGCTCTCCTCCCTGCTGGGAATTTGCTTCATCCACTTTGCATCCCGATGAAAGACAATAGTACGGGCTTGGGAATGTGTGTTAGCCCGGGGTCGTGCTAAAGCTACACAACAGGACTCCCAGCTTCGACAGGGCGAGATGCATTCCTGACATTCTTACGACCACCTGCTCGTACCTTGGTTCGTTACCAGTTCCAACCAATAAGTTACACTGAGTTACACTTCCACAAGACCCACCCAGAAGACATGGTCCACACACCTCGGACATGCACAGTACCACGTTGACCCCCGACTACACAACTACATCCCCATAACCCCGCGTCCCAAATATCAGCACAGTCGCCCTCGCAACCAGTTGAAAGCTGTGTCCTGCTAACCTGTCAATTTTAATCATAGCCAACAACACTTTGGCCAACACACCTGGATCAATAATGGTGTCACTGTGCAGTGCCCACCATAGCATTTCAAAATTCACCCTTAAATTTGCATCTAACCCTCAGATTACCCATGCCAAACCTTTTTCACATTTTACTAACCTCACCAAAGAAAGATGCTTTGCCATACACATGCCAGCCGAGCATGGCCCATATGCTCGGTACGTTACAAATTCCCGATTCATTCCCATGGCTCTCTTCCCAAACCGAGAGTCCACAAATCACAACGGAATATCTGTGGAAGGTCATTCTCACACCATCACGTTCCACAGATGCCCCAATGGTTGGCCGGTGGGCTATGTCCGTCACTGTCCATTCGGTTCAACCCGCGTCCACACACCAACACAGCATGGCAGGTCACCACATGCTGGCTGTCCCAGAGTCTCAGGGAGAGGGTGTCAGGCCGCATGCCCGGGTGTTCATCACATTAGGCCCAAGTTGGCCGTCCGCGATGCCACCACCAAAGCATGACCCACAACACCTCCCCCTAGTGGTCCTCAATATACGCCATCCCAGGCCTGTGAGGAACCACCTCGGATCCCCTGGAGGTCTTAACCTCCACCAGGGTCCGGTGACCCTGCCGGCCCGAGCCACGCGCTCGGGCGGTGCCCCGATGGACAAGGGACGCCACACTCCACCAGACCCCCCGATGGGGCCCAGGTCGTACCACGCCACCCATGGCTGGACCCCACGTCCAAATCTCGCCAGCACAGTCCCCCAGCTGGCTGGCATACTCAAATTTCCAAAGGGGCAACTT
The DNA here is from genome assembly GCF_964187855.1 of Myxine glutinosa. Classification (NCBI taxonomy): domain Eukaryota; kingdom Metazoa; phylum Chordata; class Myxini; order Myxiniformes; family Myxinidae; genus Myxine; species Myxine glutinosa. Next base: position 89,458,780 of record NC_136273.1, on the reverse strand, counting down.
TTGCGCGAGGCCGATCCCAATGACCTCACCTGGTCCAAATTCCACAGCCCGGGGACCGACCAACTCCCTCCATGGCTGCTCCACATCCAACTCCCATTTAAATCTAAATTTCTTTCTCCTTTTAAGAATTTTCATTTCCACTGCCAAACCGCAGCTGCAGGTAACACCCCCCTCCAGGTTGTTCTGCCCCTCCCTGCAGCTGTTCCACATTCGCTATGGGAACCAAGTTCTCCGAGGCTCTTTTTCCCCGACTCTCCAAGGTCCAAATCCAGCATGGAGCCAACACACTTCCCCAACTGGTCATTCAATTTCAGAGCCTCCGTTACCAAATTTGTGTTTGTGGTGAGGGTCCCCTCGGTCACTTCAACCACCTCCCCGGACCGGCTCACCTCATCACCCAAGCTCCTTTAGGCCTGGTCAAACTCTACTGCTATGGGACTGTCCCAGGTCCCCAGCCGCTGTGTCACATCATGCTCGTCATCCCCATCATCATCACAAATCATTTCTGGCCCCCACAGGCCTTGATCATTACACACCTGGTCCTGTTCCACCACACGGACCCCCAATAATGTTACCCCCTCTTGCTCTGAACCACCGCCCTGGCACAGCAAGGATTCAAATTCATCTCCCGGTTGGGGTGTTGTGGCATCCACCCGGCCCCGAGAAACCTCCAGGTCACCATGTGGGAAACATCCCCCATTACAATTTTCACATTCCCCATTCACCTCTTGGCACTACACATTCACCTGTTGGCATTCCCCATCTACCTGTAGGCATTCCCCATTCACCTCTTCACATGCCGCAATCAAATTTTCCCCATTTAAATTTCTACCTTCCCTTCCTTCCCACTGTGATTCCAATTTTGCCATTCCCGTTGCAATTCCCAATTTGAATTCCCCCCCGTTCCGATTGAATTTCTGCCACCCTTGGCTTCTCCTGGGCCCCATCAGCACCATTCGTTCGTCCTTCCCCCCACTCACTCGTCCATCCATTAAATATATCACTCATTCCCTCATTCCCTTCAATGAGAACTCACTCATTCCCTTCATTCTTCACTCAACCAGTCTGAATGGAGAAAAGGAGTCATTCTGCTGTTTTGTGTCACTGTGTGTACCACAATGAGCATGGAGAAAAGAAAGAAAACCAGATAATTGTCTGAGGAGGTCAGACACAAGATTGTAGCCAAGCATGGACAATCTCAAGACTACAAGTCCATCTCCAGAGACATTGATGTTCCTGTATTCACCGTACACAATGTTATCAGGAAGTTTAAGGCCCATGGCACTGTAGCCAACCTCCCTGGTCGTGGCCGCAAGAGAAAACTTGATCGAAGATTGCAGCGAAGGATTGTTCGAATGGTGGAGAAAGAAACTCGATCAACTGCCAAACAGATTCAAGCTGGTACCTTCAGACACAAGGTAGGACAGTTTCAACTCTCACCATCTGTCGCCAATTCAATGAAAGGGGTTTCTATGATAGGATCCCACTGCTAAGAGAGAGACATAAGAAATCCTGACTGGAGTTTTCCAAAATACACCTGAACAAGCCAAAATCCTTCTGGGAGAATGTCCTGTGGACAGATGAGACCAAATTAGAGCTTTTTGTTAAAGCACATCATCTCTATGTTTACAGAAAACAAAATGAAGCCTTCAAAGAAAAGAACACCTTCCCTACAGTTAAACATGGAGGAGGTTCAGTGATGTTTTGGTGATGCTGTGCTGCCTCTGGCACTGGGTGCCTTGAATGTGTGCATGGCATCATGAGATCAGGAGATTACCAAGGAATTTTGGAGCGCAATGTTCAACCTAGTGTCAGAAAGCTGGGTCTCTGTCGAAGGCCATGGGTCTTGCAGCAGGTCAATGACCCCAAACACACTTCAAAAAGCACCCAGGAATGGTTCAATACAAAACGCTGGACTGTTCTGAAGTGACCAGCAATGAGTCCAGATCTAAATCCCATTGCACACCTGTGGGGAGGCTGAAAACAGCAGTTGGGAGAAAGAACCCTTCAAATATGGGAGAACTGGAGCAGTTTTCACAAGAAGAGTGGGCCAAAGTCAAGTCAAGGGTGTCAATATTTTTTCAATGCCATTCCTTTTCAGTTTTTGAATTAACAGGATATATTGAGTTCTGAATAAAAAACAAAGGTTCTGTAATATTAACAGTGAAATAAAGAACTTTGGAGACCAAATACTTTTGTCAATTTCAACTTATTTTTAGAGAAAATTGTGAGTTATTTGAAAAAAGTACAAGGGTGACTATGTTTTTGGCCACGACTGTATGACATAAATTTGTGTTTTATGAGCCATGAACTCGATACCTTTGGCGAAGCATGATTTACGAGTCAGAAACTTTAGAGATGTTTCCTGCCAGCAATAATCCTTACAAAGCGATTTCTGTGATGAAAAATAAAATATACTAACCTTGGACCCTCTATGACTGATCATTAGTACATAAATAATCCAAGAATGGAGAGAGAGAGAGTTGAATCAATTCCGAATTGAAGGGAGGCAAGATTTGAGAAACAGGAAAACATGAGTCAAACATTGGGATGGCGGTTTAGGTTTAGTTCAAAGAAATGCCTGAAAGCAAAGAGAGAGTGAGAGAGAGAGCGCATGCTATCAATTATATCTGTTGTTACTCATCAGCAAATATTTCACATTTTGTAACAAACCGTTGAACAGCTAAATCAGTTTTATATTATCCCTCATTTGATTGATAATCCGCATTGAGGCTCCATAATATGTATGACTGCACGGCCCGAGCATTTACTATTTCAAATGACCCACTTTGAATGGCTGCTGGCCAATTTTGCTTGGCAGACAGGGTAACTACATAAGCCAGATTTATAGCATATACATCCCAGCTTTGTAAACCATCTCATTTCCATAGCAGAAGTACAAAATCATGTTCGTACATTTGAGAAGTTGTGCAACCACTGCGGTTCCCATCTGAAATTAAACTCCTGCATGAGTTACGTTAACAATTTGGTACATCGTTAACAATTTGGTACATCGTGTATCCACAGAATTGCATCCTTGTGTCTATTTTGAAAGCAGATGGCTAATGACGTCTTCGCATTTTTTTTTTTGTTTTTTTTTTTGTTCACGATGCCTTTTATATGTACTGGTGGGGGTATGCTTACAGATTGTGTAAGCAATACCAAACCGTGCTTCGTACGTAGGTACATAATAAATAGAAGCTTTATAATTTTAGGCAACCACCACCGACCTGTTGGACATCAATTTAGATTTATTTATTTATTTTACAGACGCGTTTGTGGTTTTTACGTAAATTTTAATTGAGATTTTAATTTCACAGTTTATCCTTATAGAAAATAGAATTTTCAAATGCTAGATTGAGGTTTTCGATTGAGGTTTTTTTTTTTTTTGGTATTTTTTTACAGACGCATTTATGGTTTTTTAAAGTAAATTTTTATTTATGGACGCTTTTCCTTTTTTCATTTGCAGACATTATTGTCATGTTTATTTCGCAGTTTACAGAAATAGAAATTGCAATTTTCAAATGCTAGATTGAGGTTTTCGATTGAGATTTTTTTTTTTTTTACAGCTGCATTTACGGTTTTTAATGTAAATTTTTATTTATGGACGCTTTTCCTTTTTTTCATTTGCAGACATTATTGTCATGTTTATTTCATAGTTTACAGTTATAGAATTACAATTTTCAAATGCTAGATTGAGGTTTTCGATTGAGATTTTTTTTTTTTTTACAGCTGCATTTACGGTTTTTAATGTAAATTTTTATTTATGGACGCTTTTCCTTTTTTTCATTTGCAGACATTATTGTCATGTTTATTTCATAGTTTACAGTTATAGAATTACAATTTTCAAATGCTAGATATAGATTTTTTTTTTTACGTATGCGTTTACGGTTTGTTAATGTAAATTTTCATTTGTAGGCACTTCCCGACGGTTCTGTGATTTTTCCCGGTACACCAGCTTTGCTGTCCGTTGGCATGCCAAATTTCAGCTTTCTACGACACCTGGAAGGTACCGAACATTAATATCAGTCAGTCAGTCAGTCAGCAGTTAGAAAGAGCTTTCTATTATATATATATATATATATATATATATATATATATATATATATATATATATATATATATATATATATATATATATATATATATATATATATATACATATATATACATATATATATATATATATATATATATATATATATATATATATACATAATTTTTTTAAGGTGCGGCGCTTGCGACGAGTACCGCACCAGTTGCAGAGGGCTTCTTATTTCGTATGTTGCATCGTTGGCCGGGGGCGCGGCTGTTGCGCTGATGCAATGCTCTCTGTAGGTTCGGGACAGGAATTTGGAATTTGTTCAGGGTGCCGGCAACAGGTCGCCTACAGCTGCCTTATTTATCGCTTCTTAATGCAACACAAAGCGAGGCAGGGGAGGAAAGTTGAGTGTGGGAAGTTCTTTAAAGTAGGTTCGCAGTCCTGGGGAAGGGGGCTTACACATTTATTTTGAAGGCTGTCGGTCCCAAGGAAACACTGCACATGAAATAATTTATCAGCCCTCGTAACGGCTCGCATCGCCATCAGAGTGATACGTCAGCTGCTGTAGATTATTGGACCGATGGTTCCTTGTGGGAGGATTGGGAAGGCCGAGCGTGTTGGCGTTGCGGTTAGGGCATCTGGACGGTGAAAGGAAAGTCATTGGTTTTAAGGGTGTGGCTGAATGGCCAAAGCGAGTCAGAGGACCTTTGCTTTTAGGGTCGACTAATGAGCAATTTGACGATGGTATCGACCTTTCGCAAGGACAACGCTGAGCTGCAAATTGTATGTTTAAAAGTTACCTAACAACTGCAAGTTCACCAATCTCCTCTGACCTAACTCCATCCCTAAGTGCGATATCTTTTCCTGCCTCCATTCCCATAGCACCAATTTTAATTCCCCATCCATTTACAGGTTGTAAATTTACAGGTTGTAAAAACCCTGGTGTTGGGCTAGCTATTAATAGCAACCTCGCTATCCCTGGTGTTGGGCTAGCGGCTAGGGTGCCGGCTTAGGATAACCTAGGATCCTGGGTTCGAATCCTGGTCAATCGCTGAATTAACACCAGGGGGGTTGACTCAGCCTGTTTCATCCTTCCGAGGTCGGCTAATTGAGCACCAGCTCACTGGTAATTCCCTGTTTGTCGTAAAAGGCGACAAAAAGGGTTGGCGTCAGGAAGGGCATCCGGCCGTAAAACATTGCTTCAAAAAGGGGACCGAAAAACAACAACAACCACGGTTCCCGAAAAAGGCCAACCCCCGCTTTGCGGGGAAAAATGGCCTCTAAAGGTGGTTTTTTTTTTTTTTTTTTTCCATTTACAGGTTGTGACGTTTCATTCCGCATGATCTCTCATCATCTGTTGATCCAATCTTGTTGTGTCCACTTTTATCCTCTGTCACTACTCCATGAGTTGACATGCAAGAGCCAAGCACCCGAAGACAGTAAATGTTTACACATGAGCTTCCGAGAAGTAAAGCGGGCTATGCCACATTCTGGACCAAATTGAGTCAGGTACTGGACTAAAGTATAATCTCTCAATGTCAGTACCTTCTGTACTTGGCGGTCTTCAGCAAAATAGTTGAGGCTCATGCTGATCTTCGTTCAACGGTATTTTAAACGGGAACCTGAACTTCGAACGAACTTCGAACGCTCAGAACTTGTATCATGTCGGGCATTTGCCTTGTGCCCAGCTTACCTCTCCTCTCGTTGTCTCAAATATTTAAGCGTTGTGTATTTAAGGAGTGGAAAGAAATGCATTTATCCTGTGGCCTCACTTTGCCTTTTTATTCCACTCTCGTGTCAATCGTCTTGCTCAGCTGCAGCCGGCTGCACTTGAACGATTGCGCACACCAAAATAAAAAATGCAACGGGTCCCCTTGAGAGGGAAGGCTAAGACCCCAAATCTGATCTGCAAACCAGAATTCTGGCCCTGCCCTGTGAACCGTAGCGTTTGTGGTGCTACATCGTCCGTAAGCAGAAGTGGCCTGAAATTCATCAGGCAATTCCCCAGGTAGGCCTCCTTACACCTGACCGACTCCCCAGATGTCTATTAGGCAGCGGGCGGTGGAAGAGGAAAAGTTGACGCAAGCACCTTATTTATGTTTGCCTGCTAACAGCCTAGGCCTGTGGACTCTGAGCTTTTTGTTTTCAAATACGCCATGATTTCACTTTGCATGGATGTTGTTGGGTTCTTGTGTTTTACTAATTGCAACCGAGAAACTCCTGCTCGTACACGCGTCTTGAGACTCAGAATTATATCGATCTTTATACATGTTAGGTTACTCTCTGTAGATTTATTTCCGAGAGTCGAGATCCAGAGGTTTGTTTTTATTTTGAAAGCACATCTGCAATCTCATGCTGTGAAGTCTGATCTTGTAAACCGACCCACCTGATTGGTTTGTTCCACAAGGTATTATTACCTCTTGTCTGTTGGGATCAGCAAATAGAAAATAGCACAAATTAAATTATCACTCGGAAGTTGGCCGCACGGGATTCTAAACGAGGTAGGGATGGGGATGGCAAAAATACAAATGGCGTCTTCTGTCATCGAGCCGGCAACATGGGAGAAACAATTCCCATTTATTGCCAATCTGATGCAATTTAAATGTTCTAATGGCGGCGAGGTGAAACTACTTATACCATATAAGTAGCTTTTTTTTAAAAATCTTAGAACCACCTTTAGAGGCCATTTCCCCCCGCAGAGCAGGGGTTGGCCTTTTTCGGGCACTGTGGTCCCCTTTTTGAAGCAATGTTTTACGGCCGGATGCCCTTCCTGCCACCAACCCTGTTAGTCACCTCTTGCGACACACAGGGAATTACGAGTGAACTGGTACTCAATTTGCCGACCTCGGAAGGATGACAGGTTGAGTCAACCCCTATAGTGTTAATTCAGTGATCGACCGGGATACGAACCCAGGATCCTCGGATCCCAGGCCAGCACCCTAACCGCTAAGGCAACACCAGGCTTCTTTTTTTTTTTTTTTTTTTTTTTTTTTTGCTTAGGGTCCGTAATAAAAATTTGTATGGGTGTCGAAGGCAGTGACCAATTGCAAATGAATAAGAGGATAGTTGAAGATCATAGCGATGAAATATCCTCATCACCTGACAAATAATCCTCGATCACTCATGATCTTATGAGGCCATGCCAAGCTGGTGCATCCTATTTGATGTAAGTGGGATTGTCGTTTGTTGATTATTTATTTTAGTGATTCCATCTGACCAATGGCATATTTCATCGGTCGATAGATTGGAGGGGTCGGAGAAAGTGGGGAGGTTTCCTATTGGTGCCAGTGATATATCCAAGCTATTGATGTTGGACTTTTAAAATCATTAATTTGAACAAGCTAAACTTAAAAAACAACTTCAAAGTTAAAAAAAAAATTGTTGAACAATTTTGCAAACCACAAAAAAAAATTTTAGTATCTGCATTGCTGAGTGGCCTGAAAGGTGTTGTTGTTACAAAACAAGGTCTTGTTCAATGGTGTATAATAATAATAATAATAATAATAATAACAATAATAATAATAGTAATAATAGTAATAATTGTCATTATTATTATAAATTCCCTTACAAGGAATTTCAATGCAGGAGGAGGCCATTAGGCCCACAATGGTTGCCAACCTATGTTGTTTGTCCATGCTCTAACCTTTTTAAATGCTGAGCCCTTTGGTATGACTCCGCTAGGTTTGGACCACCAAACTCCCTGACTCAGAGTGGACGCTTTAATTAACAATTACACCACCAAGTATGGTAAATGAACAACTGAAGAGAAATTAGCATTTTGTTGCTGACTTCTGGTTGCATCTACATATATTACATATGCAACAATAGCAATATCTCCCCTCACCACACCCTCACACTTCATTTGCCTTATATATTATCTTTCCCTCCTTTACAATGACTCCTCCTTCAATTTTTTATGTCGTAGCCCGTAGACCAATGCCGTCTGGAACAGTGTTTGCATGTCCGTCTGGTGTATGTATGTCCCTCACAAACATCCACCAATCAGAGCTGAGAATCTGGTCACATGACAGGGGGACATCTGATCCTCCACTCAGCAGATCCAAGCTGGGCTACGCCATTGTTAGGCTATCGGTCTTGTTTTTCCTCTTCCTTCCTAATATGTGACTAGAATTGCAGGGGTGGATCCAGGGGGGGGGGTGTGCAGGGGGTGCGCACCCCCCCCCCCTTCGATCCAGGATGAGGGTGCAGGCGGTGCGAATCTGCTGAACTGTTGGACCAGGAAAGAATGCAAGGAACTGCAGAAACTTCCAAGAACGCACGAAATGCCGTTTCTGACGATCAATTTTTAAAAATTTCCTGGGGGAGAACCCCCAGACCCCCCTTTATCGTATTAAAGCCAAATAAGGCCTTTTACGCATGTGCTGTGTGTATTTACAATGACTCAATTATGCTCGCCGGGCACTTTTAACGTGCCATTACTAGAGTGAAATCTGTGATTCAAATCGTCTTTAAAACATAATTTTCAGCATTTAGACAAAAGAGTATCAATTTCATAATGGTTAACCATAATTGTTCTGTTCTTGAAAACAAACCAGACTCACGGAAATGGGGGCACACAAGAAAAATCAGTGGAAGAGAGGAGTCAGGTTCCTATCATTTACTGCTTATACAATTAGCGAGTGTCGGTCATTGATATAACACACACAAACACACACAAACGAACGCTTCTTCTTTCACCAACAGATGCAAAAATCTAATATAATTTCTCTTGTGGCCAAAAGTGTTAAGTGTTAAAAGTAAAACCATTTAACCAAAAAAGTGTTAAATATATGTATTAATTTATAACGGCACTCAGCCCACACAACTCCCCCCTCCTCGTCCCAAGCATTGACAAGCCACACTTATGACCTTCCCATCGGTGTTAAGTAACACAAAGGTTTTAGTAGAACGTGCCCATCTACGAGCCTTCGGGCCTTTCACGGGCCCACATCGTTGGGAGTTTTTGCATTATGGACTGCAAGATATCAACTCTTTGGACGAGTTGATCAGAAAGTTGTCGAAATTTTTCGTTGTGCAGAGGCACACCCCTTCCTCACAGGTATGTATTTTCGGCTTTTTCAAAATCTCGGTGAGCTGTTTCTTGCTACAATCCTTATCCGGCACATATGATCTTCGTCCAGGCTGCACCGAATGACTTCGTTACTTGAGATTTCTGTGCATATTCGCCGAGCAGTCTGGGGTGGATTATGTCATTTTGAAAGTCACATATTTCTCTTCCCTCCCTTGTCTTTTGCATCCTCCCTTCTCCTTTTCTAAATTGTAATTTTTCTACTTGCAGTCTCCCCCACCAACACCCCTTATCTTACACATGTAATATGTATATGGACCCTTTAAAAGTTGTCTGTTTTATGCAGCGACGTTTACTCTGAAAGGGGGCCTCGTTACACCAACCCTTGGCCTAAGATTAAGTAATCATAAAACATGGGATGTTGCTCAAACATAAGGTTCAAGTTATTGTAAAAGGACTTTGTACAAAAATCACAGTTTATTTATGTCAATTATTGACTTTTAATGTTCATCTAAGGGCCATATATGTATTATGTTTACAAAAATTGTGCAGTGAGAGGGGTGTGCTGAAATTTAGAAGAAACAAAAAATATTTATAAGAAGTGGGTAGTTGTGATCATGAAGAGAATGTGATCATGAAGAGAATGGGAGTATGTCAAGTTGTGTAATGTGGAGGGAGGTTGGAGAAAGGAATATCAACAATAGTTGTCATGGTAGGGAAATGTTGTGTGTAGAGTATATCAGGTATGTGAGGGTAAAAATTTTTTATGTTTTCGTACATAATGTATAGACGCTTCTTAACAGACTGCTTGATCAGGTCTGAATCCAGATCCGGCTTATCCATGAGATACAAAAAACGTAAATTGTTCAGCCAGGTGGAGGTATGCGTTCTACCGAGTACCGTTCTAGTTTACAAAGGTATTGATACATGTAGATTGAAATCAAGAAACTTGCTGCTTTATTAGTCCTTCTTCTGCATTGAACATTCCAATAACATCTCCATCGTTCTTTATAATTTCCTCGCTTGGTTGTTTGGAAAAAACCCTCCATTAGCCAAAAAATCCATCTCCATTAAAAAATAATTTCTGGGACTGTGGCGTGATTTATTTCGTAATATTCAGTCCAACTCTCTTCGAGTTTTAGAGAAATTGTACTTATTCAGAGCATTCTCATTATAAAGATCCTTTTCTGTTTCTCACCGAGCAATAAAACATCTTTCTGGCGAAGCTTGTTTGAATGTTCCCTCGTATATACACTCAAGCGAGCCTGGTGTTAGCTTCGCGGTTAAGATGGCGGGCTTAAGATCACAAGGTCCTGAGTTCAAGCCATTGTTTAACACCAGGTGGGTTGACTCAGCCTGTCGGCAAAATGAGTACCACCTCACTGGGATGAATGAACTATTCGAGGGTCCTGCGTCGGAGTGGCGACCCGTCCTTGGTACATCATCCTTGGTACATCAATCATAACTACTGTGTCTGGGTTTGATTCCCCAACTGATGATGACCTCTGAGATTGGTGATGCCCAAGCAGTGCTCCCTGCGTCGGACGGACGGACGTCAATCTGAGTGTCCCGTCCCCGATCTTTATTTACGTCTTAAATCCTTCGGTGTCCTTTCGCCAAGAGTAAACGAGTTGTCATCCTCACCCTGAACAAAGTACAAATTCCAAGGCAAATTGTGGGTAGAAAAGTTCTCTGATCTTCTTGGATATCCCTTGATACAAAGTTACACCGCTTGCTCACCCACAGTGTGGTTGCTATAGCTCCTATACTACTTACAAATTCGCACATTTTCTTTACTTTTTTGACATCCACATTGTAAGGGAACTCTTTTTTTAACCAGACACACTGGCAAAGTGTTCTAGAACGTCCGCTCCGAGTCTGGGAGCTCGGTGGTTCCAATCCCGGCCCTGTCATACCAAAGATTTAAAAATGGCCCGTGCTGCTTCCTTCCTTGACGTTCAGCATTTCAAAAGAATATAACATGTACAAACAATCAAATGTTGGCAAACACTGCCCAGACTTGAGTGGGCCGAATGACATCCTCCTGCATTGACGTTCCGTGTAAGGGGACAAACTGTACATTGCAGTATTTGCCTCTGATAGAAAGTGATAAAAAAAACCTCATGGTCTCATAGAATGGAGACAAATAACAGGAGAGTTCTGCTTGTGGATCTGACGACTTTGTCAATCTGACGACTTTGTCAATCACTCTCTCCACCACACCCCCAGGAGTACTTCTGGCTACGGCTTCCTCTCCGCTCCCACCTTTTGTTCATATGTGTTCTGTACCGTCCACCAAACAGTGATGACTCCATTTACATTTCGCTGTCGGACAACATGGACCAACTTCTATCCACTCATCCCAACTCTCTCTTCCTCACATGTGGTGATTTCAATTGTCACCATGCCAGCTGGCTGGGTGTGGGTACCTCTCTCACACCAGCCATGGCACCTCAGCAGGGGACTGCTGTGACTCATTGGGACTGACACAATTTGTCAATTTCCCGACCCTGATCTCAGTCAACGGTACATCATCTCTTCTAGACTTGGTTATGACTAACTTCCATGCAAATGTCTGCTGCTCTTTTCCTGCCCCAATCGGTTCTTCTGATCATGTGCTTGTTGAAGTGGACATTTCTCTGGCCATTCTCAGAGAGCCTCCTCAGCGTCGACGAGTCTGGCATTTACTCAGGCCGACTGGCATGGTCTACAGGCAGCCATCAATCATCTGGACTGGTCTCCCATCTCTACTGCCTCTGACATCAACTCATCCTGGGAATTCTTCCAAAGCAAACTGCTCTCTCTCATGCACAGATTTATCCCATCTTGTCTTCACTTGTCATACCCTTCCTCCCGTCCATTGTACACTGAATCTTGTGGTGAAGCAGTTGCCCTGAAACAACTTGCCTTCTCCTCATGGAAGGCTAATCCAATGGAAGGCAATCTCCGTTCCTTTCACAAAGCTCGGAAACAGTGCGTGTCTACCCTCAGGAAAGCCAGGAAGCACGATCTCTCGACTCTAAAGACTGAACTCTCAAACCTGTCTCCTTCCTCCAAATCCTCGTGGCATCTGGTCAAATCTGTTTCTGGTGTGTGTTCCCCCTCCATCCCCTCCCTTACCTCAAATGGCTACACAGCTGACACTGCATGTGGAAAAGCTGAATGCCTCAACTCTGTGTTTGCCGCAAAATCTTGTGTCCCAAACCCATCTCTCTCTGTACCCACCTTTCCCAGTCGAACCCAGCTGCTCTGAGACTGTGTGTCCTTCTCGCCTGATGAATCCACCTGATGAAAGGTGGAGAAGTTTTTGCCAAACCTCGACTCTGATTTTGCAACTGGACCAGACGGCATCAGCCCACGGGTCCTAAAATCCTGCTCTGCCGCTCTATCTCACCCTCTCTCTGTTCTCTTCGCCCTCGCTTTTGCTCAAGGTCATCTGCCAGCATCTTGGAAATCAGCAAACATTACCGCTTTACACAAAAAAGGTGCAAAAACAGATCCTTGCAACGACAGACCAATCAGCCTGCTCCCAATTATCAGCAAGGTCATGAAATCCATCATTGCTTCGGATATCAAATCCTTCCTCTTCTCAAATGGCTTGATCTCTGATCATCAATTTGGATTCAGACCAGGTCATTCTACTCTGGACATGCTGCTTCTGCTGTCTCAACAATGGATGGAAGTCCTCAATGCCAAACAGGAAATCAGAGCTGACTCCCTTGACATATCACGTGCATTCGATATAGTCTGGCACCCCGATCTGCTCAGCAAACTCTCCTCTTATTGTATCCATGGAAATCTCCACGCATGGCTTGCGGACTTCCTCTCTGGTCGTCGTCAATGTGTGGCCCTGAATGGATTCTCTTCTCTCATCTCTCATTCTCTTCTCTCATTTCTCTCATCACCCCTTCCTGTTCAGGCTGGAGTTCCTCACGGTAGTGTTCTGGGCCCTGTGCACTTTCTGGTCTTCATTTGTGATCTCTGAGACTCTCTGGAAAATCCTCTCTTCCTCTTTGCTGATGACTCCACTCTCTGCTGCTCCATATCTCTTCCCTCAGATCAGCAGTATGCAGCCTCCTCACTCTCTGCAGACTTGGACAAAATCACAGACTGGGCAAACAAGTGGAACATGTCTTTCAATCCTGACAAATCTCACACACTCACTACAGTCACGTGAAAAAGTAAGTACACCCCATGTAAAGTTTTGGCTTTTTCAACACTAGGGCATGCCCGTACTATATCTATATCTAAAATTATATCCCCCCCCTCTATTTACATGAAATGGTTTGGTCCAAAGCGAACGGCTTGCGAGTACGGTGACAATCCCCCCCCTCTATTTACATGAAATGGTTTGGTCCATTCGCAAAGCCAAAGCGAACGGCAGTTACGAATCGCAGTTACGATGAATCGCAAAGTAGTTTTAATTAGTTTTAAAACATAGTTTAACGCCAACATAGTTTGCCAACGTGAAATAAATGAATACGCTCTCAAATGTGCCGTCCGAGGCAGAGTCTGTTCGCCACGTTCGGCACACGTGATAACTCGCTGCTCTCTGATTGGTTGAATCGTTTTTTGGACATAGCTCGGTAACTACTTGTCCGATTAATATGAAACCTTGAAAAGGCACATCCTCGGGTCCCCAGCAATATACCTGGCAAGTTTCAAGTATATCGGACCGGTAGTTGTCGAGAAACAGCGGTCGCATACACACACACACACACACAGACAGAGATTAGTGGAATTATAGATAGATATTTCAACATACAGCTATTTGATCTTCATTTCAACAATATTGATCGATAAAGGTGATATAATATAACAAATATCATGAAACATTTACATTTTGTAGTCCATTGTATAATTTAAATAAACATAAATGCAAATTTCGCACGTGGAAAAAGTAAGTACACCCCTACATTTATCACTACTTCAAATACCTAAAATTAGAATCAGGTGCACCAGCTCAGGTGCAAATGATTAAAACATCGTCAGAGAGAATCTTGAAGGAACCTGTCTTATTTAAACCTCAGACATTTAGTTTGGTTTGCTCTTTGTTGTTGAAGTGTGCGGCATCACCATGCCTAGATCAAAAGAGCTCTCTGAGGCCTTCAGAATGAAGGTTATAGATGCCTACGAGTCTGGGAAGGGATTTAAAAAGATCTCCAAACAATTTGAAATCAATAATTCGACTGTCCGGAAGATCATCCACAAGTTGAGAAGATTCCAAACAACTGCCAACTTGTTCAGGCCAGGCCGACCCAGCAAGTTCAGCCCAAGAGCAGACCTCAAGATGCTGAAAGAAGTCTCTAAGAACCCCAGAATGTCATCACGGGACCTACAGGTAGCTCTTGCCACTGTTGATGTCAAAGTGCACGAGTCTACCATTAGAAAGAGGCTGCACAAATTTGATCTACATGGGAGGTGTGTCAGGAGGAAACCTTTGCTGTCCAGAAAGAACATCAGGGCAAGACAAAAGTTTGCCAATGTACACCGAGGCAAAGACCAGCACTTCTGGAACAATGTGCTCTGGACGGATGAGTCAAAGGTAGAGCTATTTGGTCACAGTACCAGAAGACATATTTGGTGAAAACCAAAGACAGCATTTGATGACAAGTACCTGATACCAACTGTAAAGCATGGTGGTGGAAATATTATGGTTTGGGGCAGCTTTGCTGCATCAGGGCATTGGGCAGCTCACCATCATAGAATCCACTATGAATTCTTCATTGTACCAGAGGGTGCTTGAGGATAATGTGAGGCCATCTGTAGAAAAGTTGAAGCTCAACCGAAGGTGGACCTTGCAACATGACAATGACCCTCAACATACCAGTAAATCCACCAAGGAATGGCTGAAAAGAAAGAAATGGAGGGTTCTGGAATGGCCAAGTCAAAGCCCGGATCTAAATCCCATCGAGATGTTGTGGGGGGATTTGAAACGAGCTGTGCATGCAAGAAACCCCTGAAACATCGCACAGCTGAAAGAATTCTGCATGGTGGGAGTGGGCAAAAATTTATCCCAGTCGATATCAGAGACTGGTAGACGAGCTGTGCATAAGAAACGCCTACTTGAGGTTGTTTCTGCCAAAGGGCAGAAATTATTTTTGTTTCTGCCAAAGGGCAGAGCAATACCACCTATTAGAGCCAAGGGTGTACTTACTTTTTCCACATGCGAAATTTGCATTTATGTTTATTTAAATTATACAATGGACTACAAAATGTAAATGTTTCATGATATTTGTTATATTATATCACCTTTATCTATCAATATTGTTGAAATGAAGATCAAATAGCTGTATGTTGAAATATGTTGAAAAAGTCAAAACTTTACATGGGGTGTACTTACTTTTTTCACGTGACTGTATGTCTCTCCAAAAAGACCGAGTGGACAACCCTCCCATCTACTTTCTGAACAATCCTCTCCAAGAAGTTCTGTCACTCAAGCCTTTGGGTCTCACTATCTGCCATGATCTTTCCTGGGAAAACCACATTTCCAAGCTGGCCTCCAAAGCCAGTCGCCGACTGGGCATCGTCCGTCGTGTGAAGTCCTTCCTTGGCACACCTGAGCTCCTCACCACATACAAGGCTTTCATCCGCAGCTCAATGGAATACTGCTCTCCCCTCTGGGCTGGTGCTCCTGCCTCACAACCGAGATCGGCTTCATGCTGTTGAAACCAAAGCTTTCAGAATCATTGGAATCTCCTGCGATGAAGCTGATAATGAGGGCCTTTCACTCACTCACTGCAGCAGGTAGGTGGTCTTTCTGTCTTCTACCGACTCCTCTCCGGCCTATCCCCCCCAGCCCTGTCCCCCAAATATTCCTGCAGGTCGCACAAGATCTGCTAGTAACCCTCTTCTGGTGAAACTGCCAAAATCAAGACTCTCTGCTCACCTTCACCCTTTTATTCCTCTTTTCTCCCGCCTCTGGAACAAATTCCCTCACTCTCTTCAAGGCCACTCCTCCCTCCAGGTCTTTAAAACAGCTGTTCACCACCCTCTCGTATCTTCCCCCATCCAAATCCTTGATCTTTTCTACCCCTGCTAATTTCACCCCAGATCCACTTTTTTGAAATACCGACCTCTTTCCTGGAAATCCTTGCAGTGTCCATTTGTTTTATGCCTCTTCACTCCCACCCTCCCACCCCCACTTTCTTCTGCCCCTCCCACAGATCTCCCGATGTCCCTGTTCTCTACTGTTGTACTTGTGTCCTTCCCTCTCTCTCCCCATGTTGTCTCCCGCTCCCTTTATTACATGTTTGTGTCCGTTTGTGCTTTTTTGTGATTAATGTTTGCTCTTACAGGAGCCTCGATCTTGTATACGAAAAAAAATAGTAAAAATCTGCAGAACATCCGATGGAGGGGGAAGTAGGGTAGCAAAGGAAGAGTGGAGGGAGAGTGGGGAAGATTGGGGTAGTCGGAGAGGCTGCTGTCCAAACTCCATTCTTGGACAGCTGTTTAGTTCTTGTTCAACTCATCAGAAATGACCAAATGGTTAAAATGACTGAGGCAATTCGAGCCAGCTTCCCGTGAAAGAGAAAAAAGGGAATATAAAGGAATAGCAAACGAATGAGCTAAAGCTTGGCTCGACATGTGAGCAAAGCTTGGAGCATGGAATGCTGCCTGCTCGTAATGGCAAACATCCCACGTTAGTGCTTGTTTGGGTAGAGGCATTCTAAACGGGCACCATATCATTTAGAGAGCAAATCAACTGTTTGACAAGAGCAATTAAACCAAAAATAGACGCACAATTCATCTTAAGGTCCCAAATGGTCGACTTGCATGCCTCTGGAAGGCCCTGAAAAGCTTGACCATTCCTCCACTGTGTTCAAATCCGTGCAATTACTTTTATCCAGTGGCATGCAGTTTGTGGTCCAGGAGACTTCAGCCAACAGGCCCCACATGCGCAAAACTTGTCAATTCTCTTACTCCTCATCTCTGTCTTCATCGTAATGAGAACAATACCTGGCGAAGGCAAAAATGAAAGGAATAAAAACGCATTCTGAGTTGTGAACTATTTTCTGCCGAAAGTATTATTTGGACAAACTCACTTGAACAACACAATAAATGTTTTAATTTGAAGTTTTGCGTTGGAGCGTATTGGAAATGATATTATCGCAAGAAAACTTTTAAACGTTGGAAAACTATGATGAGAGTTTAGCCATTTTATAATGTACTTTATGGAAACGTGAGTCTTGTCGTTTTGGTTTTATCCTGCGCGGTTTTATTAATGTGTATGTACTATATGCGTGTATGTAATAGATATATAAGATAACTGATGGTGTGTGTGTGTGTGTGTGTGTGTGTGTGTGTGTGTGTGTGCGCGCGCGCATGGGTGGGTGCGTGTGTGTATGTGTGGTGTATGTGGGTGTGTGTGTGTGTGGTGTGTGTGTGTGTGTGTGTGTGTGCGTGTGTGTGTGCACATACATGCAAGCAAGTTGTTTTTGCCTGCTACCCTCACACGTGGGTGGGCCTCAGAGGATGGAACGAAGAGCTACCAGGTCTCAAAGTATCCACCTCCATTGTGTGTGTGTGTGTGTGTGTGTGTGTGTGTGTGTGTGTGTGTGTAATTATTTGTGTGTGTGTGTGTGTGTGTGTATGTGTAATTATTTGTGTGTGTGTGTTATTGGTTGTTATCTCCACATGCGGTTTCACAAGGTGGTCTTTTCAGAACGGAGTCCTCCCAGCTCTCGAAGTATTCACCTTCGTTTCAGTAAAGTATCATGATTCATGGACCATTTTTTGAAGTTTTCTTTTTCTCAGTTTTGTTCCGAGGGATCTTTTGAGGATCGTCACCGAGCCCCGGATAGCTTCCAACTGCAGTTCGTTTGGCGTAATATTCCCAGCGATGGTTTTTAAGATCTCTGTAAGGTTCTGTTTTTATAATTCCCGTTGCCCCAATAATCACTGGTACAATTTTGGTGCTCTTCAACTTCCAGGATCTTTTCACTTCTTTTTGAGGGATTAGTAGTATTTGGTCATTTTCTTACTTTCTGATCGCTGGAGATTTGGCCAAATTTGGAGTTGTTTTGGCCAAACTCGCTGGGGACTGATGCCTCAATTAGCAATGCCTTAATTCTTTTCTTTTTTGTTCCTGAGTACTATATCCGGTCGCAATACTTTGTTTTTTTATGTTTAGGCTTGATTGAATTATTAAGTCGTATGTGAACATTACTTCCTTGTTTTTAGTGATTGTTTTTGGTTCATGTTTCCATGAGTTTCTGGAACTGGGTTATTGAGACTATTGTAGATGTGCCAGTGGATTACTCTACATATCTTGTTGTGCCTTTTGGTATACAGCAGTTCTAACATGAGTTTTTTGCATCCCGATAGGAGGTGGCTAGTACTTTCTGTTTCTACCTTGGAGAACCTCCATTTGGCCAATTGACTCGGTCCTGCCATTTTCTTACAGCCATTGGTGTAATGTCCTTGGACTTGGGCATTTATAACTAGAACGCCACTCAGTAGAGCACATACTCCTGCCGTGGGTGGCCGCTGCTGAGCCCTATCTTCCAATGGTAAACAATCCTTCAAAAAATTCCTGGATCCGGAATAATATCCTGAGCTTCACCAAAAACTAATCAATTCTTCCTTATCCCGAGGGCAATCATCCCACCAACTTTCATCCAAATCCGTTCAGAACTTTTCCAGATATCTTGTTCACAAAGAACTTGTCCCTGGCGGGAGTAATGATTCGTTCTCCCTCCCATTTGAGCTGACCTCTACTTAGCCATTCCAAAGACCTTTTTTATCTACTCCCTATCTGTCCAACTCTTTTTTTTATACCTTATTTTCCCAGTTGTCGGTGTATGTCTGTTGATATTTACTCCCGCCAGGGAGTAATGCATTCGATCGTGTCCGTCCGTGTGTGTGTGTGTGTGTGTTTGTGTGTGTTCGTATGTTCGTGTGTTTGTGAACAAGATATCTGGAAAAGTTCTGAACGGATTTGGATGAAAGTTGGTGTGGTGAGATGATTGCCCTTGGGATAAGGAAGAATTGATTAGTTTTTGGTGAAGCTCAGGATATTATTCCGGATCCAGGAATTTTTTTGGGAAAGATTTTTTCTGTTTTACTGCATTAAAGCTTTTATTCTTATTCTTAAATGATGTTTTTCTCCTCTAATTCCGAGATATATCAAAATTAATTCTCTGACAGTTAGGGCCTACTTTCTTTTTCATTTATTGTTTTGGGGAGAGGGGATGTTAAACAAAACGTATTATTCCAACTTGACCCACGGTGGGCGTATGCGCTCTACTGAGTGGCGTTCTGGTCTTTCCTCTTTTTTTTTGCAATTGTTGGGTGTGTGTGTAGCTGCTTCATTGTCCAGCTTATGCATTGTTGTATTTGTCTGAATTTTATGTTGTCCATTTTTATTGGTCTACTTTGTATGAATGTGCACTTGGCACACTTGTCCAGGCCAAATTATATTTTAATGTCGTCGGAGTACTCTTTCACTAATTTGAGTTGTTCTGCCAATTTTTCGTCGTTTAGTGAAAGGAGTTTTAAATAATCTATTTAAAGTATATGCGTCACCATTTTGTCTCTTTGGATGTTCTCTTATTTGATGTCAGGGTGTATCCATGTCTTGCTCATTAATGAGGTTGCTCAGTTGGTCCAGGACCAGGAAAACAGGAGGGGTGAAATTCTCTCCCTGGAGGATCCCTTAACGTATCTTCACTCCTGGTATTTTTATCTTTCCTTACGAGTGCTGTAATGTTAATGTGGTATTCCAAAACTCCATTGCTTTCTCCATTAGTTTGATTATTTGGGGGTTGATCTTGTACCCTTACATGCATTTTACATCCATGAATGTGGAACACTATCAAAAGCTTTTTTCTAGTCTGTCCATGGTGTGGATAATTTTGTTCTTCTTTTATTGCAATTTTCGAGTATGGCCTTGTTTAGTAAGAGGTGGTCTATCATTCTATGGTATTCTCTTTTACATCCCTTCTGTTCTACCTCTAGGCCTCCTTCTTGTGTTAGGTGATGGTATATCATATCTGTGATGATTCCCGTCAGGAGTTTGTACGTTGTTGGCAGACAGGTTATTGGTCTATACTTGTGAGGCAGTTGGGTCTCTTCAGACTTTGGGTTGAGGAAGGTGTGCCACCTACTGTGAGCCATTCTTCCAAGGTCTCCTCCCCTTCGATAAGTTTGTTGAATGCTCGAGCGTAGTGATTGTGGAGATCATGTAGTTGCTTTCACCAGAAGTTTGGAATTCCATCTGGCCTGGGATTTTAAACTTTGCCATTTTTGCTAGTTGTTTTATTTTTTCTTCATTAAATATCACTGGAGGCATTTCCTTTAGTTGTTGTTTTTTTTCTTCCAAGTTTTGGATCCAATCCGCCTCTTTGTTGTGTTATTTTGGGTCTGACGGTGATGTGCGCTGAAAGGGAGTACTCAGTTTTCACTCCATTTGCTTTCTTGTTACCCTCGCCAGAGAAGAGGGTATTGCATTTGAGTCCGTTTGTTTGTCTGTTTGTTTGTCTGTTTGTTTGTTCTTTTTTCCGCACAGAATAAATATGATTTTCTCTGCAACCTTTGGCCCGATTGACAGGAAATTTTCACCATAGGTGCACCTCCACTGGTAGAATTTTAATGATAATTATGACATCATAGGTCACGTGGTATGGGCGCCATCTTTGAAAAACCGAAAATTTTTGCACCTCTATATCTCCGAAAGCGCTGCATAGAAAAAATTGAGAGATGGTTAATTGTAAAGAACTCTCCATGGGGAATAAAATCTGTTAATGATGTCATAGGTGCCTCCATTATGATGTCATAATCCGACAACTACAAAACTTCATCCTATCAAGATGAAATTTCTTGAGCGTCATGTAGGCATAAATTGGTGGAGAAAAAAAAAATGATGACGTCATAGGTCACGTGGTTCGGCCGCCATCTTGGAAAAACCGAAAAAATTACACCTCTATATCTCTGAAAGCGCTGAATAGAAAAAATTGAGACATGGCTCATTGTAAAGAACTATCTATGTGGAATAACATCTGTGAATGATAATGTCATAGGTGCCTCCATTATGACGTCATCATTTGACAAGTACAAAACGTCATCTGATCAAGATGAAATTTCTTGAGCATAATATATGAATAAATTAGTGGAGAAATATAAATCATGATGTCATCAGTCATGTGGTTCGGCCGCCATATTTGTTTTAACACAAAAGCCTTTTAAAAAAACACTGAAAACACATCCTGGCGAGGGTCTGCAATCTCTGATTTCTCTTTCTTGTTTTGTATTTGTTTTTTATTTTTTGGATTCTCCTCATTAGCTTTATGCTTCAATTTCCCCTAATAATTGCTGTATTTGTCCCGTTTCTTTTCTCAGTTGCTCCCTTTGTGCCTCTTGGCTCCGTTTTCATGGTGGTCCCTGCTCTCTGTCTGTATGAGCTGATTTGCTCTTCTTGCGGTGTTGTTTTCTTGTTATTTTTTTTCTTGTATGAGCAGTGCCGCTGCAAAGCTCACGATGTTGAGTTGCTTTAATGGAAATGATTTTTGTACCGATCTCTTGAGTGTTTTTGTTGGTTCTCCCAACGAGCATTTTTGTCCATTGGTTGTTGTATATCTTGTATAGCAATGGTCTTTTCCTAAATGATGTCATCTCCACCATTTTATTTGCCAGAGCTTCCAGTCTTCACTGGTCCTCATCATCATCATCCACATCCTCCTTCTCTCCTTCACCTCCCTGTTCCCCTTTGTCCGTCTGTTATCATCCGCCATTCTCGTTTTTATGCCCTCCAACTATGGAGGCGTTTTCACAGGGTCCCCGACTGGAAATCTGTGTGTGTGTGTGTGTGTTTGTGTGTGTGTGTGTGTGTGTGTGTGTGTGTGTGTGTGTGTGTGTGTGTGTGTGTGAAGCCTTTTCTTTGATGATATACAATCCCACACCCCTTGACTAATCTCCCCCAGATTTTGCACATGTGCGGGGGGGGGGGGGGGGGTACAAGTCATGGGCACAACCCCCACATCCTCTCAAGGAAATTATCTATGTATGTGTGCTTGCATGTCTGAAAATCAAGAAATTGACCTCAAACAAAGAAATTAGGCTATTTGGCCCTTTATTGCCGTGGTGCACCCTCGGGTTATTGTTTTCTATAGCTTTAAAACCTTCTTGATAGTTTACTGAAGTCTAAATAACCCGATCTGGATCGGGTGACCCAACTTCTTAATTAATAAAAAAAAACGGACACCAGAGAGACAGGTACAACACATCACCAATATGGAAAAAAATCTTCCAACAGTGAAACACCGAAGGTATCCTGGACAAGTGATGCGTGGAAGGTATCTGGCACCTTCCTCCCTAAATGGTCTTGGGCTGTGAAGGGTCATCGGGTGGAGGTATCACATGGTCCCCAGTCGCCTAAGAACACCTCCTGGAAGTTGCTCACTGTCCATCTCGTCTTTAGCCTTGTTGTCTCCGTTGTCTGAGTCTTCTAGTTCTCCAGTCATTTCAGGAGATCTTTGGAGTGATTCACTTGATGATAAAGTTTGGACGGTCTTGCCCTCAGCTTTACATCCTCTGCCCATTCCTGGGTCTACTTAGATACTGCTTCGATTGACGAGCTTGGTTTTATGCAACTTTGACCTTTGACCTTTTGATCTAAAAAAACAATCAGCTTCTACATTTTAAATGGTGAACCAATTTTAATTGGCAGAAAACCACAGGTGTGATGGACAGACAGAATGATGGACGGACAGAAGGAGAGCAAACCTATAGTCCCCTCCAGGTAGGGGACTAATAATAAGGATGAGCGATTGAATATGACAGGTTCACCAGAAGTGTTTGTGTTTGGCCTGAACTGCATGAAAATCAAAATGCCGGTTGGTGGAGTGACCCTTCCTACTAATGACGTCATTGTGGGTGGAGTCAGGCCAGCTGTCCAGCCAATGGGTGGAAAGAGAGAAACAGACAAATAGAAAACTGCCGCTACTTTAATATATCGATAACAAGAAAGAGTAATCAGACATTGCAGACCAATGCCAGGACATGGTGGTAGTGTTTTTTCAGGCTTTTGTGCAAGAAACAAATATGGCGGCCGAACCAGGTGACGATGACGTCATCTTTTTTTTTACACCAATTTATCCCTAGATGATGCTCAAGAAATTTCATCTTGATTGGATTTAGTTTTGTACTTGTCGAATTATGACGTCATAATGGAGGTACCTATGACATCATCATTAACATATTTTATTCCCCATGGAGAGTTCTTTACAATGAGCCATGTCTCAATTTTTTCTATGCAGCTCTTTTGGAGATAGAGACGCGCAATTGATTTCGGTTTTTCGAAGATGGCGCACATACCACGTGACCTATGACGTCATAATTATCACTAAAAAAATTTATACAGGAGGAAGTGCACCTATGATGAAAATTTCCTGTCAATCGGACCAACGGTTGGAAAGAAAATCACATTTATTCTGTGCAGGCAAACAGACGGACATACAGACAGACTTAAATGCAATACCTTCTGGTGAGGGTAATAATGATGGCCACGTCTAAAGCCTCATAGGCTAAGCGAGTGTGAAAATGCATAGTCAACAATGTCGATATGCACATTTGCATGACTCTGCCCTCTCCCTGCTAAAAAGGTAGAACAGCTGGTAACATTTCAACTTCCTCCTCCTTCTTCCTCTGTCTGCTACCGACTCCTCTCCGGCCTTGCTCCCCCAGCTCTGTCTGTGCTCTGTCCCCCAAATATTCCTTCAGGTCACACAAGATCTGCCAGCAACCCTCTTCTGGTGAAACTGCCAAAATCAAGACTCTCTGCTCACCTTCACTCCTTCATTCCTCTCTTCTCCCACCTCTGGAACAAACTCGCTCACTCTCTTCAATCCCACTCCTCCCTCCAGGTCTTTAAAACACCTGTTCACCACCATCTCTTATCTTCCCCCATCCAAAACCTTGATCTTTTCTACCCCCGTTAATTCACCCCAGATCCACTTTTTTGAAATACCGACTTCTTTCCTGGAAGTCCTAGCAGTTTCCTTGTGTTGTTTTTACCTCTCCCACAAAAATGCCTCCTCCCCCCAAGCCCTCTCCCTCCCACAGATCTCCCGATGCCCCTGCTCTCCATCTTGTCTTCCGCTCCCTTTATCATATGTTTTATGTGTCAGTTTGTCTTTTTTATTCATCAATGTTAGCTCTTACACGAGCCTCGATCTTGTATACCAAAAAAAAAAAACATACATGAATGAAGAATCGAAAAGTCCGATTGACTATTTGTTCGTACTTCGGAATCTCAGAGGAAGTGTAGTTCATGTGAAAGTTGTACCTAGGGAAGAATGCTTGACACAACACAGATTTATGACCGAATGATTAAAACTGAGGAGAATGTTAAGGATGTGAAAGTTTTCAAATTGAAGGACAGAGAGATTAGGGAAAGATTTCAGGAAGAGTTGAGCAAGGAAAAAGGACAAGTGAATGCAATCGAGATCTTTCATTTTGGGGGCAAATGGGCGATGCATGGAAGGTGGTAGCTCAGGGCACATGTGGGATAACTCCAGGAAATGTGCGAAAGGAGATGGAAACACGGTGGTGGAATGTTAATGTTCAGGAAGCAATAGCTAAGAGTGAGGATGCATATAAAAAGTGGAGGAAGAGTAAGAAACAGATGGATAGAGAAGATTCTAAGCCTTTACAGAAGGAAGCTGGGAAAGAAGTATCTAAAGCAAAAGAATATAGAACAAGTACACATACATTCAAAGTACACCGCCCCATGCCAAATAATTAAATATCCTACAGCGCGGTATTGCCGGGGCGCCTCCGGCGCCCGGCAATACCGCAGTGCAGCTCATAGAGGCATGCTTTGGGAGGGCGAGGTGTACGCTAATTGATTGATTAATTGTATAATTAAAATCAATAAAAGATTATCACAAAATATTTTCTTAATCAATTGGCTAATAGCATAACTAAACCACTAGTGCTTCATCCGAAGATGTAACTTTTAGAAATTTAATCAAATAAGTCATTAATAAAAAATTAAATAATTAATTGATTAATCAATAAGTAATTCATCGATTAATCAATAAATAATGAATCGATTAAATGATTAATCAATAAATCAAAAATATCCTTGATAGCCACATCACTTGCTCACTGTCATGTCCAAATATTAGCTTCCCAGCTCAAAAGGTGCCTGAGATATTGGCCAAATGAGAAAGAAAATAAATAAATGATTAATAATGAAAATAAATAAATAATAATCATTAAAAAATGAAATTATCAATCAATTCGGTCACAGAACACATAAACCACCACCATTTCATCAGAATCTGTAACTGGGGGAATTTTTTTTTTTAGTAATTAATCGAATAATTAAATAATTAATCGATTCATTGATTAATTAATAAATCAAAAATATCCTTGATAGCCACATCACTTGGTCACTCATGTCCAAATATTAGTTTCCGAGCTCAAAAGGTGCCTGAGATATTGGCCAAATGAGAAAGAAAATAAATTAAATGATTAATAATGAAAATGAATAAATAATAATCATAAAAAAATTAAATTATTAATCAATTCGGTCACAGAACACATAAACTACCACTATTTCATCAGAATCTGGAACTAAAAAACAAACAATTTATTTAGTCATTAATCGAATAATTAAATAATTAATCGATTAATTGCTTAATTGATTAATTAAGAAATCAAAAATAGCCTTTGTGGCCAAATCACCTGGTCATTGGCATGTCCAAATATCAGCTTCCTAACTCAAAAGGTACCTGAGTTAATGGTCAGAAGAGAAAGGAAATTTAATTAATTAAATAAGTACTTAATTAATCGCTAATAATTAAATAACTCCTCAATTCATTGATTAATCAAAAAACAAAAAATACCGTTTTTGAAAAAGGACTTGCTCACTATTGTGCCGAAATTTCAGCTTCCTAGCTCAAAGGATGGCTGAGATATTGCCCGGACAAACAAGAAAACAAGAAACCAGAGTGAAAACTGAGTACTCCCTTTCAGCGTGCGTCACTGCCGAGCCCCCTTCGGTGCCCGGCAATGACGATTTGCAATGCCTGCAGATGGCATAGGAAAGGTGCGGTGTACAAAATGAAGAGCGGGATGAAGAGTTTGAACACTGCAGAGGGAAGGAGCAAGATATTCAGGAGAGGTGGATAGTAGATGGAGGATATATAATGGATTGTGTGAAGAGAAAGGATGGAAAGGTTGTCGTTAAAAAAGAGGAAGTTGAAAAGGAATGGAAAGACTACTTTCAAAAGTTGTATGAAATTTTTCGAGGAAATTATAAGGAGTAGCGGAGGTAATGTCTGAGGAAGAGGCCATTAAAAATTGAGGAGAATTAAAGCAGCAGGTGACAAGGCATAAGATAGAGTACAGAGGGGCAATGGCAGTTGTGGAATGCGCATTTCGGAGTAACAGAGGATTTGGTGAGGGTAGTTATGTGAATGTATAAGAGGGCAAGAACATCAGTAAGGACTAGTGGAGGATGTACAGAGAAGTAGGGATCAGTGTTACATCAGAGATAAGTGTTATATTAAGGCCCTTGCATTTTGAGGGTTGGACTCCATGAGAATTATTATATGCAGATGGTTTAGTCTTGACAGCAAAACAGAGGAGATGTTTCATATTTGGGAGGAAGCAATGGCATTTAGGGGATTGGGGGTGAATCTAGATAAGAGAAAACTGATGGTTCGTGGCAAAAAGGGAGAAAGGAAGGAGAGTGCGATGAATGGCCCTGTGTGCCTTGTGATAAAGGATCAGATCATGAACCATTCTCTATAAGGGGAGTTAGAACTGTCGAAGCAGTTCCTCTAGCTAGGGTCACCTGAACGGGTCGTCACTATGACACAGGAAGTCGGGGCAGGAATTTGTAATGTGTTCATGGTGCCGGCAATATCTCGCGTACTCTTCATGAAGGACGCCATGGGATCTTTAACGTCCACCAACTAATCCCGGCAGACCGGACGCCAGTTTAACGTCCACTCAATGGAGTTAAGGGAAGTTTGGGTACAGTGGCTGGCCGTTTGGGATGTAAAATGTGCACAGGTGGAAATGAAGATCCAGAGAACATGGGGGTAGTGGATATGGGATTTGAAGTTAAGCTGGAAGAGGTTACGAGTTTTTGTTACCCTCGCCAGAGGAGAGGGTATTGCATTTGAGTCCGTTTGTTTGTCTGTCTGTCTGTCTGTCTGTTTGTCCGCACAGAATAAATATGATTTTCTCTGCAACCCTTGGTCCGATTGATCGGAGGAAATTTTCACCATGGGTGCAACTCCACCTGTATAATTTTTTGATGATAATTATGACGTCATAGGTCACGTGGTTCGGCCGCCATCTTGGAAAAACCGAAAAAAATTGCACCTCTATATCTCCAAAAGTGCTGAATAGAAAAAATTGAGAGATGGCTCATTGTAAAGAACTCTCCATGGGAAATAAAATATGTTAATGATGATGTCATAGGTGCTTCCATTATGACGTCATAATTCGACAAGTACAAAACTTCATCCAATCAAGATGAAATTTCTTGAGCGCCATGTCGGCATAAACTGGTGGAGAAAAAGAATTGATGATGACGTCATCGGTCACGTGGTTCGGCCACCATCTTGGAAAAACCGAAATACTTTGCACCTCTATCTCCGAAAGCCCTGAATACAAAAAATTGAGAGATGGCTCATTGTAAAGAACTCTCCATGGGGAATAGAATCTGTTAATGATGATGTCATAGGTGCCTCTATTATGACGTCATAATTCGACAATTACAAAACTTCATCCGATCAAGATGAAATTTCTTGAGCATAATCTAGGAATAAATTAGTTTAGGAAAAAAATAATGATGACGTCATCGGTGACGTGGTTCAGCCGCCATATTTGTTTTAACACTAAAGCCTTAAAAACCACTGAAAATACATCCTGGTGAGGGTTTGTAATCTCTGATTGCTCTTTTCTTGTTACTTGGGAGATGTGTTAGATGCAGGTGGAGAATCGGAGTTAAGTGGGAGAACTAGGATAAGGGTAGCATGGAATAAGTGGAGAGTTAAGAGGCATTTTAACAAACAAAACTATCCAAGTGAAGTAAGAAGTAGAGCACATTTAGAAGTGGGTAGAAGAAGAGTGAAGAATACAGAGGACAGAGCTAAGGGTGATGAAAAGGATATATGAGGTAACACAAAAGGAAAAGCAGAGAAGTGTGGACATAAGAGGTTCAAAGATAATAAGTACTGAGTAGGAGTTGAGAAAGAGAAGATTAAGGTAGTTAGGCAGGTAAGGTAGGTAAGACCGAGGATGGACGGAGGTTATTTTTCACTCCTGGTTGTCTGCCTGTGAGCATCGTGTCTCAAAAAGTAATGGACGGATTCAGATGAACTTTGTGGATGAGTTGTGTGTGTAACAAGGACGAATTGATTAGATTCTGGTGAAGATCCCGGATCCAGAGACTATAATTTTTTCGGTGATTCTTTACCATTGAGAGATGGGACCAAAAACGATATATCAAAAAGTTATGTACGTGTTTTGGCAAAACGAGGTGGATGAGTTGGTTTAGTGACGAGAACAAACCGATTAGATTTTGGTTCAGGTCCGGATCCAGATCTGGCCTAACATTGAGGTGTTATCTGTTCAGCCTGGCAGAAGTATGCGCTCCACCGAGTGTCGTTCTAGTTTGGGCATGTGGCAAGAAAGAGAGAAGATGAGTCTGTCACAAAAGTCACGAGCTTAGTAGTTGAGGGTAAAAGACCGAGAGGTAGACCAAAAAAAAGACCTGGAAGGATACCTTCAGTCGCGACCTGCTGTTGTTGGGGTTAATGGAGGAGGGTGCTCTTGACAAGACGAAGTGGAGAGGAGCCATCACCTGACCCACCTCTTAATATGGGAAAATGGTCATTAAACGAATAGTAGTAGTAGTAGTGGTATCTCTTTCTGATATCGAAGTAAACTTTTGGACATCCACACTGACCCTCAAGGTAGGTAATCCATGACTTTTGGCAGGATGTTTTTAGCAGTGGACAGTATTGGGCCTTACTGCATTTTGTCAACGTAGACCACTACACCTGTCAAGGACAATTGGATGTTCAACGTCTGCCAGCTAGCAAACGAACACTCGAGGCATTGCCTTCTTGGTGCTGATTCACGAGTCACCTTTTATCAGCAGGCCAAGCTGGGTTTTTGATCTATTGCTTTGTTGCTCTGCAGGCTTGGTCTGCTTCACCGAAACCCGGCCCGCGCTGCAGGTTACATTTTACTTCTGATACATTGCCTGCGGAGAACGAACTATTGTTAGAAAGAAGTCATCATGCAAACGATATAAGAACTGCACACAAAGAATCTGAAACACATGTATGGGATGCTGGTGCGGGGGCTTCGAACCAGTGGCGTTTTGATCCTCCGGCAAACTGCGTACATACCCCGCAATGGTTCACCTTGCATTCATTTCATGGTCCCTGTGTGCGGGTGGCTCCAAAATCGTCTGTGGTTTTATAGTTCAGAGCGAAATGATGACACAAACAGACAAGACCACACGTGGCTTCCAGGAGACGAGCAGGAGATGCAGAAGGGGCTTCTGGCTTCATCTGCTCTTCGGTAGAAATTCAACACCGGACAGGAAACGGACAGATGATCGCAGTGCCGCCTTCGCTCAGCAGCTAGTACACACCAGGGAGCTAAATTCTTTCACCAAAAGGTTACCCCAATATCATGCGCGCGTGCGGGTACCTGAGTACCTCTTGAAGGGCCAAATAAGAATGAAATAATGCGATATTAGTCAGTAGCAGCTGTGATGTTACCTCTTCCTCATTGTGATTCAACAGAAGCTACAATGTTTGCCAGAAATTTCTCATTGATGACATCCCTTGCATCCTGTCTGCTCGGCATGTTCATCAGTATCGAACCAAACCTCGTGACTCTCAGCAAGCCTTCAGCCTCTTGTTTCCCCCCTCTCAGTTTCCCCCATTCTCCCTTGCTCCTGCGTTCATTGCTGGGAAAGTTGACACGATGATAGCCCCACATGAGAGAACCCATTCCGGGAAATTTCCAATCTTGTAAATGCTTTGGCAGGCAGCTCTTATACAGAGGATGTACATGCGTAGCATCGCCATCAGATACACGAAACTCGCTCACTTTGCTCCACTCACCGTCTTCAGAAGTGACACCACCTGTTCCAGAGACAATCACCAGAGAACCTGTCACACTTCTGCTGTACAGAAAAAAAAGTATTCTTTATGGTGATGGCAGCCAGTAACGAGTGAGCTTGTATCCACTTACTGTGAGCGAGCGCTCCTTGTTCATTTGACTTGAGACTTGACCTCTGTCTGTCCTTACTGGAAACAGGACCTCTTTCAAACTTTTAAAACATTTCCACTTATTAATGCAACTTCAGACGAACAGCTGGTGTGGCCAAAATCACCAAGCACACACAAAAAGACCTTTCTTTAAAAACGATATTGTAATTCTGATCTCTGATGTACCATACACTGTTACAGAGCGCCGGCGCTGCCGAAGCAGTTTCTTGGCAAGGCTTATATTGGCAAGGCTAACCCTAACCCTAACCTGAACAACTGGGAGGTTTGCCATTACCTTCGCAGAAAGTTTTAATAGAATGGCTAAATTGTTCTTGAAATTGCTTTACATTGTTAGATCTAGGCCATTGTGCTGTACTGTTCCTGTTGGTATTAATAATGTAACCCTGATATAAACACCAAGGATCATCCGTCTCGTGGAAAAACATGCGAGACCTTGCACCATACTCCCAAAGGGTCGATGCCATTGTAATTGGACAAAACCGGCTCAGCAACGCCCGCTTTTCCAACATGGCCGAAAGCCAGTCGCTCGCCTGAGAATTTAGAACTTTTTCAATGGACCTCTTATGCCGCGGTGACGTCCGTAAGGCCAGAGTAGGACCGAACCGTGACGTTGTAAAAGATGATCCGGTCAGAAGTCTGTATTGACTTGGCACCTGATAGGGGTACATTTGGGGTTAACACAACACCGGCATCGAGTGATGAAAACCCGCGAGTGGTGAAACCACAAAGTCCGTGGATACTCACTCGTGTCGTTGTTCTCCAGTGACTGCATTGTGGAATGTATGGCAACTGGATGTTTCAGTCTAGCTAAATGTAAGCCTGACGGATTCATAAAACTGGAGTTAAAAAAAAAATCTTTGGATTACAACTGTATATATCAGGAAATCCTAGACTTCAATTTTTAAATTCAAAATATAAAATGGGTTTTGTGCCAAGCTCTCCTCGAAAGAATGATTGTAGAAAACCTACAAACCTCCAAAACCTACAAGAATGATTGCAGACATGAAAATGTTCTATCGTGCTAATGTAATGCCATTTCGTCTATATATATATAGGTCGACTCCATATAATGAGTGGATACGAGAGATAATGTTGCCGTGTGGCAGGCGGTGCTTATCGCTCCCAGTAAGGTGCAGCAGCAGCTGTATGGGACACTTTACTGGCGGTTCCCCACTGATGGTATGGAGTCGCAATAATGACTGATATATATATATATATATATATATATATATATATATATATATATATATATATATATATACAGTCATATGAAAAAGTAAGTACACCCCATGTAAAGTTTTGACCTTTTCAACATATTCCAACATACAGCTATTTGATCTTCATTTCAACAATATTGATAGACAAAGGTGATATAATATAACAAATATCATGAAACATTTACATTTTGTAGTCCATTGTATAATTTAAATAAACATAAATGCAAATTTAGCATGTGGAAAAAGTAAGTACACCCCTACATTTATCATTACTTCAAATACCTAAAATTAGAATCAGGTGCACCAGCTCAGGTGCAAATGATAAGAACATCGTGAGAGAGGATCTTGGAGGAACCTGTCTTATTTAAACCTCAGACATTTAGTTTGGTTTGCTCTTTGTTGTTGAAGTGTGCGGCGTCACCATGCCTAGATCAAAAGAGCTCTCTGATGCATTCAGAAAGAAGGTTATAGATGCCTACGAGTCTGTGAAGGGATTTAAAAAGATCTCCAAACAATTTGAAATCAATCATTCGACTGTCCGGAAGATCATCTACAAGTGGAGAAGATTCCAAACAACTGCCAACTTTTTCAGGCCAGGCCGCCCCAGCAAGTTCAGCCTGAGAGCAGACCGCAAGATGCTGAAAGAGGTCTCTAAGAACCCCAGAATGTCATCACGGGACCTACAGGTAGCTCTTGCCACAGTGGATGTCAAAGTGCACGATTCTACCATTAGAAAGAGGCTGCACAAATTTGATCTACATGGGACGTGTGCCAGGAGGAAACCTTTGCTGTCCAGAAAGAACATCAGTGCAAGACTAAAGTTTGCCAATGAACACCTTTTTTTTTTTTTTTTTTTTTTTTTTTGTATACAAGATCGAGGCTCGTGAAAGAGCGAACATTAATCACACAGAAAGACAAACCGACACATAAAACATATAACATCGGGAGCGGTAGACAAGATGGGAAGAGAGGGGGAAGGACACAAACACAACATTTGAGAGCAGGGACCGAGAGACATGGAGACATCGAGAGATCTGAGAGAGGGCGAGGGCTTTGGGGGGGGGGGGGGGCATGGGAAGGGGGCGGTGGGAGAGGTATAAAACATATGGACACTGCCAGGACTTCCAGGAAAGAAGTTGGAATTTCAAACAAGGTGGATCTGGGGTGAATTAGCGGGGGTAGAAAAGATCAAGGTTTTGGATGGGGGAAGATAAGAGATGGTGGTGAACAGCTGTTTTAAAGACCTGGAGGGAGGAGTGGGATTGAAGGGAGTGAGGGAGTTTGTTCCAGAGGCGGGAGAAAAGAGGAATGAAAGAGTGAAGGTGAGCAGAGAGCCGAGATTTCGGCAGTTTAACCATCAGAGGGTTGCTGGCAGATCTTGTGCGACCTGTAGGAATATTTGGGGGACAGAGCACAGAGAGAGCTGGGGGTGCAAGGCCGGAGAGGAGTCGGTAGAAGACAGAAAGACCACCTACCTGCCTGCGGTGAGTGAGTGAAAGGCCCTCAGAGATAGCTTCATCGCGGGAGATTCCAATAATTCTGAAAGCTTTGGTTTCAACAGCGTGAAGCCGAGCTAGGTGTGAGGCAGGAGCACCGGCCCATAGGGGAGAACAGTATTCCATTGAGCTGCGGATGAAAGCCTTGTATGTGGTGAGGAGCTCAGGTGTGCCGAGGAAGGACTTCGCACGACGGAGGATGCCCAGTCGGCGACTGGCTTTGGAGGCCATCTTGGAAATGTGGTTTTCCCAAGAAAGATCATGGCAGATAGTGAGACCCAAAATCTTGAGCGACAGAACTTCTTGGAGAGGATTGTTGAGAAAGTAGATGGGAGGGTTGTCCAGTCGATCTTTTCGGAGAGACATAGTAAGAGTGTGAGATTTGTCAGGATTGAAAGACATGTTCCACTTGTTTGACCAGTCTGTGATTTTGTCCAGGTCTTCAGAGAGTGAGGAGGCAGCAGACTGCCGATCTGAGGGAAGAGGAATGGAGCGGCAGAGAGTGGAGTCATCAGCAAAGAGATAGAGAGGATTTTCGAGAGAGTCAGAGAGATCATTGATGAAGACCAGAAAAAGCACGGGGCACAGAACACTGCCTTGGGGAACTCCAGCCTGAACAGGAAGAGGAGATGAGAGAAACCCATTCAGGGCCACACGTTGACGACGACTAGAGAGGAAGTCCGCCAGCCATGCGTGGAGATTTCCATGGATACCAAAGGAGGAGAGTTTGGTGAGCAGAGCGGGGTGCCAGACCGTGTCGAAGGCACGTGATATGTCGAGGGAGACAGCTCTAATTTCCTAGCACACCAAGGCAAAGACCAGCACTTCTGGAACAATGTGCTCTGGACAGATGGGTCAAAGGTAGAGCTATTTGGCCACAGTACCAGAAGACATGTTTTGGCAAAAACCAAAGACAGCATTTGACCACAAGAACCTGATACCAACTGTAAAGCATGGTGGTGGAAATATGGTTTGGGGCCGCTATGCTGCATCAGGGCCTGGGCAGCTCTCCGTCATAGAATCCACTATGAATTCTTCATTGTACCAGAGGGTGTTTGAGGATAATGTGAGGCCATCTGTCAGAAAGTCGAAGCTCAACCGAAGGTGGACCTTGCAACATAACAATGACCCGAAACATACCAGTAAATCCACCAAGGAATGCCTGAAAAGAAAGAAATGGAGGGTTCTGGAATGGCCAAGTCAAAGCCCGGATCTAAATCTCATTGAAATGTTGTGGGGGCATTTGAAACGAGCTGTGCATGCAAGGAACCACACAAACATCGCACAGCTGAAAGAAATCTGCATGGAGGAGGGGGCAAAAATTTCTCCCAGTCGATGTCAGAGACTGGTAGACAGTTATAACGAACGCCTACTTGAGGTTGTTTCTGCCAAAGGGGGCAATAGCACCTATTAGAGCCAAGGGACCTTCAGGGACCTACACACATATGAACAAAAGGTGGGAGCGAAGGGGAAGCCATAGCCAAAGGTATTCCTGGGGGTGAGGTGGAGAGAGGGCAGTGCAGGGCAAGTGAGGAAGAGAGCTTTTTATGAAGATAGCAACCCCACCTCCAGGACGAGGATCAGGTCTATCATACCGGAGGAGGGAGTAACCTGGGAGAGATACCAAGGAATCAGAGACATCATGAAGGAGGAAAGTTTCTGCTGAGCAGATCACGTCTGGTTTGTCAGAAGCAACCGGAATGGAGAGATCAGTCAAGTTTGAGCGAAGGCCCCGGATGTTTGAGGTCCATACTGTTGAAGAAGAGGAAGGGCGAGCATCGGATACAGAACAGGGGTGGGGGGAGGGAGCGGTCCGGTAAGATGTGGAAGAGGAGGAAGAGGTAGGTGTGTCAGAGATGTTGAAGGTGTGTCAGAGATTTCAGAATAGCTTGGATAAAGGGAAGAATGGGGTGGACAAAAGGTTTGATGGTGATTGGGTGAGGTGCAGTGAGGTGTTATTTGAGGAGGGGGAAGAGTGAGGCAGAAGGTTGAGGGAGATGAAGGTGAAAGTTGGAAGGGGGAAGAAGCGGGGAGGACGCTTTGAGGAGGAGGGGTGAGAGGGGAGTCTAGGAGGGGAGGAGTGAGGGAGAGTCTCGGAGGGGAGGGTTGTGGGGGGAGTTTAGGAGGGAAGGGGCAAGGGGGGAGATTTGAAAGGGATGGGTGATGGGGAAGATTTGGAGGGGAGGGGCAAGGGGGAAGATGTGAAAGAGATGGGTGATGGGGATGATTTGGAGGGGAGGGGCAAGGGGGTAGATTTAGAGGGGAGGGGTGATGGGGAAATTTTGGAGGGGATGGGTGATGGGGAAATTTTGGCGGGAAGGGGTGATGGGGAAGATTTGGAGGGGAGGGGCAGGGGGAAGATTTGAAAAGGATGGGTGATGGGGAAGATTTGGAGTGGAGGGGCAAGAGGGAATATTTGAAAGAGATGGGTGATGGGGAAGATTTGGAGGGGAGGGGCAAGGGGGTAGATTTGGAGGGGAGGGGTGATGGGGAAGTTTTGAAGGGGAGGGGTGATGGGGAAGTTTTGGAGGGAAGGGGTGATGGGGAAGTTTTGGAGGGAAGGAGTGATGGGGAAGATTTGGAGGGGAGGGGTGAGATTGGATTTTGAAAAGTGTACGATTAATGGGAAACGAACATTTATTGCAAAATGAGTTTCTTGAGACCTTCGAGTCAAAAATACGTTTGAGGATGCTGAAGGATGGGTGGAGTGCTGGAGAGTTTAGGGAATGTATGAAAGAGGCACTGTAAGAGATGGAATTTTTTTTTGGAATGAATAGATTTGGTGAGCAAGTTGAAAGCATCCTTTTATAGAAGAAGAAGAAAAAGGTGTTTTCGTATACGACAGAATACAGTTCTTCAGGGGAGAGTTTAAACTCCGCACGTGAAAAACATGTGACTCCGCACGTGAAAAAAAAACACGTGAGTCATGTGACACGTGACTCCGCACGTGAAAAAGCTGAATGCCTCAACTCTGTGTTTGCCTCTAAATCTTGTGTCCCAAACCCATCCCTCTCTGTACCCACTGTACCCAGTCATACCCAGCTGCTCCTGGACTCTGTTTCCTTTCCTCCTGACAAGGTGGAGAAGTTTCTGTCAAACCTCGATTCTGATTCTGCAACTGGACCAGACGGCATCAGCCCACGGGTCCTAAAATCCTGCTCTACCGCTCTTTCACACCATCTCTCTATTCTCTTCACCACCTCTTTTACTCAAGGCCATCAGTTTGGAAATCAGCCAACATTACCCTGAATACAAAAAATGCGCAAAAACAGATCCTTGTGATTACAGACCAATCGGCCTGCTCCCAATTATATCAGCATAGACATGGAATCCATCATTGCTTCAGACATCAAATCCTTCCTCTTCTCCAATGGCTTGATCTCTGACCATCAATTTGGTTTCAGACCAGGTCACTCTAATCTGGACATGCTGTTTCTGCTGTCTCAACAATGGATGGAGCTCCTCAATGCCAAACAGGAAATCAGAGCTGTCCTTGACATATCACGTGCCTTCGATATGGTCTGGCACCACGCCCTGCTCACCTAACTCTCCTCCTATGGTATCCATGAAAATCTCCACGCATGGTGTGTGGACGTCCTCTCTAGTCGTAGTCAACGTGTGTCCCTGAATGGGTTTCTCTCATCTCCCCTTCCTGTTCTGGCTGGAGTTCCCCAAGGTAGTGTTCTGGGCCCTGTGCTTTTTCTGTTCTTCATCAATGATCTCTCCGAACTCTCTGGAAAATCCTCTCTGTCTCTTTGCTGATGACTCCACTCTCTGCCGCTCCATTCCTCATCCCTCAGATAGGCAGTCTGCAGCCTCCTCACCCTCTGCAGACCTGGACAAAATCACAGACTGGTCAAACAAGTGGAACATGTCTTTCAATCTTGACAAATCTCGCACTCTTACTATGTCCCTCCGAAAAGACGGACTGGACAACTCTCCCATCTACTTTCTCAACAATCCTCTCCAAAAAGTTCTGTCACTCAAGCTTTTGGGTCTCACTATCTGCCATGATCTTTACTGGGAAAACCACATTTCCAAGCTGGCGTCCAAAGCCAGTCGCTGACTGGGCATCCTCCGTCGTGAGAAATCCTTCCTTGGCACAGCTGAGCTCCTCACCACATACAAGGCTTTCATTCGCAGCTCAATGGAATACTGCTCTCCCTTCTGGGTTGGTGCTCCTGCCTCACACCAAGCTCGGCTTCACGCTGTTGAAACCAAAGCTTTCAGAATCATTGCAATCTCCCGCGATGAAGCTGATTGTGAGGGCCTTTCACTCACTCACTGCAGGCAGGTTGGTGGTCTTTCTGTCTTCTACCGACTCCTAACCGGCCTAATTCCCACAGCTCTATCTGTGCTCTGTCCCCCAAATATTCCTACAGGTCGCACAAGATCTGCTAGCAACCCTCTTCTGGTGAAACTGCGAAAATCAAGACTCTCTGCTCACCTTCACTCTTTCATTCCTCTTTACTCCCACCTCTGGAACAAACTCCCTCACTCTCTTCAATCCCACTCCTCCCTCCAGGCCTTTAAAACAGCTGTTCACCACCATCTCCTATCTTCCCCCATCTATAACCTTCATCGTTGCGACTCCCGTTAAATTCACCCCAGATCCACTTTTTTGAAATACCGACTTCTTTCCTGGAAATCCTTCCAGTGTCCATGTGTTTTATTCCTCTGCCACCCCCCCCCCCCCCCATCCCACGCCTCCTCTCCCCAAGCCCTCTCCAACAATACGAGGCACTCCCTCCCACAGATCTCCCGATGTC
The DNA here is from genome assembly GCF_964187855.1 of Myxine glutinosa. Classification (NCBI taxonomy): domain Eukaryota; kingdom Metazoa; phylum Chordata; class Myxini; order Myxiniformes; family Myxinidae; genus Myxine; species Myxine glutinosa. The sequence goes on along the minus strand of NC_136273.1, from coordinate 89,420,955 downwards.
CATGTTCTCTGCTTTTGTACTTGCGTGCTTCCCTCTCTCCCCCCATCTTGTCTCCCTCTCCCTTTATTATGTTTTATGTGTCCGTTTTTTTTCCTGTGATTAATGTTAGCTATTACAGGAGCCTCGATATTGTACACACAAAAAAAAACTCCGTTTAATTAATTCATTATTTATGGATTAATCAATTAATTATTTAATTTTCTCCAATTAATGACTTATTTAATTAATTTTCAAAAAGTTACAGCTTTGGATGAAGCACTCACTGGTGGTTTAGGTATGCTATTCGCCAATTGATTAAGAAAATATTGTATGATCACTATTTGTTGACTTTAATTTTGCAATTTATCAATTATTGTACACCTCTCCCTCCTAATACAGTCTCTATGAGCTGCGCCCTGGCAATGCCGCGTTGGAGGATATTTATTTATTTGGCATGGGGTCGGTGTACTTTGAATGTATCTGTGCTTGTTTCCACCTTTATTTATCAGCTTTGAGTTTACTCTGCAGATAGGATGTGCAAAACATAGAAATTGCCAGAACTAGTTTTGTATGATTATATTAATCATTGGAATCTGCCTCAATGTAGCTGAATCTATGGGCCGATCACTTCCTCATTGCAGACAGGTCGGTGGTCTCTATCTTCTATTGCTCCCTTTCTGGTCTTGCACCCTCTGCTCTTTCCATTCCTTGTCCATCCCTCCTTTCCTCCTTATCAGATTTGTTCTGGGTGCACACGGTCCACCATCAACAGCCTTTTAGTAGAACTGCTCACCTCCACTCATTCGTTCCTCTTTCACCCCACCTGTGGAACCAACTTCCACATTTTCTTCAATCTCATTCTTTGCACCAGGTCTTTAAGACAGCTGTTCACCACCATCTAAATTAAATAATCGCTAATCCATAACCATGATATTTTCTTCCCTCACCAATCCCTCGCCCACTCCAAACACACCTCCTTCCGAATTTGCAGCTTTTTCTTCCTGAGTTTCCTTCTGTTTCCATCTTGTCCACCTCATGCGTCCTTTCCTGCCCCCATTCTTTCCCACAACTCTAATTTGTCCTATTCACCCTCGAATTTGTCCTTCAACCCTGCTGTTGGTGTCGCCCCTTCCCCATCTCTTCTGTTCCTTTTATGCTGTTACATCCTGATCCTAGCTCTTCCATGAGCCGTGACTCTTTACACAAAAAATGGTCTTGATGTATGGGTTGATGTCTGGGTTGAGAACCCTTGAGGATCACATGGTTTTTCGTGTCAGGTGGGTTGTAGTCCCCTTGCATGGTTCCATGCCGGAACAGGATTCTTGTTTTGTTTTGTCGTTGTTTTTTTCTCAAGTAAATGACAGACATTTTCTTCCTGAGAGTTTTCTTCTCGCGAGATCTTGCGGGGGAGGTCACGATTTTTCGAAGCTGTCCACGATCTTCACGCACGCTCGAAGTTAAGTAATTGTTCACAATTGTATTTTTGTCGAAACTGTATTTATCATACGTGTGTGTACCTAAAGAGCGTCCCTTGGAAAATTATCGGTGTTAATCTTTCATACCTGTATAGAATAGTCGAGTATTTTGTGCCGCGGAATTTTGCGGCGTAGTTCTTGAAGATTCCTACCTTGAGGCTTTGTTTTCTCCCAGTGGTCGATTGTGGTCCTTCCACTCTCGTTCTCTCAGTCTTTTCCCAGTCTTTTCACCCCATACTTCCTTGTATAAATTCTTAACTAAAAAAAAATAAAAAAATATTTCCTTCTTTTCATTCGTTTGTTCTGCAACCACGTGTTTCACCCCCATTTCACCCCCATTTTCACACCATTCCCCAGATCTGTTTTGCCCTGTTCCTTATGCTGACACCTTTTCCCCTGTTCACGTGACTCGTGGTTATCCCTCTAGGCCTTCTCCCCATTGGTATTTTTGTGAATATTAGATTGTTCTTCACGGTTCTTTTTAAATATGTTTAAACTTTCCCCTGCAGTGTTTTATTCAATGGTATATTACAACACGCTGTTTTTATTCCTATTTAAAAGGCTCTTTTCAATTTCCTCTCCAACCCATTCCATTTCACAAAAATATTCAATCTCTTATAATTCTAAATCACCACATGCTCTAAATTCTCATTCATTCCACCCCTCCTCCATCGTTCTTAAATGGATCGCTAACTTGAAAATCACAATAAACCCAATTTGTTATCAATGTTCGTCTTTCATTAATCATCCACTTTCTAAACTCCCCCCTTGCCCCTCCACTCCAAATCTTTCCCCTTGCCCTCCCCTCCAAAACTACCCCCTTGCCCCTCCCCTCCTTAACTCCCCCTTGCTCCTCCCCTCCGAAACTCCCCCTTGCCCCTCCCCTCCAAAACTCCCCCCTTGCCCCTCCCCTTCAAATCTCCCCCCCTACCATCCCTCTCCAGTTCTCCCCCCTCCCACCTCCTTCTCAAAGCTGCCTCCTCCCCACTTCATCTCCCTTCTATCTCATACCTCTACCTCCCCCAACCTTCTACTTTCCTCTGCCCCGCCCTCAAAGAACCCCTCACTGTGCCTCATCCCATCACCATCAAACCCTTCGTCCTCCTCATCCTTCCCTTTCCTGTAACTCTTCTGTATTCTCTGACACACTATCAACTGCTCTTCCTACCTCCCCCTCTCATCCTTCATCTGACCCTACCCCTCCCCTCCCCTCTCCTGCACCCGATGCTCCCCCTCTCTCTCCTCATTAACGATATGTACCTCAAACATCCAAGGCCTTCGCTCAAACCTGACTGATCTCTCCATTCAGGTTGCTTCTGACAATCCAGACTTGATCTGCTTAACAGAAACTTTCCTCCTTCAAGATGTCTCTGATTCCTTAATATCTCTTCCTGGTTACTCCCTCCTCCGGTATGATAGACCTGAGCCTCGTCCTGGTGGTGGGGTTGCTATCTTTATCAAAAACTCTCTTCCTCACTCTCCTTGCACTGTCCTCTCTCCACCCCACCCCCAGGAGTACCTCTGGCTACGGCTTCCTCTCCGCTCCCACCTTTTGTTCATATGTGTTCTGTACCATCCTCCAAACAGTGATGACTCCATTTACATGTCCCTGTCTGACAACACAACCAACTTCTATCAACTCATCACAACTCTTTCTTCCTCATATGTGGCGACTTCAACTGTCATCATGCCAGCTCGCTGGGTGTGGGTTCCTCTCTCACCAGCCATGGCACCTCAGCAAAGGACTTCTGTGACTCATTGGGACTGACACAATCTGTCAATTTCCCGACCCGGATATCAGTTAATGGAGTATCTTCTCTTCTAGACTTGGTTATGACAAACTTCCCTGCCAATGTCTGCTGCTCTTCTTCTGCTCCAATCGGTTCTTCTGATCATGTGCTTGTTAAAGTGGACATCTCTCTGGCCATTCTCAGAGAGCCTCCTCAGCGCCGACAAGTCTGGCATTTCACTCAGGCCGACTGGCACGGTCTGCAAGCAGCCATCAATCATCTGGACTGGTCTCCCATCTCTACTGCCTCTGACATCAATTCTTCCTGGGAATTCTTCCAAAGGAAACTGCCCTCTCTCATGCACAGATTTATCCCATCTCGTCTTTAGTTGTCTTACCCTTCCTCCCGTCCATGGTACACTGAATCTTGTGGTGACGCAGTTGCCCTGAAACAACTTGCCTTTGCCTCTTGGAAGGCAAATCCAACTGAAGGCAATCTCAGTAACTTCCACCAAGCTCGGAACAAGTGTGTGTCTACCCTCAGGAGTGCCAGGAAGCACTATCTCTCCACCCTCAAGAATGAACTCTCAAACCTGTCTCCTTCCTCCAAATCCTGGTGGCATCTGGTCAAATCCGTTTCTGATGTTTGTTCCCCCTCCACCCCTCCCTCACCTCAAATGGCTACACAGTTGACACTGCACGTGACAAAGCCGAATGCCCCAAATCTGTCTTTGCCTCAAAATCTTGTGTCCCAAACCCATCTCTCTCTGTTCCCACCATACCCAGTCGACCCCAATTGCTCCTGGACTCTGTGTCCTTCTCTCCTGACAAGGTGGAGGAGTTTTTGTCAAACCTCGACTCTGAGTCTGCAACTGGACCAGACGGCATCAGCCCACGGGTCCTAAAATCCTGCTCTGCCGCTCTATCTCACCCTCTCTCTGTTCGTTTCACCCTCTCTTTTGCTCAAGGTCATCTGCCAGCATCTTGGAAATCGGCAAACATTACCGCTTTACACAAAAAATGTGCAAAAACAGATCCTTGCAACTACAGACCAATCAGCCTGCTTCCAATTATTATCAGCAAAGTCATGGAATCCATCATTGCTTTGGATATCAAATCCTTCCTCTTCTCCAATGTTTTGATCTCTGAGCATCAATTTCGATTCAGACCAGGTCATTCTACTCTGGACATGTTGCTTCTGCTGTCTCAACAATGGATGGAGGTCCTCAATGCCAAACAGGAAATCAGAGCTGTCTCCCTTGACATATCACGTGCCTTCGATACGGTCTGGCACCCAGCTCTGCTCACCAAACTCTCCTCCTATGGTATCCATGGAAATCTCCACGCTTGGCTTGCGGACTTCCTCTCTGGTCGTAGTCAACGTGTGGCCCTGAATGGATTTCTCTCATCGCCCCTTCCTATTCTGGCTGGAGTTCCCCAAGGTAGTGTTCTGGGCCCTGTGCTTTTTCTGGTCTTCATCAATGATCTCTCCGACTCTCTGGAAATCCTCTCTATCTCTTTGCTGATGACTCCACTCTCTGCCGCTCCATTCGTCATCCCTCCGATCAGCAGTCTGCAGCCTCCTCACTCTCTGCCGACCTAGACAAATCACAGACTGGTCAAACAAGTGGAACATGTCTTTCAATCCTGACAAATCTCACACTTCTACTATGTCTCTCTGAAAAGACCAACTGGAAAACCCTCCCATCTACTTTCTCAACAATCCTCTCCAAGAAGTTCTGTCGCTCAAGCTTTTGGGTCTCACTATCTGCCATGATCTTTCTTGGGAAAAACCACATTTCCAAGCTGGCCTCCAAAGCCAGTCGCCGACTGGGTATCCTCCGTCGTGCGAAGTCCTTCCTTGGCACACCTGAGCTTCTCACCACATACAAGGCTTTCATCCGCAGCTCAATGGAATAATGTTCCCCCCTCTGGGCCGGTGCTCCTGCCTCACACCTAGCTCGACTTCACGCTGTTGAAACCAAAGCTTTCAGAATCATTGGAATCTCCTGCAATGAAGCTAACTCCGAGGGCCTTTCACTCATTCCCCGCGGGCAGGTTGGTGGTCTTTCTGTCTTCTACCGACTCCTCTCCGGCCTTGCTCCCCCAGCTCTCTATGTGCTCTGTCCCCCAAATATTCCTACAGGTCGCACAAGATCTGCCAGCAACCCTCTTACGGTTAAACTGCCAAAATCTAGGCTCTCTGCTCACCTTCACTCTTTTATTCCCCCTTTTTCCCGCCTCTGGAACAAACTCCCCCACTCCCTTCAATCCCACTCCCTTCAATCCCACTCCTCCCTCCAGGTCTTCAAAACAACTGTTCACCACCATCTCTTATCTTCGCCCATCGAAAACCTTGATCTTTTCTACCCTCACTAATTCACCCCAGATACACTTTTTCGAATTTCCAACTTCTTTCCTGGAAGTCCTTGCAGTGTCCATATGTTTTGTACCTCTCCCACCTCCCCCCAAGCCCTCTCCCTCCCACAGTTCTCTCGATGTCCCTGCTCTCAAATGTTGTGTTTGTGTCCTTCCTCCTCTCTCCCCATCTTGTCTACCGGTCCCCTTATTTTGTGTTTTATTTGTTGGTTTGTGTCGGTTTGACTTTTTGTGTGATTAATGTTAGCTCTTTCACGAGCCTCGATCTTGTATACAAAAAAAAAAAAAAACCTTTCTTTTCCTGCTGTCGAATAGTACAACTGAACTTTCGTACATATGGAAAGTTTGGAACACAGTCCGAATATCTCCTGTACTAATGACATCTTTTGGGAAAGACTTTTGACGTTGCTGTCTGGGTTATTTTAAACAACGCAAAGGAAAAAACATCTTTCCATCATTTGCTCGTGAGTACGTATAACCAAATGGATTTTAACGATTTTGAACACAAGATAAACATTATACAATAAATGGAATCGCCAGAAGAATTTATGCTCCAAGGCAGTTCGGATTTATCATAAAAAGAAAGCGTCCGCCATTATTAAACATGCACTTCCAAAACAGCACGAGCGAATGTAAACAACGCGGCAACAAGAGACGGACACTAAAAGGGTGTATGTATGGCATCGCAGATCTCTTTACGAGGTTGAGAGCGTTTCGGAGCGGCTGAACAAATGGGGGTTCCTTTTGCTCCGGCATGTTCATCCCACAAGCAAACGTGTCTCGGCCAAGGCCCGTCAAGGCTTCGCCACACCACAGGAACCCTTCGGTCGGTGGTCTTGGCCCCTGTGACGTGGCCTCTTCAGAACACTGGGATCCCAGTAGGAGAGCGATGGGACGGGTGTGGCGGAATTGGCAAATTGGCTTCGTCAAGAGGCGTATTCACACGGTCATCGCCGCGTCTCAAACTCGCCTTGTGCGCTCCGAGAAGGCCCTCACAGAAGCATGGCTCTAAATTGTGCACGTTTCGTCGGCGAGACCTTCGAGCCAAGGTGGAAGCCATACAGAGGAGCAGGCATCCACGTTGGCTCAATTCCTCCCAATATTCACCGTGCTTCCCTTCCTCTACTTCCCCATTGGTTAAGGTACTGGCTGCTCCAAACCTCAAGCACCCGAGGCTGTGATGGACACAATACATCGTTTCATGAGGTGTTCATTCCGTATCCATAAGCTTATTATTTTGTCATTCACCCGAAGCAACACATTTACCATCCATGGGAGAATTTATCATTGATGCTTGAATGCAGGAATTGACTCGTAATTTGGAGGAAAGTGAAAGTAAATGCAGCAATGAAGCAACTACTTGTATTTGGCAAAATAAACTTAACAACAAGGTTATCCAGAAACCAAGACAAAGTTTTAAAGTCTGTAACCCCATAGTAGATCCTACAGTACAGCGATTTTATTTAGTTGTACTATACTGTTTATCTACTATATAAGAGACATGTCTGTCTGTGTGTGTGTCTGTCTGTCTGTGTGTCGCCATTTTTCTCAGAGATTTCTGAACGGATCTTCGTCAAACATTCAGAGGTTCATCAGTGAGTGCATGGGAGTGTTTTAGGCAAATAATAATAATAATAATAATAATAATTGAAAAAAAAGATCGTTTTTTTGGAGTAAAAAAAAAAATAGTTGATAGTGCCGAAGCCTTTTAAAATTAATGACAGTTATATACAAGTACACATTCGCATAAATAAATACAAAACAATCACCAGACATTTGAATGCAAATAAATCAAACAATTCCGGAAGTGTATGAATTTGGTAGTATGGCTTCTTCTTCTTCCTGATCGGCATCACACTTAACTCAAACGTGATGAACGCCACATTCACCCCATTCACGCACCAGCATATATATATGAACCCCCTTCCTCTCCTGCCTCCCTCCCTCCACCCTCCCCTCCACTTCCCCCCCCCCCCCTTTCCCCCTCTCTCCCCTCCACTCCCCTTCCCCCTTCCCCCCTTCCCTCACCCCTCCTCCTCTCCCCCCCCTCCCTCCCCTACCCTATCCCCCTTCCCCTCCCTCCCCCTCGCTCCCCCACTCCCCTTCCCCCACCCCCTCCCCCACCCGGCAACGCCGGGTACTTCTGCGAGTAAGTTATAAATCCAAAAGCAGCGGCATATCGGGATCGAGCGTAGCCCTAACTTCAATCGATTGCTGGATTCACAAGGGACATAATGTCTGGCATCAGACACCTCATGACTCAAGGTGGACTCGAAATTATTCGCTTGTCAGAAGTTGATTGATTAAAAAATATTTCATGGTAAACCCATTTACCATCCTTACCCACTGCAAAAGGTCTGAACCCTAGTCCTCACCCAATCCTCATACAAGTTACTGAATTTACACACACTTCTGTCTCTACTCTTCCTGTCATGTCCTGGTTGGGTGTGTCCTGCTTTGGACCCATTGACAATAACCGTTACGTTTTTACCATCCGTCTCCTTGCTCTTCCATGAGCCTCGATCTCTTAATGAAAAAAAACCACAGGCATAGTCACCGATCAACCAGAACAACCTCAAAGTTACAGAAACTTCCATCCTCTATTCATGTTTTCCTGATAAAGGCCTGCTCGGAAATACTGGGATTTGAAATTCCTTCACGATGAGTTAGTGGGGCGTTGGGGAAGAAATTGGGAAATGGTGGGGAAAAGGAAAACAAGGAAGAGCTCTCCATAGGGCATTACCATACAGCAGAGACTTTTGTTTTCGTTTTGAATCTCCCGCAGATAAGCCGCGTACAGAACGGAACTCATACAAACAGGTTGAAATCCCTGAGCTTAGGCCAAATCTTAATGCAAACCACAGGAAAAGATTGTGATAAACATTTCCGATAGGGTCTACTTGCTTTGAGTGACCACTGATCTATACTGACCACAGCGTCGACGCACCCATAGCCATTTCGTATCAGTTCGGCCTATCTTTATTACACGTAGCTTCATGTGTTGCTTTATTTAATTGTATCACTAGACACAATTACTGGCCACTTGAGAACACATTTGGTGGCCACCGATGGCCATTGATGGACAAATGGTGACCACTTAAAGCAGAAGAATTTACTTTACAGATGCAGTTGTAGTTCCGTCTATGACCTGGTGCACTTAGCAGGTAACGAGGAATATAAAAAGTAAAAATTGCCATCGTGCTAGCTCCTGTCAGCCACTGGGTTGCATATTATAGTGAAAGACTGTTTGTAGTCCGCTACAGTTGCTGGCAAGTGCACAAGGCAGGGGCATCATGGATTTGTCGACGCCCTTCTCTCCTGGGCCAAGCCTGACCACCAAAATGGCCGTTCGGGAACACTTACTGTAATCCTGGCCCATTAGCCGTCCGCATCAGACCTCACTGAAACACCCACTTGTCCCATGAGCAAGGCTTCCTTCTAAAAACAAGCCTCGGCTTTACAGATCAGGTGCAGCGTCAAAACACACTTAGGGCGACGCGTCAGCGCCTCTGGGCCGCCGTCAAAGGCACGCGGTTATGCGAGATAACAAGGAAGGCCTCAGAGCGGCAGGGTCGAGCCTCATCAATGGACGTCCATGGGAAAGGCAACCTTCTAGCTGCTTGTGGAATCGGTCTGGCATGGAAGCCAAGAGGTGCGCAGGAGCAAGGCGAGGCCAACTTTTATGACCAGAGCTCCCTCCCTGGATGGCCACTTTGAGAGTTTTTTTTTTGTATACAAGATCGAGGCTCATGTAAGAGCAAACAATCACAAAAAGACAAACTGACACATAAAACATACAATGAAGGGAGCGGGAGGCAAGATGGGGAGAGAGAGGGAAGCACACAAGCACAACATTTGAGAGCAGGGACATCGGGAGATCTGTGGGAGGGAGAGGGCTTGGGTTGGGAGGAGGAGGCTTGGGAAGGGGGTCGGTAGGGGTGGGAGAAGTATAAAACACATGGACACTGCTCGGACTTCCAGGAAAGAAGTTGGTATTTCAACAAGAGAAAAATGACCACAGTGTGGTCACCAGCTGCGACGTGTAGAATCATGAGGATATCCGATGCAATATGCGCTACCAAATCCGACCAGTCATTAAATTATACGCATGCACTGGCGTCTTTTTGTCTTTCAGTTCTGGTCTTGTCCTTTGTTTTGCGACGCAACATGCTTCATCAACTGATTACATATAATGTATGGACGTGAATGTTATTTCTGTTATTGTTAATGTTAATTCTTTAATGTTATTTATTAATGTTCATTCTGGGTGGCAGAGGGATAATTTGAAACGGGTTTAGTCGGTAGGGGCAGTCCGAGTGTATGCGCATGCGCTATTCAATAATTACACCTAACTTGTGTCACGTTCTGTGAAAAGAGATTGATATGAAAACATTCATGTTGTCTTTGTTGCTAAATGTATTCTGGTTTCTTCAAACAAATCGCGATTTTAGTCCGCGATGTTCTTACCTCATACCAACGCACGTCCGAGTGTATGCGCATGCACTGTTCAAAAAGGCACCCCAACAACAAGAACAACAACGCGGTCCTCTCATAGAGCTGCTCGTCACAGCTAAAGGTGCATCTGGGGTGTATTGACTGGGGGAGAAAAGATCAAGGTTTTGGATGGGGGAAGATAAGAGATGGTGGTGAACAGCTGTTTTAAAGACCTGGAGGAGGAGTGGGATTGAAGAGAGTGAGGGAGTTTGTTCCAGAGGCGGGAGAAAAGAGGAATGAAAAAGTGAAGGTGAACAGAGAGTCTTGATTTTGGCAGTTTAACCACAAGAGGGTTGCTGGCAGATCTTGTGCGACCTGTAGGAATATTTGGGGGGCAGAGCACAGACAGGGCTGGGGGAGCTACGCCAGAGAGGAGTCCGTAGAAGGCCGAAAGGCCACCAACCTGTCTGCGGTGATTGAGTGAAAGGCCCTCACAATCAGCTTCATCACGGGAGATTCCAATGATTCTGAAAGCTTTGGTTTCAACAGCGTGAAGCCGAGCTAGGTGTGAGGCAGGAGCAACGGCCCAGAGGGGAGAACAGTATGCCATTGAGCTGTGGATGAAAGCCTTGTTTGTGGTGAGGAGCTCAGGCGTGCCAAGGAAAGACTTTGCACGATTGAGGATGCCCAGTCGGCGACTGGCTTTGGCGGCCCGCTGGGATATGTGGTTTTCCCTGGAAAGATCATGGCGGATAGTGATACCAAAAGCTTGATTGACAGAACTTCTTGGAGAGGATTGTTCAGAAAGTAGATGGGAGGGTTGTCCAGTCGGTCTTTTCGGAGAGACATTGTAAGAGTGTGAGATTTGTCAGGATTTAAAGACATGTTCCACTTGTTCGACCAGTCTGTGATTTTCTCCAGGTCTGCAGAGAGTGAGGAGGCTGCAGACTGCCGATCTGAGGGATGAGGAATGGAGCGGCAGAGAGTGGAGTCATCAGCAAAGAGACAGAGAGGTTTTTCCAGAGAGTCGGAGAGATCATTGATGAAGACCAGAAAAAGCACAAGGCCCAGAACACTGCCTTGGGGAACTCCAGCCTGAAGAGGAAGGGGAGATGAGAGAAATCCATTCAGGGGCCACATGTTGACTATGACCAGAGAGGAAGTCTGCAAGCCATGCGTGGAGATTTCCATGGATACCATAGGAGGAGAGTTTGGTGAGCAGAGCTGGGTGCCAGACCGTATCGAAAGCCAGTGATATGTCAAGGGAGACAGCTCTGATTTCCTGTTTGGTATTGAGGACCTCCATCCATTGTTGAGACAGCAGAAGCAGCATGTCCAGAGTAGAATGACCTGGTCTGAATCCAAATTGATGATCCGAGATCAAGCCATTGGAGAAGAGGAAGGATTTGATGTCAGAAGCGATGATTGATTCCATGACCTTGCTGATTATTGGGAGTTAGCTGATTGGTCTGTAGTTGCAAGGACCTGTTTTTGCACATTTTTTGTGTAAAGCGTTAATGTTGGCTGATTTCCAAGCTGAAGGCAGATGACCTTGAGCAAAAGAGAGGGTGAAGAGAACAGAGAGAGGGTGAGATAGAGTGGCAGAGCAGGATTTTAGGACCCGTGGGCTGATGCAGTCTGGTCCAGTTGTAGAATCAGAGTCAAGGTTTGACAAAAACTTAACCACCTTGTCAGGAGAGAAGGACACAGAGTCCTGGAGCAGCTGGGTTCGACTGGGAAAGGTGGGTACAGAGAAAGATGGGTTCGGGACACAAGATTTTGAGGCAAACACAGAGTTGAGGCATTCAACCTTTTCATGTGCGTTGTCAGCTGTGTAGCCGTTTGAGGTAAGGGAGGGGATGGAAGGGGAACAAACACCAATAACAGAATTGACCAGATGCCACCAAGATTTGGAGCAGGGAGCCAGGTTTGAGAGTTCCACCTTGAGAGTCGAGAGATTTGTTTCCTGGCTCTCCTGAGGGTAGAGACACACACTTGTTCCGAGCTTTGTGAAAGGCACTGAGATTTCCTTCAGCCGGATTAGCCTTCCATTAACCTTCTTACCCAAAGAACAAGCACTGTCTCAATCCCCCCTTCTTACCCAAACAACTACCACTACCTGATTTCCCCTTCTTATCCAAATAACTACCACTGCCTGATTTCCCCTTCTTGCCCAAAGAACTACCACTGCCTCAATTCCCCTTCTTACCCAAACAACTACCACTGCCTCAATTCCTCTTCTTACCCAAACAACTACCACTGCCTCAATTCCCCCTTCTTATCCAACGAACTACCACTGCCTCAATTTACCTTCTTACCCAAAGTACTAGCACTGCCTCAATCCCCCCCCTTCTTACCCAAACAACTACCACTGCCTCAATTCCCCTACTTACCCAAACAACTACCACTGCCTCAATTCCCCCTTCTTATCCAACGAACTACCACTGCCTCAATTTACCTTCTTACCCAAAGTACTAGCACTGCCTCAATCCCCCCCTTCTTACCCAAACAACTACCACTGCCTCAATTCCCCTTCTTACCCAAACAACTACCACTGCATGATTTCCCCTTCTTCCCTAAAGAACTACCACTGCCTCAATTCCCCTTCTTACCCAAACAACTACCACTGCCTCAATTCACCTTCTTACCCAAAGTACTAGCACTGCCCAATCCCTCCCTTCTTACCCAAACAACTACCACTGCCTGATTTCCCCTTCTTACCCAAACAACTACCACTGCCTCAATTCACCTTCTTACCCAAAGTACTAGCACTGCCCAATCCCTCCCTTCTTACCCAAACAACTACCACTGCCTGATTTCCCCTTCTTGCCCAAACAACTACCACTGCCTCAATTCCCCTTCTTACCCAAACAACTACCACTGCCTCAATCCCCCCCTTCTTACCCAAACAACTACCACTGCCTCAATTCCCCTTCTTACCCAAACAACTACCACTGCCTCAATTCCCCCTTCTTACCCAAACAACTACCACTGCCTCAATCCCCTTCTTACCCAAACAACTACCACTGCCTCAATCCCCCCCTTCTTACCCAAACAACTACCACTGCCTGATTTCCCCTTCTTTCCCAAACAACTACCACTGCCTCAGTTCCCCCTTCTTACCCAAACAACTACCACTGCCTCAATTCCCCTTCTTACCCAAACAACTACCACTGCCTGATTTCTTATTTGACATATTGCTCATCAACAGCATGATATTTGTCTGGTACGAATTACTATATTGTGCACTACGCATTGTATTATTCTGATCCTATTAAATGTTGCCCAATATTTTGGGGAGGTTTTTGGATACAAAGTTGAGGATCATGGAAGAGCGGAAACATAGAACACATCAGAACGTTACAGAACAAAAGGAAGAATAGCAAGAGGGGGGCAACACCAATAGCAGGTTTGAAGGACAAAATCGAGGGAGACTTAGACAAATATTGTGGGTGGCTGGAGATTTAGAAAGTGGTGGAATTGGGGAGAGTTACCAGGGGTAGAAGAGATCATGGTTTTGGATGGGGTTTTGGTTTTGGATCTGAGATGGTGAACAGCTTAGTTGAAGACCTGCTGAGAAGCATGAGATTGAAGTGAATGTGGAAGTTGGTTACACAAGCAGGAAAAATGTGGAAAGAATGAGTGGAGGTGGGCAGTGAACCTGCAGTTTTTGGAGTTTCACCCGAAGAGGGTTGATGGTGGACCGTGTGCGCCTTGCAGAAATTTGGGGTGAGCTGGGAGAAGAGGCAGAGGATGCAAAACCAGAAAGGAGGCGGTAGAAGACAGAGGGACCACCGACATGTCTGCAATGAGAAAGTGATAGCCCCAAAGACTCAGCTTCATCTCTGGACATCAGCTTCTCATCTGTTTGTTGTTCCCATCTGAACATCTCGCTCATGATACTAAGACTTTAGGTTCAAATTGAGCAAACTACATGAACTTGTGCATTGTTTCTTCATTTAGTTGTGATTCATGTAGAAATACATGCCCTTTAATGTTATTGTCCTGCAAGTGTCGTACTTGTATGTACAAGCTCGTCCATGCACCTCAGAGCACTGTAAGAATTATTAAATCTATATATATAAAACACAGTTTGTGTGTGTGTGTGTGTGTGTGTGTGTGTGTGTGTGTGTGTGTGTGTGTGTGTGTGTGTGTGTGTAAGTAATGTTACCGATAGACTCCGAAACGGAGAGGCTCACGTGCTTGATATTTGGCATAAACATGGCCATTGAGCCTGGGACGAAGATGGCCGACCTCAAAATATTTGACGATCCATATTTTTTATTCATATTTACCTCAGCGCATTTCAGCGAAGTACCCGCTGATCTCAGCCGGTGTCAGAACAGCTCGCTGATTCGCTCAGAGCGATCACGTGATGTTCCATCCCCGCCGCTAGACTGATTCGCTCAGAGCGATCACGTGATGTGACCATTGCCATTCACTCCACATAGGTGGGGATGCAGTTACCGGGCGCCATCTTGGTTGGCATTCGATGCTGGGCGATGGTGATTTCCGTCACACGTTTGCACGTAATTCAGAGCGAAAAGCGATCGTGTTTTGTGTCGATTTTTGTCGATTTTGTGCGATATGAATTAAATGTCTTTGATAGGGACCGGTAATTCCGCCAGGGGGCGCTGCGCGCACTACTTACGTCACGCTGTGCATGGCACTCTGTGACCGCCGTTGCGGTGCAATGCTTTGCGGGCAAATCGTTTTTATGCCATGGTATGTCATATTTTGGACTTAACCAATCTTCATGACTGATCATGTGACATCTACACACTCATGGCTACCACCGAGACGGATCCTGTTTCACGTGAGTAATATTTACCATATTTGCTCGATTTTTGAAACCGATGCATGCAAATATCGTGTCTATACCACACCCAAAATATTTTTTAGAAAGAATAAGCACATCTCCCCTTTGAAAGTGCCCCCTAAAGTGTGTCCAGGTGGAATTTCTAAGTCGTAGGTCTTAGCAACTCTCAGCAATCTTTTACCGCATGGATTTATCTCGAGTATTTACTAAACTGTGCTAAGTGGAAGTTGCATACATATTTCAGCAGTTTTCAATGTAAATCGGTGTAATGTAACCTCCCCCCTCCCCCCTCCCCTCCCCCCCTCCCCTCCCCTCTCCCCCTACCCCTCCCCCTCCCCTCCTACCGCTCCCCCTCCCCCTCCCCTCCTACCGCTCCCCCTCCCCCTCCCCTCCTACCCCTCCCCTCCCCCCTCCCCCTCCCCTTCCCCCTCCCCCCCTCCCCCTCCCCCCTCCCACTCCCCTCCCCTGCCCCCTTACCCCTCCCCCCTTCGCCTCCCCTCCCCCCCCTTCCCCTCCCCTCCCCCCATACCCCTCCCATCTCCCCCTCCCCCTCCCCCCTCCCACCCCTTCCCATCCATCCCCCCCCTTCCCACGCCTCCTCCCCCAAGCCCTCTCCCTCCCACACATCTCCCTGCTCTTAAATGTTGTGTGCTCTCAAGTGTTTGTGTGCTTCCCCTTCTCTTGTCTTCCGCTCCCTCTTTTTATATATTTTGTTTGTCTGGTTGATTTGTTTGTGAAGTAAATGTCAGCTCTTTCACGAGCCTCGATTCAGTATACAAAAAAAAAAAAAAAAACCCTCCCCATCCCACCCTCTTCTCCCCTCTCCCCCTCGCCCTCTTCTCCTCTCTCCCCCTGGAAATTCCTGATCGGGAATAATATCCTGAGCTTCACCAAAATTAATCAATTCTTCCTTATCCCAAGGGCAATCAGCCCACCAACTTTCATCCAAATTCGTTCAGAACTTTTCCAGATATCCTGTTCACAAACACACGAACACACACACACGAACACACACACACACACACACACACACACACACACACACACACGGACACGATCGAATGCATTACTCTCTGGCGGGAGTAAATATGAGGTAGTCAGAACCACTACTGGCCTACGTGAACCCATCAACAAACCCACCTAAAGCCAAGATGGGCAATTACTTTGTGCCTACAGGCTGACTATTTTTCCTTGGATTTCGAGGGGTTTCATTTCGTGAAATTGAGCTCTCCGTGCATTGGGCAGAGACCACGCTGTGGTCTGCGATGCGGTTTACCCGCACATTGGATGTGGAGTCCTCTTTTCGATCCTTCGGCCCCAGAACGACAACACCCCTTTAATGATCCGTTTACACTAAACCTTGTGTGTGTATCGTGTGTTAATACAATGCATGTCGTGCATTCTTTATTGGGACATTCTGTGAAATACAACCGCCCTTTTGTCGCGGTCTCACTAAAATCCGAAATGGAGCGAAATGGACCTTCAAAATCATCCGAAATGGATTAGGGTTAGGGTTAGGGTTAGGGTTAGGGTTAGGGTTGTTAGGGTTAGGTTAGGGTTAGGGTTGTTAGGGTTAGGGTTAGGGTTAGGGTTAGGGTTGTTAGGGTTAGGGTTGTTAGGGGTTAGGGTTAGGGTTAGGGTTAGGGTTAGGGTTAGGGTTAGGGTTAGGGTTGTTAGGGTTAGGGTTAGGGTTAGGGTTGTTAGGGTTAGGGTTGTTAGGGTTAGGGTTAGGGTTGTTAGGGTTAGGGTTGTTAGGGTTAGGGTTGTTAGGGTTAGGGTTGTTAGGGTTAGGGTTAAGTTAGGGTTGTTAGGGTTAGGGTTGTTAGGGTTAGGGTTAGGGTTAGGGTTGTTAGGGTTAGGGTTGTTAGGGTTAGGGTTAGGGTTGTTATGGTTAGGGTTAGGGTTGTTAGGGTTAGGGTTGTTAGGGTTTGGGTTAGGGTTGTTATGGTTAGGGTTATGGTTAGGGTTAGGGTTGTTAGGGTTAGGGTTGTTAGGGTTAGGGTTAGGGTTAGGGTTAGGGTTGTTAGGGTTAGGGTTAGGGTTAGGGTTGTTAGGGTTAGGGTTGTTAGGGTTAGGGTTAGGGTTAGGGTTGTTAGGGTTAGGGTTGTTAGGGTTAGGGTTGTTAGGGTTAGGGTTGTTAGGGTTAGGGTTGTTAGGGTTAGGGTTAAGTTAGGGTTGTTAGGGTTAGGGTTGTTAGGGTTAGGGTTAGGGTTAGGGTTGTTAGGGTTAGGGTTGTTAGGGTTAGGGTTAGGGTTGTTATGGTTAGGGTTAGGGTTGTTAGGGTTAGGGTTGTTAGGGTTAGGGTTAGGGTTGTTATGGTTAGGGTTATGGTTAGGGTTAGGGTTGTTAGGGTTAGGGTTCGGGTTGTTATGGTTAGGGTTAGGGTTGTTAGGGTTAGGGTTGTTAGGGTTTGGGTTAGGGTTGTTATGGTTAGGGTTATGGTTAGGGTTAGGGTTGTTAGGGTTAGGGTTGTTAGGGTTAGGGTTGTTAGGGTTAGGGTTGTTAGGGTTTGGGTTAGGGTTGTTATGGTTAGGGTTATGGTTAGGGTTAGGGTTGTTAGGGTTAGGGTTGTTAGGGTTAGGGTTAGGGGTACTTAATTAACATTACATTTTATTCATTCCTCACCTGTTTTAGATCAGTATTTTAACATTTAATTTTACTACTGAATCACCATCCATTTCGGATGTTATTGAGGTTGGTTTAATATGTTGTGTATGAAATGAAATGAAAAGTGTAGGTTATGGGGAAATTATTGGTTATTTTGAGGTCCATTTCGCTCCATTTCGGATTTTAGTGAGACCCCTTTTGTCGTCATCATGCGTACGTGCGGCCTTGGCCTATATAGAATAACTGTCTGCAGAGAAGTCGAATCCAGATGCAAGGAGAGTTACAGCTGTAGCCGAGTTGTAATAGAAGTTGCAAATAATCGCAGGTTGTCCACCCAATAGACATTCCTCCTTTAGGATTTGAATTCTGGACAAAATCCAGCGGACGTTCGAACCCGGAGTTTCATGCGTCCCACAATGTGGAGCCTTATTGCAGAAATCGTTATGTTTTAGGCAATAGATTTCACGATTGTAACTATCGAACAGAGAAAGTGATTTCCTGTCAATATATTTGCCCCCCTCCCTCCTGGAGAACAAAATAAACGTTGTACTAAACCTGAACTTCAACGCATGGTGCCAGCAGGGCCTCCATTGGCAATATGGAGAGGACCGCAAGGAATTCTGCTAAATATAAGTGATTTGTTTAACATTGGTGAACCCTTGCAGTCGGTTCATTACCCGATTCTATATTACATATCGTGCTTATAGAAGCGAAGCACTTGAAGCCGAAGGTTCCTCCACATGAACAAATGAGAGACCAAAATTGCTCCGCCATGATTTCAGGTTTTCCTTTTGCCATTTAGCTGGCAGGAGAACACTCAGGTCCTTTGACTTGTGTTTATTGCTACGATCCTGTTCTACAAGACGGCTCATGTGTGTGTCCAGAGTGGTTATTTTACCAGCCTACATGGGCCTTTGTAGCGTCCTGGCCCTCAAAACGGCTAAATCTCACACTCGCCCTCTCAAGCTGCCACTCATGCGTCTTTCCTCCAACAACAGTCCGACTTCAATGGGTGCAAAGCTTTCCTGAAACGTTCTTCATCTCCCACTCCCGGCAACCAGACTCCTGTTTCCACTCTGTGTGAGTCATTTACTTTAAACACATTTATGTAAATGTCCAAATTGGGGTGGCCTGTTTAGTGTTCCCATCTACACCCATGGCTCACGATGCTACATAACTTTAATGATGCAATGCAGCTTGTTCCTTGTCTCCTAATGTCCTTACTCTGCATATGCTTGGCCTACAAGCTGATATATGGGCCTTGATTAGATTAATATATGTACTTAATTGATATATGTGGAAAAATTACATGCCCAGACCAGGAATCGAACCCAGGTCCTCTGATGAACCGTACCAGTGCTCTGCCATCTGAGCTATCTGGGCGTGGTCAGGCCGTTGGTGCTCCTATGGTTGGCAGCAAGTGCCCCCGAAGCATTGATGGAAAGAGAGTGCCAATCATATGTGTGGGAGGATTGGATGCTTGGATATGGTCACCCAGATATCTTATATGGCAAAGCACTGGTACTGTTTATCAGAGGACCTGGGTTTTATTCCTTTTCTGGGCATGTAATTTTCCCACATATGTCAAATTAATTATTTAATCCTGTTCATTTATGTAATTAATTGTAAATATAGATTTATTTTTTTTGTATACAAGATCGAGGCTCGTGTAAGAGCTAACATTAATCACAGAAAAAAGAAACGGACACAGAAAACATACAATAAAGGGAGCGGGAGACAAGATGGGGAGAGAGAGGGAAGCACACAAGTACAACAGCAGAGAACAGGGACATCGGGAGATCTGTGGGAGGGATCTGTGATGATCTGTGGGACGAGATCTGTGATGATCTGTGGGAGGAGATATGTGATGATACATTTTGTGATGTATGTTAGCTCAGAATTATCACTATATGCTAGAATATAAGACCTATTGCTTCGCTGGCGGGAATACCAATCTTTACGTAATTGTTAGAAAAAAAAAACTTAGGTGGTGTATAGTTACCGGCGTAGCTATACACACAGGGAGCAGGGAAATTGTTAATTGGATATTAATCACAGCCTTTTAGATGAAGAGCCACCTTTAGAGGCCATTTTTTCCCCGCAGAGCAGGGATTGGCCTTTTTTTGGGCACCGTGGTCCCCTTTTTGAAGCAATTTTTTATGGCCAGATGCCCTTCCTGCCACCAACCCTGTTAGTCGGAATTCCGAAATTACCACTGATATGGTACTCAATTTGCACAACCTCAGAAGAATGGCAGGCTGAGTCAACCCCCCTGGCATTAATTCAGCGATCAACCAGGATTTGAACCCAGGACTCCTAGGATCCCAAGCCGGCACCCTAACCGCTAAGCCAACACCAGGCTATTTTAGATGCTGAATTGCTAATAATATACGACAACATACAAAGAGGAAGATCAAAATAAAAATCATTTCTCACCCTCTTTCCCTCTTTCTTTTGATCAAACTGTCTGGAGTACGTATTCGGCACGGGCCATGGCTGGAAACAAACTCTGTGGTCCCCTCGTCCCTGCTTTTGTGTAACTGCTAAAAAAAATGGGGCTTTCCATTTCCTTGGCAACGTTGCGATGGATAACCTATGGAGCAAGAACAAAAAAGGATTCCTGAGAGATCCTGCCTTCCATGCATGGATAACCAGCGTTGCAAGTTGGTGTTTGCCGTTTCGCCACGTGTGCCTCCGTGCCCATTAAAAAAAAATAAGATGTTTTTGTTTTTGTCACAAACCTTCCTGAGATTTCCCTGAATTCACCGTCGTTGGTTTCATTGAAATCCTTTAATCCATTCTCAAGTTAAACAAAGAGCCACAGCTCCTTTCATAACATAGATTCACCTAAGGTTCTTCTTCCTCATGGAGGAAGAGTTTTTGTGGAGGAGCAAAACAGAGTAATATGGATCATGAAGCATTTATGGGGTGAAGATAAACACTTCAAAGTGTACCTTTGGGCACTTTCTATAAATTTAATTTGGGGTCTAATTATTAATGTATATAACCATGTGAAATAAGATGTTTTTTTTTTGTTTTTTTTTGTATACAAGATCGATGCTCGGAAAGAGCCAACATTAATTACACAAAAAGTCAAACCGACACATAAAACACAAAATAAGGGGAGCGGTAGACAGGATGGGGAGAGAGGGGGAAGGACACAAACACAACATGTGAGAGCAGGGACATCGAGAGAAATGTGGGAGGGAGAAGGCTTGGGGGGAGGTGGGAGAGGTATGAAACATATGAACACTGCAAGGACTTCCAGGAAAGAAGTTGGAATTTCAAAAAAAGTGTATCTGGGGTGAATTAGCAGGGGTAGAAAAGATCAAGGTTTTGGATGGGGGAAGATAAGAGATGGTGGTGAACAGCTGTTTTAAAGACCTGGAGGGAGGAGTGGGATTGAAGAGAGTGGGGGAGTTTGTTCCAGAGGCGGGAGAAAAGGGGAATTAAAGAGTGAAGGTGAGCAGAGAGCCGAGATTTTGACAGTTTAACCATAAGAGGGTTGCTGGCAGATATTGTGCGACCTGTAGGAATATTAGGGGGACAGAGCACAGAGAGAGCTGGGGGAGCAAGGCTGGAGAGGAGTCGGTAGAAGACAGAAAGACCACCAACCTGCCTGTGGTGAGTGAGTGAAAGGCCCTCGGAGTTAGCTTCATCACAGGAGATTCCAATGATTCTGAAAGCTTTTGTTTCAACAGCGTGAAGCCGAGCTAGGTGTGAGGCAGGAGCACCGGCCCAGAGGGGGGGGAACAGTATTCCATTGAGCTGCGGATGAAACCCTTGTATGTGGTGAGGAGCTCAGGTGTGCCAAGGAAGGACTTCGCACGACTGAGGATGCCCAGTCGGCGACTGGCTTTGGAGGCCAGCTTGGAAATGTGTTTTTTCCCAAGAAAGATCATGGCAGATAGTGAGACTTGAGCGGCAGAGCTTCTTGGAGAGTATTTTTGAGAAATTAGATGGGAGGGTTCCAGTCGGTCTTTTCGGAGAGACATCGTAAGAGTGTGAGATTTGTCAGGATTGAAAGACATGTTCCACTTGTTTGACCAGTCTGTGATTTTTTTTCCAGGTCTGCAGAGAGTGAGGAGGCTGCAGACTGCCAATCTGAGGGATGAGGAATGGAGCGGCAGATAGTGGAGTCATCAGCAAAGAGATAGAGAGGATTTTCCAGAGAGTCAGAGAGATCATTGATGAAGACCAGAAATAGCACATGGCCCAGAACACTACCTTGGGGAACTCCAGCCAGAGCAGGCAGGGGAGAAGAGAGAAATCCATTCAGGGCAACACATTGCCTACGACCAGAGAGGAAGTCCGCAAGCCATGAGTGGAGATTTCCATGGATACCATAAGAGGAGAGTTCGGTGAGCAGAGCTGGGTGCCAGACCGTATCAAAGGCACGTGATATGTCAAGGGAGACAGCTCTGATTTCCTGTTTGGCATTGAGGACATCCATCCATTGTTGAGACAGCAGAAGCAACATGTCCAGAGTAGAATGACCTGGTCTGAATCCAAATTGATGATTAGAGATCAAGCCATTGGAGAAGAGGAAGGATTTGATATTGGAAGCAATGATGTATTCCATGAATTTGCTTATAATTGGGAGCAGGCTGATTGGTCTGTCGTTGAAAGGATCTGTTTTTGCACCTTTTTGTGTAAAGCGGTAATGTTTGCTGATTTCCAAGATGCTGGCAGATGACCTTGAGCAAAAGAGAGGGTGAAAAGAACAGCGAGAGGGTGAGATAGAGCGGCAGAGCAGGATTTTAGGACCCGTGGGCTCATGCCGTCTGGTCCAGTTGCAGAATCAGAAATGTTGTTGGACAAAGCCCATTCAGAACAGTCAAAAAAGGTGGCAAGTTGGCATTTGGAATTCAAGTCCTTCAAGGGTTTAACAACACCCATTATTCCCTTAAATAATATAACTCAAGTGCTTTTGTCAATAGCAAAATTAACCCCAGTTGTAAACTATTGGAAAACCCTGATATTGATCAGGAATGGCCACGTTAGACTTTCATCTCCTGGCCCTGTCAAGGCTGGGGTGGCGCAAGGCAGGGTTCTGGGCCCAGTTATATTCCTGATCTTCATCAATGATCTCACTGATTCTCTGGAAAATCCTCTTTATCTATTTCCTGATGAATCCACACTCTGCCGTAACATCCCTCATCCCTCAGATCGGCAGGCTGCACCCTCTTCCCTCTCTTCAGAGCTTGAAAAAAATCACAAACTGGTCAAACACTTGGAATATTTCTTTCAATCCTGACAAATCTCTCACTCTCACTATCTCTCCAAAAGGACAATCTGGACAACTCCCTCAACGACTTTCTTAACAATCCTCTTGAGAAAGTTCAGTCATTCAAACTTCTGGGTCTCATGATCAGCCATGATCTTTCTTGAGCAAACTACATTTCAAAGATGGCCTCCAAATCTAGCTGCCGACTGGGCATCCGCCGTCATATAAAGTCCTCTCTTGGAACACCTGAACTCATATCCACCTGCAAGGCCTTCATACGCAGCTTGGTGGAGTACTGCTCTCCCATCTGGGCTGTCTCCCATGCCTCACACCTTGCTCAGTTTGACGCTATGGGAACTAAAGCCTTTAAGATTATTGGAATTTTATCGTGAGTTGATCATTATCACTTCGGCATCACAGACAAGTCGGTGGTCTCTCTGTCTTCTACAGCCTCCTTTCTGGTGTTGCACCCACTGCTCTTTGTTTTTATTTTTTGTATGCATAGTCGAGGCTCGTGGAAGGATCAGGGCGTAACAGACACTGAACGGATCAGGGTGTAACAGACAAAAACAGGACGCAAAACACGTAACAGGAACAGTCAAGAGAGGGTAGAAACATCAGCAGCAGAGTTGAAGGCCAAGATAGAGGGAGACTTTTTTATACATGGTCTCAGCTCGTAGAAGACCTATGACACAGAACAGATCAGGACACAACATAACAAAGGGAACAGCAGGAAAAGGGGAAACGCCAATAGCAGTGTGGAGGGAGATGTTAAACAGAGACGGACAAACAAGGGATGCAGGTAATGAGGGGTAGGAGATAACACAAGGGGTGAACAAGATGGACACATAAGCAAAATATTTGGGAGGGCTAGGGTGGTTTAACTGGTGTAGAAAAGATCATGGCTTTGGATGGGGTCTGTTCATCCCCATCATGGCTGTTCACCACCTGAAATGGTGGTGAACAGCTGTCTTGAAGACCAGGAGAGAAGAATGAGATTGAAGAGAGTGTGGAAGGTGGTTCTACAGGAAAACAAGAATACAAGGAAAAGAGAAGAATAAATGAGTGGAGGTGAGCAGTGCTTCTGGATTTAGGCAGGTTCACTCGGGGGGTTGCTGGTGGACCACATGCATCCTGCAGATACCTGAGGGGGACAATGTACAGAAATGGCAGAGGGAGCAAGACCAGAAATGAGGCGGAAGAAGACAGAGACTATCGACCTGTCGGTGATGGCGAAATGATCGGCCCATAGACTAAAACCTTGGTGTTGATCAGGAATGTCAGTTTGAGACCATGTTGTCATTTTGACCTTGTTGTTCAATCAACAATGCCTGTGTATGACTACAAAAACCCCTGATGTTGATCATGAAGGCCAGTTTTCACCTATTTAAGCCCTGATGCAAAGTTTTGCAAGGCCTGTGAAGGCACAGACACACATGGGCTACAACTCTCCGGCACTTGGAGGAGCTCTCCCGATTTTTGTGTCCCTTGGTTGGCCTCCTGGTCTCCCAATATCCTTAAAAAGACACCCGGTTTCACAGCAGTCCTGATAGTCGCCTCTTCGATGATGGCACGTTTACGTTCTGTGTTTGATACGATAATACAGTTGATTGGCACATCCATGGCCAATTATATTGGTCAGTTTTGATGAATCTTATTTGCTGAGAAACACATCATTTTATTCAACATTTCTGCAGGAATTTTGGCAAAGAAGAAAACCAGCAAAGAAGGCAGGAAAGCATGGTTGCAAGTATGACACATTATCATGCCCCTCGAGACCTAGAGGTTTCCGGAATTACTGGGAGCAAAACGGGTCTGGAGCTTCCGGTTTTTTTCAACTGCATTCAGCTTCCGGTTTTTTTCCCCCAAGAGGATCTGCACTTAACAGGTATTGTATGTTTTGTATGAGGACTGGCAGGATGGCCTAGAGATGCGTATACTCGCCTCGGTGTTGCTAGCCTGGGTTTGAATCTCGACCCCGCTATAAACGCATCCCGGTGTTCCGCAAGCAGGGCAATCCATCAATGTGTGTGTCGTCCTCGTATGTATGTTAAACTTGGCGTGTGGTCTACTATCACTACCGTTAGTGGACCTTAACGATCCCACGGTGTCCTTTGCGAAGAGTAGCCGATGAACAAAAACGAAGAACAAATTGTCGATGAACCAGAACGATGAACAAATTCTAAATTCCTGTCCAAATCATCTTCAGTCAAGTGTTAGGCCTGACTATTTGGTTCATCAAAGACGGGCTAAACCCCCACAATAAGGTGTTAGGGAATTTTATTTTTACGAGTTTTGTTTTTACAATTTTTTTTAAAGCCTTTTCCTATAGGATAGGGGGAAGTCTTGTACCTGTTTTAGGGTTTGTTTGTACAATTAGTGCCGCCTAGTTTTTAATGCTACCACAGAGTTTCTTAGACCCTGAGGAGTACTTAATAAAAATTTCTTCCTTTTTGTTCTGCCAATGTCCGAGCTTTATCTCGGAGTTGGCTGGGACTTTCAGAATGGAATTTTGTTTGCATCAATGGTGGGAATAAAGAGTATGCGTGGTTGATATAACTTTTTGACGTTGACCTAATTTTAAGGTCATGACCTAATTATAGGCGTTTTATCATTTTCACCATAACTCGACTAAGGTTTTTCCAAATGGAACGAAATTTCCCTCTAGATAGCCTAGAACAAGTCGCATTTACACTTAGATTACGTCATATCCTTCCAAATTAAAGGCCTGGTGTTGGCTTAGCGGTTAGGGTGCCGGCTTGGGATCCTATGGATCCTGGGTTCGAATCCCAGTCCATCACTGAATTAACACCAGGTGGGGTTGACTCGGCCTGAAAAAACCATCCTTCCGAGGTCGGCAAATTGAGTACCAGTTCACTGGTAATTCCCCGTGTGTCGCAAGGGGTGACCAACAGGGCTGGTGGCAGGAAGAGCATCCGATCCACAAAACACCGCCTTCAAAAGGGGACCACGGTCAACCCCTGCTCTGTGGGGGAAAATGGCCTCTAAAGCTGGTTCCTTCTGAGTTAAACGTCAACATCAAATGGTGGTTTGAATTTTTTTTTATCATCGCTCAATTTTGCGAATGTGGAATCTTAAAGACCACCTGCCCTTCCAAGATGTCCTTGCATCATAATAGTGCACTACATTGAAGTTAGGCACCTGATACCTGAAGTTAGGTTACCTGAAGCACCTGTTAGTTAGTTAGGCACCTGAAGTTAGGCAAGTTGTGCACCTGATATTTGATTAGTGTCCTTGACATACCTGTTTCGGCTTGTGACCTAATTAACTAAAAACACCTTTTTGAGCATAACTTGGATAATTTTCCTGTTTTATTTTTTTAATGATATTGAGTTTTATGGATATATTGTAGATGGGGACACATTTTCTTAATTTACACTCTGTGCATAGGTTTTGAAGGTCAAGGTCAAGTGGCGGTCTGAAAAAAATATGGCCATCATTGAATCGCGGGATCATTGTTGGCAATTGCTGTGTCATCGTTCATTTTGGTTATTTAAATTTTAATATCTAGTTAAAATTAATTTTAATATCATTTTAATATCATTTTAATTTTCTACCATTTAATATCATTTCAATATCAATTTTATAAATTTCATATTTATTTAATATTGTTGCGGTTTTGAGTTTTTACAATAAAGGTTAATTTCCCCCTCATAGTTTAGTCACACTACAACATGTAGCCTCGCGATAATTCAGTTATTCCTTAGTAAATGTAAGCATAGTCCTTTTCCTGTGTTAGTTTTGCATTGAGTGGAATAATGAGAGTTAGGTCCTTCCATTGCTTATGCCGCCTCGGTACTGTGGCTTTGGCGCGAAATGACACGAGGCCGGCCTAACAAGTCGATCAAGGCCGAAGGAAGGCGGAGGAGAAGCGGACGGTAAGCGCGAGCCGCCAATCAGGGCTCAAGCGGAGTGGCTTAGCACTGCGTCAAAAGGCGTGGTTAGAACATTCGATGCAGGCTAAGGGTGTGGCAATAAAACCCTTTGCGAAAAAGCCCCCACCCCAGTTATGGGAGAGGCGCTTGAGAGTTGGACAAGTTATGAGAGGAGAGAGGAGCTTGAACAAGTTATGAGAAGGGAGAGGTGCTCGTTGAACGAGTTCTGAGGAGAGGTGCGCTGAAAGAAGCCAAACGAGTTTTGAGGGAAGAGGCGCTTGACAAGTTAATTGCTTGGTTGAGCTTGAGGCGGATCCTCTCTGTTGAGTTACGCGAGTGAAAGCACGCCGTTGATTAATAGCGCTGTGAGGAGCCACCGAGCCGTGCGAGAGACGCGTATATTTTCCCGCCTGCCTGCTCTGCCTTTGTTCGAGAGATGCGCTGCATGGATCCCTCCCGCCGCCTGCTTGCCTTCATCGAGGGACGTGCTGTGACCGGGGAGGGCCACGCCGGGCGAAGCTGTTCCTGGATGACCAAGCCGGCGCATTCAGCGCATGGACATTTCCTTTCTTAATTTCCCCCTGTGAGTGTGAACAGGCCCGAGTCTGGGGATAAGCTAAGACTGCTTAAGTTCTGCCCTGTGTCCCTTTTCCTTCTACCAATCACTGTAAATAATAATTATTAAACCTGTGTTCTTCCTTCTATTCGACCGTCTCGTCCCTTCCATCTATTGACTAAGCGTGGTACGAATTATATCGCTCTAATCGGGTTCCAATATAAGATAACTGCACGGACCACGTGGTACGCCATCCGCTCGGACGTACTCAAATTACGTGTGGTTCATGCGAGGCTTGATCCCCGCTTCCGTGGCGGCGTAGGTACTTAGGTACTTGCGAGAATTGTCCCGAAACCCTACCTTGCGTCTGCCCGGGAGGGGCGACTCAAGTCTCATGGTTGCGATGACCCAAAGAGAACAAGGGGCTTAATCTCCCCTTGGTAAGGGCAGGAGGGTCGCGCGAAAACCGTAACAATATCATTTTAATTTTAATATCTAGTTAAAATGAATTTTAATATCATTTTAATTTTATATCATTCAATATCATTTTAATATCAATTTTATAAATTTAATATTTGTTTTATATCATTTTAATTTTAATGTCTTTTTACATTTGGAGATTGTTTAAAAATTAATTTTAATATCATTTTAATATCATTTTAATTTTATATCATTTAATATCATTTTAATATCAATTTTATAAATT
The DNA here is from genome assembly GCF_964187855.1 of Myxine glutinosa. Taxonomy (NCBI): domain Eukaryota; kingdom Metazoa; phylum Chordata; class Myxini; order Myxiniformes; family Myxinidae; genus Myxine; species Myxine glutinosa. The sequence continues at coordinate 89,393,148 of NC_136273.1, read as the reverse complement.
TAATATTTATTTTATATCATTATAATTTTAATTACTTTTATCGAGGTTCATTTCAATATCTAGTTCATTTTCGAGGCCGTTAAAATAGTAGAAGTGGCAGTGGTGGTAGTAGCATAGTAGTAGCAATGGTGGTGGTGGTGGGGGTAGTAGTAGAGCTAGTAGTAATGGTGGTAGCGGTTGTAAAGATGGGTAGTGGTGTTAGTAGTAGTGGTAGCGGTAGCGGTGCTTGTGTTAGTAGTCGTAGTAGTAGTAGTAATAGTAGTAGTAGTAGTCGTAGTAGTAGTAGTAGTAGTAGTAGTAGTAGTAGTAGTAGTATTAGTAGTAGTAATAGTAGTGTTTATTTTGTGAACAATGTGCAATGCGTTCGGGCTGTGTAAAGAGTTCGCACGCAATCTCCTGGGGTCCACGCGTTGTTTTTCCTGGGAGATCTCACCGCTTTCACCCGCTCGAAGTCGGAGCCTCCGCAAATGCCTTTAAATGAGAGCATTTGACGGACGTTTGTAAAAGACGAGTTTCGAGACATGAACAGGAGCTCCGCCGGTCCAGCTGCAGGGGGCGACCGCGCACGCTCGAGCCAAAGTACACACCTCGGACATGATTATCGCCCCGTTTGAAGTGCCCGTTGAACCGTCTGCGGCTCTGCGCCGTATTTTCCGTGCCTCTTATCTGCCATTGATGCTTTTGCTGGATTTACGGCAGCACTCGGTCTCGACTCTGCGCGCTAATGCAACGGCTTTGGGAGAATACAAAAAAAATCCCCTTTGATAACCACTGCTTTATCTTGGCTAATGCGTCGCTTTGATAACTGAGAGGGGTGCTGGAGTCCCGTAAATTACGTCAACTATAAAAACTTCAAAAAAGGGTTTAAATAAATAAATAAAAATTTGCTGTAGAGATGCTTCACAGCTACAATATCATTTATCTTGCCCTAAGTTCTTGTCGCTATTTAAATAAAAAATGTTTCGCTTTGAGGACAGCGGACGTCTCACTTCGCAAACCCACTATAAAAGGGAACTTCTGTTTGACAAATCTTTTTTGATGAATTGCGCCATTTATCTTCAATTTCTCATATCATTGAGCACGCAGTACCCTTCAAGGACCCTTGACGGCAAAAAAAAAAAAACTGTCAAATCTCATTTGTAGAGAGAAATTCGCGTTGGCAAACGTTTGGCGGTCACACAAAGTCCAGAGATAAAGAATGGAGGGTTTGGCGCACGAGATGCATCTCGCGTTTCGCATCCATATTCCTTCAGGGGAGTGTGCGTGGATAAATTGCCTGTTTATTCGTACAAGGTTCGAGTAGGTTCCAAAACACCATCCAAGCATTCACAAGGGAGGATGGGTACGTTTCTCGTGCTGGTGTCTGTTTCTCCATCGAACATGTCTTTTGTGGGTTCTTTTTTTATTCGGTGATGTTATGTATAACACGATGAGGTCATATATCGTCGTTGACATCATCAACCATTTTTTAGCCCACTGCAGAATGAAGACCTCCCTCACCTCACCTCATCTCACCTTGGGGGTGCTGAACCATTATACGATACTATCTGGGGGTACCCAGCGTGGCCCAGGGAAATTCAATGAAATATGTATTTAAATATTTCCTGCATGACAATCACAAAACATATTACTTGATCACTCCCGGGAAAAACCCAAGCAGTGTATAAGAAACATACCAATTTGAAGCCGAAACACTGAAGTGAACGCTAAAATAAGTCCCAAGTGAAGGAATCCACATTCCCTAAATAAACCTGTGTAAAGCAATATTTTAATAACAGGCGCACGTGCAAACACCATAATAGTTAAACTTGTGTTGTTGGCAACAAATCACCACATGCAATCTTAACATACTATCTTCACAAAACATATTATTCAATCACTCCCAGAAAAAACCCAGGAAGAGTATAAGGACAAGACGCAATTGAGGCCTGTAGGCCAATTATCTGGTTTTATCTGGGGTCATTTAAAAAAAATCAAAACATAGTCCTTGACCTTCCTCTGGATGAAAGAGAAGGCCAGGCAAAGTTTGGTTGCACTGGTTCCTGGCTTCCTGGAGGGTCCAGATGCATAAACGAACAAACAAACAAAGAAACAAATGAAAAATCACTCATAGAGCAACAATTGGCAAAAGAGAACAAAGTAGAATGACACTCAGAATGAGCATCCTTTTGACCTCAAAAATAGTTGGTGGTTGAATTCAGTTACCTGATATGCAAATCATCTTCAAATTTTTAGTTAATCGGATGAAAATTGACAGTTTTAGAAATTCGGCCTATGTTGACCTTTTGGCCTATGGTGATCTCAAAAATAGTTGGTGGTTGAATTCAGTTACCTGATATGAAAATTCTATTCAAATTTCAAGTCAATCGGATGAAAATTGAGGATTTTAATATTTGAAAAAAAGTGGTTGACCTTTTGGCCTATGTTGACCTTTTGGCCTATGTTGACCTTTTGGCCTATGTTGACCTTTTGGCCGATGTTGATCTGCAAAATAGCTGGTGGTTGAATTCAGTTCACTGATATGTAAATGCTATTCAAATTAAAAATGACCTTTTGACCTCAAAAATGTATAGGATTTTGTCGGACCACGAACTCTACCATTTGTGAAGTTTCGTGAAGATCGGTTTAAAATTGTGACCTGTACGCAAATATAAGTGAGCGGACAGACAAACAAACACACAAACACACACACACACACACACACACACACACACACACACACACACACAAACCGGAGTGATTATCATACTTGTCAAAATATTGTTTTTTTGCCAAGTAACAAACTTTCGTCTTTATATATTAAATTGAGCAACTATGTGATGGAGTGGGTAGTCTTATACAGGTTGCGCCACAACGTGCTGTGTGTATTGACATGTGTACTCAGAATGATGGAAGACATGTTGAAAATCCGTATTGATGGAAATAAACTTGAAAGCTCCCTCTTGTACTTGGTTTTTGTGTCACACTCATATCAGAGTTCGTCGAATTGTTTTTTTTATAATGAGGTTCCCATTGGAAGCCTGTTCGTCTTGTAAGGAGTATTATTCTCACACATTTTTTGGAGACGATTCTGACAAAACCGTTATAGCTAGCTCTACGAAACTTTAACTCATTATAGGTACCAATGTAACTTAGTGCATCATTAATTTAGTTTTTGCAATTTTTACTTGCATTGGCTGCCATTGCCTATGACGTCATAAACTTCAAACATCTTCTTCTCCAGAATCGCTGAACGGATCAATTCAAAATTTCACAAAGATGATCGCCTAACCATGAGGATAAAAGTTTGCGAAAAAGACGTCATCGGTCATGTCGTTTGGTGGCCATATTGTATTTTAAAATAAAACTTAAAAAATCGACTCCTCCGAAACCACTTATCCGATCGATACGAAAGTTGAAACACGTCTTTACATTCCGATGGGGGGAAACTTTAGCTCTTTCAGTTTTTTAAAGTTTGTTTTTAGGTTTTTTTTAGTTTTAGTTTTTAGTTATTTTTAGCTCTTTCACGAGCCTCGATCTTCTATACAAAAAAAAAACATTTGCAAACGATGACATCATCAATCACATGGTATGGTGGCAATCTTGGATTTAAGGAAAAACTTTAAACATCTTTTTCTCCAGAACTGCCGAACGGATCAATACAAAATTTCATATGTATGATCAACTCCCCGTGAGGAGAAAAGTTTCTGAACTATAACATCATCAGTCAGGTGGTATGGTGGCCATCTTGGATTTAAGAAATAATTCTTTGAAATCCATATCTATTTTTTGGCCTAACATCACTGCTCGCAGTTCCAGTTTGATTTTGAAATCTTGTCCGTTTCCTTTTGGCCCACCCTGTACAGTAGTTCTAGCATTGCTGGTGTGCATTCGGATTGATCGTCATCCACGGAAACGTTCACGATTTGTTGTGAGCATCCCGATGGTCTGTCCAGAGTACGAGCCTCCACCTCCTACATCTCTATACTCGACACACTTGCCAATTCCTGATTGGGCAGGATTTTGTCATTATTTCAGGGTCCCGGCGATAATTCACTTACTCTTCACGAAAGACACTGTCGGACTTTTAACGTCCGCCAACGATCAGCGCTGGTAAGCGGGTCCTCCTGCTTTGTTTTGGTTTTATTTAATTGGCCCAACAAAGGCTGCGCTATTGTTACCAACTTATGGTTGTTTGGCCATGTTCTATCGTTTTTAAGCAAGAAAGCCTCAAGCCTCCAGCAAGAAAGCAGCACGTACCATTTTAAAATTCTTGCGTATGACTTGGCCGAGTATTGAACCACCGACCTCCCCACCACAACCCGGACACACTACCTGGTGTGTTGCAGAAATTCGCACCAGTCACTTATTTCTTCATTCATATGCAGCACAAGGCTGCGGGGTAGCCCCATTGGCTGAGGACGTGACTGTGCCGTTGATGCAGTGTCCTTTGATGGTTATGAGAGCTCGCCTACTCTTCGCGAAGGACGCCGTGGGATCTTAAACGTCCACTAACTAATGCCGGAAGGTGGATCCCCGTTTAACAAGGGACAGCACACAATTGACGAATTGCCCTGCCTGTGAAACTCCAGGATGACAGTTTATAGCTCGGTAGGGATTCGAACCCAGGCTAGACAGATTAGAGGCGAGTAGTGCGTACCTCCAGGCCATCCTGTCAGCCCTGTACCAGTTACTGTGAGCAGCCGTACCATTTTATATACCTTCTCAGGATACCATTTGTCCCATATTTTAGTAATTTGGCTTATTCCGGTCATGACACCAATTACCATGACGCAGCTCACCTGTAGGCCTACCTGTACATACTTAATGTGACCTTAACATACTTCAGAAGCAATGTGAGGTAATACATATGTATTTCTATGCCTATATATTTATATCTCTTCTTTCGCATTCCTGTTTCGTAATCATTCCACTTTTTCATCAGGTCAATTTTCAAGCTTCTTGAGGACCATTCCGTACAGGCTTCAAACGACAAACATCTGATTGCGGATATCAAAATAACCATCCCCTTCGCATTCTTACGAGAGAATAGTATTCCTTTTCAAAAGCCAGTTTGTCTGCAGCCTATCAAAAATAATTGCGCCGGAAACACGTGCGTTTGCTTCCTAGTCATAATCCGATCCCTATGATGACGATTTTCACTTATCCCTCCCCCCGCTCCTCCTTGATCTCTCCTCTCCAAAATGTCGTTTGTCACTTATCTCTGTGTAAGAGATCCCTGCGGGGCAATCGTGCAACTCGAACCCTATAACATGAAGGGAAATCCAGGAGAACCTATGGTGTGTGCAGTGTATACTCCTCCTGCCACCCTGGTGTGGAGGGGATGGGGGCATTGGGAGGGGGGGGGGAGTGCTGCGCTCCAACGCGCGTGAGCGACCTGGTCTAGTTGTCGAGTTACTGTGACGTCACTGCCGTGCAGGTTGAGTGCGTGACTGAGGAAACGTGAATTCGAGTACAGGTCAGGTACCTGCAATGGAGGACCGACCATCTTGCTGAGTTATTGAAATCTTTGACCTGAGAAGGTTTTATACTGGAAATCGTGGATTTTCAGCACAGAGATGTCAATTCGGTTTCATTAGAATAAAAGAAAAAAAAGAAAAAAATGTACATGACTGTAGTCCAAGGACTAATAATGTCAAGTTTACAATATAAATAATTTCACATAGTAACAAATACATTATACAGACAGAAAAAGAAATCAATTATCTATTTGCATTGGTAAATCAATCAAAACAGAAGAAATTCATTTAAAAGGCTGAAAAGCGTTCGGTCAACATATGAATGTCAATAATTACATTCAAAATATCTAAATATTTGTATTAAATAACCTCCAGTCCTACACTGACTTAAAAATGGTTCAATATATAACATTACAAAAATTAAATATTCAATCAATTAATCAAAGTATTTCAAATTATGCGTCTTATTTCAGTTATACAGGAAAAATATATTTACTTTGTGTCAAATAGCACATGCTGTTAATAAAATTTAAATATTCAATCAATTAATCAAAGTATTTCAAATTATGCGTTTTATTTCAGTTATACAGGAAAAATATATTTACTTTGTGTCAAATAGCACATGCTGTCAATAAAAATTAAATATTCAATCAATTAATAAAAGTATTTCAAATTATGCGTCTTATTTCAGTTATACAGGAAAAATATATTTACTTTGTGTCAAATAGCACATGCTGTTAATAAAATTTAAATATTCAATCAATTAATAAAAGTATTTCAAATTATGCGTCTTATTTCAGTTATACAGGAAAAATGTATTTACTTTGTGTCAAATAGCACATGCTGTCAATAAAATTTAAATATTCAATCAATTAATAAAAGTATTTCAAATTATGCGTTTTATTTCAGTTATACAGGAAAAATATATTTACTTTGTGTCAAATAGCACATGCTGTCAATAAAAATTAAATATTCAATCAATTAATCAAAGTATTTCAAATTATGCATCTTATTTCAGTTATACAGGAAAAATATATTTACTTTGTGTCAAATAGCACATGCTGTTAATAAAATTTAAATATTCAATCAATTAATCAAAGTATTTCAAATTATGCGTTTTATTTCAGTTATACAGGAAAAATATATTTACTTTGTGTCAAATAGCACATGCTGTCAATAAAAATTAAATATTCAATCAATTAATAAAAGTATTTCAAATTATGCGTCTTATTTCAGTTATACAGGAAAAATATATTTACTTTGTGTCAAATAGCACATGCTGTTAATAAAATTTAAATATTCAATCAATTAATAAAAGTATTTCAAATTATGCGTCTTATTTCAGTTATACAGGAAAAATGTATTTACTTTGTGTCAAATAGCACATGCTGTCAATAAAAATTAAATATTCAATCAATTAATAAAAGTATTTCAAATTATGCGTCTTATTTCAGTTATACAGGAAAAATATATTTACTTTGTGTCAAATAGCACATGCTGTTAATAAAATTTAAATATTCAATCAATTAATAAAAGTATTTCAAATTATGCGTCTTATTTCAGTTATACAGGAAAAATATATTTACTTTGTGTCAAATAGCACATGCTGTCAATAAAAATTAAATATTCAATCAATTAATAAAAGTATTTCAAATTATGCGTCTTATTTCAGTTATACAGGAAAAATATATTTACTTTGTGTCAAATAGCACATGCTGTCAATAAAAATTAAATATTCAATCAATTAATCAAAGTATTTAAAATTATGCGTCTTATTTCAGTTATACAGGAAAAATATATTTACTTTGTGTCAAATAGCACATGCTGTTAATAAAATTAAATATTCAATCAATTAATAAAAGTATTTCAAATTATGCGTCTTATTTCAGTTATACAGGAAAAATGTATTTACTTTGTGTCAAATAGCATATGCTGTTAATAAAAATTAAATATTCAATCAAATAATCAAAGTATTTCAAATTATGCATCTTATTTCAGTTATACAGGAAAAATGTATTTACTTTGTGTCAAATAGCACATGCTGTTAATAAAAATTAAATATTCAATCAAATAATCAAAGTATTTCAAATTATGCGTCTTATTTCAGTTATACAGGAAAAATATATTTACTTTGTGTCAAATAGCACATGCTGTTAATAAAATTTAAATATTCAATCAATTAATAAAAGTATTTCAAATTATGCGTCTTATTTCAGTTATACAGGAAAAATGTATTTACTTTGTGTCAAATAGCACATGCTGTTAATAAAAATTAAATATTCAATCAAATAATCAAAATATTTCAAATTATGCATCTTATTTCAGTTATACAGGAAAAATATATTTACTTTGTGTCAAATAGCACATGCTGTTAATAAAATTAAATATTCAATCAATTAATCAAAGTATTTCAAATTATGCGTCTTATTTCAGTTATACAGTAAAAAATATATTTACTTTGTGTCAAATAGCACATGCTGTTAATAAAATTAAATATTCAATCAATTAATCAAAGTATTTCAAATTATGCGTCTTATTTCAGTTATACAGGAAAAATATATTTACTTTGTGTCAAATAGCACATGCTGTTAATAAAATTAAATATTCAATCAATTAATCAAAGTATTTCAAATTATGCGTCTTATTTCAGTTATACAGGAAAAATGTATTTACTTTGTGTCAAATAGCACATGCTGTTAATAAAAATTAAATATTCAATCAATTAATCAAAGTATTTCAAATTATGCGTCTTATTTCAGTTATACAGGAAAAATGTATTTACTTTGTGTCAAATAGCATATGCTGTTAATAAAAATTAAAATCTTTCGAGATTATTACAGAAATTCGGAAAATCAACAAAAACAAAACAAAATAAATGAATTAAAAAAGTTAAAATACATTAATCATGCTCCCCAAATTATGCATTTTATTTCAATAATACAGGATAAATATATTTACTTTGTATTAAATTACACATGCTGTTAATAAAAATTAAAATCTTTCGAAATTATTACAGAAATTCGGAAAATCAACAAAAACAAAACAAAATAAATTAATTTAAAAAGTTAAAATACATTAATCATGCTCCCCAAATTATTCATTTTATTTCAATAATACAGGAGAAATATATTTACTTTGTATTAGATTACACATGCTGTTAATAAAAATTTTAATCTTTCGAGATTATTACAGAAATTCGGAAAATCAACAAAAACAAAACAAAATAAATTAATTTAAAAAGTTAAAATACATTAATCATGTTCCCCAGATTGTGCATTTTATTTCAATAATACAGGATAAATACCCCCCCCCCCTTCCCATGCCTCCCCCCCAAAGCCCTCTCCCTCCCACAGTTCTCTCGATGTCTCCATGTCTCTCGGTCCCTGCTCTCAAATGTTGTGTTTGTGTCCTTCCCCCTCTCTCCCCATCTTGTCTACCGCTCCCGATGTTATTTGTTTTGTGTGTCTGTTTGTCTTTCTGTGTGATTAATGTTCGCTCTTTCACGAGCCTCGATCTTGTATACAAAAAAAAAAAAAAAAAAAAAAAAAAAATAATAAAAAAAATATATATATTTACTTTGTATTAAATTACACATGCTGTTAATAAAAATTAAAATCTTTTGAGATTATTACAGAAATTCGGAAAATCAACAAAACAAAAACAAAATAAATTAATTTAGAAAGTTAAAATACACTAATCATGCTCCCCAAATTATGCATCTTATATTTCAATAATACAGGATAAATATATTTACTTTGTATTAAATTACACATGCTGGTAATAAAAGTTGAAATCTTTCGAAATTATTGAAGAAATGCAGAAAATCAAAACAAACAAAAAAAATTCATTTAAAAGATTAAAATACATTAATCATGTTTCAACTGGACGTTTAACAGTTTCACGAGAGCAGGGACACGAGATTGTTTGAAATTGATCAACGTTGATTGAAATGATCGATCAAATGAAATAAACGAGATTGAAATGATCAACGTATTGTATGGATGTGTTTTACTCAAACAAGGCGAGTGGGTGAATGATTGGAGGAACGAATTTAAATAGTGATGTTGTAGCGGTTACCGGTAGCATGACACAATTACCCTGCACTGGCCGATGACGCAACCGGCGAGCGGTCACGTGTCCGGACTCGCCCGGGCGTGTTGAGACTTGCCTTTACCGGGCGACCGCTTGCCTTGCATACCACGCCCCGTTGAGAGGTGTGGCTTATCTATTTGCATACCACGCCCCGCCTGAGAGGCGTGGCTTTTGTGTGTTGAGTTTCTGATATATATTGCCGCCCGTTCGATGGGCTGATTCAGTGCTTTGGAGTTCGTTTGAGTGAGCTGGGAATAAATAGCTCAGAGAAACCTAATTCCTGGCGTCGTCCATTTTGTCCGATTTTATCGTGCGAGCACAGCTCCCACAATTGGTGACCCCTTTCTACGAACACGGCGATGGAGTCAGCTGTAGCTTTGAAGCTCCCGGGCTTTTGGGAATCTCACGCGGCCGTTTGGTTTGCTCAAGCGGCTTCTCAATTCGCCTTGCGGAACATTACGGAGGACACGACATGCTACCACCACGTGGTCTCCGCGCTCAACGCCTCCTCCGCTTCCCGGGTTCTGAGCTTCCTACAGCACCCGCCGGACGTCGACAAATACGGCGCGCTCAAAGACATACTCCTCGGTGCGTTGGACTCACGGAGACTGAACGCGCACGACAACTACTACACCTCCCGGAGCTGGGCAAGGCCCGTCCGTCCGAAAGCATGGACCACATGCTTGCTCTTCTCGGTGACCACAGCCCGGACTTCCTCTTCTGCGAGCTGTTCCTCCAGCGGCTACCCGGGCAGGTACAGTTAGCTTTGGCTAATTCGCCCATCACGGACCCTCGCGCCCTGGCCAAGGAGGCCGATAATTTTTGCTCGGCCAGGCGACATGTCGGAGCGGCCGCCTGGGACCCTGGGCCGACCGAGGCAATGCCCGCGCCACGACCGGCGCCTCCACCGGCCGAGTCAGCGCCACTGGCGGCAGCGGCCGCCGCGATGCCCCTTGGACCGAACCCGACGCAACCGCTGGAGCCTCCACCAGAGCGGACCATGTGCTATTACCACGCCAGGTTCGGGCAGAAGGCCAGAACGTGCCGCCCACCGTGCACTTTCGGCGGGTCGGGAAACGACCAGGCCGGCGCTCGCTGCCTGCCATGAGCGTCGGCCATTCAGGCAGCCTTCTGTTTATCACGGACACGGAGTCCGGGCGGCGTTTTTTGTGAGACACCGGCGCTCAGCTGTGCGTGATACCCGCCTCGGTGGAGGACAAACAGGCCGCGCTTTGCGGCCCCGCTTTGGTCGCCGCAAACGGTTCCTCCATCCGCACCTTCGGTTCGCGCAGCGTCGCATTCTGCTTCGGGGGCCAGCGCTTCAGGTGGGACTTCATCACGGCGAACGTGCCCATGGCCTTGCTGGGTGCAGATTTTCTTTGCGCGCATGGGCTTTTGGTCGATGTCAAACGGCGTCGGCTCATCAACGCGGAGACCTTCAGCTCGCTCGCTTGCTCATTGGGCGGCTCCGCTCCGACCAAGCTAGCCTGCGCACTCCCGGCCGTGGACGATTTCACCCGCCTACTCGCCGAGTTTCCCGCCCTCACGCAGCTGACGTTTTCGGCCGTCGCCGTCAAGCACGGCGTCGAACACCACATCCCGACCACAGGTCCACTGGTCTACGCTAGGGCTTGCCGCCTCAACCCGGCCAAACTCGCCGTAGCGAAGGTGGAATTCGACGTGCTGGAGCGATTGGGAATTGTGCAGCGCTCGAATAGCGCGTGGGCCTCGCCCCTGCACATCATGCCCAAACCGGTTGGCGGATGGCGACAATGAATGTCGGAATGTGTCGGAACGGCGATTACCGCCGCCTCAATGACGCCACCACCCCCGACCGGTACCCGATACCACACATACAGGACCTTTCCGCCCGTTTGGCGGGGCGGGTGAACTTCTCCAAGGTCGACCTCATTCGGGGCTACCACCAGGTACCTGTCCGGCCGGCCGACATTCCGAAGACGGCTGTAATTACACCTTTTGGCCTCTTCGAGTTCCTCCGAATTCTGTTCGGCCTTAAGAACGCGGCCCAGGCCTTCCAGCGGCTGATGGACAGTGTGCTGCGCGATCTCACCTTTCTGTTCATCTACCTGGATGACATTCTCATCGCCAGCACTTCCCGGGCGGAGCACCTCGTCCACCTGCGCATGCTTTTTGAGCGCCTCGGCCAGCACCGCCTCATCATCAACCCGGCAAAATGCCAGTTTGGCGTAACGGCCGTCGACTTCCTGGGGCACCGCATCACGAAGCGCAGGGCCGTCCCGCTGCCTACCAAGGTGGAGGCAGTGACAAGTTTCCCGCGCCCTCGCTCCATCAAGGCCCTACAGGAATTTTTGGGGATGGTAAATTTCTACCACCGGTTCGTACCTTGCGCCGCCCAACTCATGCGCCCCCTGTACGAAGCCCTCCGGGGCAAGCCGGCCAAGCACATCGTCGCCTGGACCACAGAGATGGATGCAGCGTTCACGGGCGCTAAGCTGGCCCTCGCCAACGCGACCATGCTGGCGCACCCGGCGCTCGACGCACCCATCGCCCTCACCATGGATGCTTCCGACTACGCGGTGGGCGTTGTGCATGAACAGTGGGTGAACGGAGCTTGGCAACCGCTGGCCTTCTTCAGCCGGCAGCTTTGCCCTAACGAGCGTAAGTATAGCGCTTTCGACCGTGAGCTCCTCGGCCTTTACCTGGCTGTTCGCCACTTCCGCCATCTTTTGGAGGGCCGCCCGTTCACGGCGTTTGTGGACCACAAACCCCTGGTCTTCGCCATGGCCAAGGTTACGGAGCCGTGGTCGGCCCGCCAGCAGCGCCACCTCTCCACCATGTCTGAATTTATGACGGACATCCGGCACGTCGCGGGCAAGGACAATGCTGTGGCCGATTGCCTCTCCCGGTCCGGCGTGAACGCCGTCCACCTGGGTGTGGACTTCGCCCGCATGGCGGCTGACCAGACCGCCGACCCCACGGTGCAAGCCCTCCGGACAGCGGACACAGGCCTGCGGTTGGCCGACGTCCCCTTCGAGGACATAGGCACAGTTCTCCTGTGCGACGTCTCCCTGGGCCAACCTCGCCCCATCGTGCCCACCGGATGGCGGCGGCACATTTTTGACGCCCTCCACGGCCTTTCCCACCCGGGCCGGAAAGCATCACACAAGCTCGTGGCAGCGAATTTCGTCTGGCACGGGCTCCGTAAAGACGTCTGCGACTGGGCCAATGCCTGTGTCGCCTGCCAGCGCACGAAGGTCCACCGGCACACCCAGGCCCCGTTGGCACCATTCGACATGCCCGCGCGGCGCTTCGACCACGTCAATGTGGACCTGGTGGGACCCCTTCCCTCCTCGCGGGGCTTCACCCACCTCCTCACAATGGTGGACAGGACCACCAGGTGGCCCGAGGCCGTCCCGCTGGCATCAACAACATCCGCCGACGTGGCGCAGGCCTTCATTGGCACCTGGATTGCCCGTTTCGGCGCCCCCTCGGACATCTCCTCCGATAGAGGCCCGCAATTCACCTCCGAGCTTTGGGGTGTGGTCGCCCAAGCCTTGGGGGTCAAGCTTCACCGCACCACGGCCTACCACCCCCAAGCCAACGGCTTGTGCGAGCGGTTCCTCCGCTCGATGAAGGCTGCTCTCAGGGCCAGCCTCCAGGACGACGGTTGGGCCGACAGGCTCCCGTGGGTCCTATTGGGCCTCCGAACGGCCCCTAAAGAGGACCTCCAGGCTTCCACCGCCGAGCTGGTCTACGGCCAGCCACTGCGCGTGCCGGGCGAATTCATCCCTGACGCCACCGGCCCCTGGTCCGCGGCTCGCCAACGCTCGGTCCTCCAGGAGACCGCCAGGAGATTTGCCCCCGTGCCCACATCCCACCACGGCTGCCCCCAGCCCCAAGTCCCCCCAGCACTTCGCACTGCGGAGTACGTTTTTATCCGGCACGACGCACACCGGGGACCGCTCCGGCCGCCGTACGATGGACCTTTCCGGGTCCTGAAGAGGGACGACAAGTCGTTCACCATCGACATCGGCGGCAAGGCGGACCACATCTCCGTGGACCGCCTCAAGCCGGCCCATTTGGACCTCGACCAACCTCCACGGTTGGCCCTTCCTCCACGTCGGGGCCGTCCCCCGTCAACCAGGCCCCCCGCCCGACCATCCACTGCCCCGCCACCTACCACCCCCACACGAATCGTCAGGGGTCGTTTCGGCCGGGTCATCAAGACCCCCCTCAAACTGACTCTCCCGGTGCATGTTAATTCTGGGGGGGGGGCGCGTGTAGCGGTTACCGGTAGCATGACACAATTACCCTGCACCGGCCGATGACGCAACCGGCGAGCGGTCACGTGTCCGGACTCGCCCGGGCGTGTTGAGACTTGCCTTTACCGGGCGAACGCTTGCCTTGCACACCACGCCCTGTTGAGAGGCGTGGCTTATCTATTTGCATACCACGCCCCGCCTGAGAGGCGTGGCTTTTGTGTGTTGAGTTTCTGATATATATTGCCGCCCGTTCGATGGGCTGATTCAGTGCTTTGGAGTTCGTTTGAGTGAGCTGGGAATAAATAGCTCAGAGAAACCTAATTCCTGGCGTCGTCCATTTTGTCCGATTTTATCGTGCGAGCACAACTCCCACAATGTCATACTTTAAATTTTGATTGACATTCTTGATTGATTGACATTTTGAGGGTTGTTTGGCATTCCTGTTTCAGCAACATTGCACATCATTTTGGGATACCTGGTTCAAATCCAATACAACTTGAACATTCAAGATCTCCATCACCAGACAGAGGTTATGTTTTCACTCCCTGGTTGGTTGTCCGTTTGTGAACAGGATATCTCAAAAAGGTGTGGGCGGATTTGGACGAAACTTGGTGGACAGATTGGGTGTGTGACAAGAACAAGCCCTTTCAATTTTGGTTCAGGTCCGAATCCAGATCAGGCATATCAGTGGGATACAAAACGTAAACTGTTTTGTCGAGTGATGACGTCAATCCCCGAACATTCCAATATACATCATGGGCATACACGTGACGTCATGTGAGCTGCACGCCCAGGTGTACAAGATGTGGTTTCACACCTTCACATAAAGCACCAGGAAATTCCACTGAAGTCGTATCAGTTGCTTCATTTGCTCTTTTCATTCAGGTGAGCCGATGTGACGTCAACAATTATCGCACATAAATATATAGTATTTGTATAATTATCTGTTTTTTATATTTTCCTTATTTGTCTTATAAGGCACTAAACTGTCCAGGGTATCCAGGGTAAGTATAAGTATCTCTTATTTCCTTAGTCGCCGGAGGCCTTATTACCCTCGCCTGAGGAGAGGGTATTGCATTTGACTCCGTTTGTCTGTTTGTTTCTTTGTCTGTCTGTTTGTTTGTTTGTCCGTAGAAAATAAATATGATTTTCTCTGCAACCGTTGGTCCGATTGACAGGAAATTTTCACCACAGGTGAAACTCCACCTGTCGAATTTTTTTGATGATAATTATGACGTCATAGGTCACGTGGTTCGGCCGCCATCTTGGAAAAACCGAAAAACTTTGCACCTCTACATCTCCGAAAGCGCTGAATCGAAAAAATTGAGACATGGCTCATTGTAAAGAACTCTCCATGGGGAATAAAATATGTTAATGCTGATGTCATAGGTCCCTCCATTATGACGTCATAATTCGACAAGTACAAAACTTCATCTGATCAAGATGAAATTTCTTGAGCATAATCTAGGGATAAATTGGTGGAGAAAAGAAATAATGATGACATCTGTCACGTGGTTCGGACGCCATCTTGGAAAAAACGAAAAAAATTGCACCTCTATCTCAAAAGCGCTGAATAGAAAAAATTGAGACATGGCTCATTGTAAAGAACTCTCAATGTGGAATAACATCTGTTAATGATGTCATAGGCACCTCCATTATGACGTCATAATTCGACAAGTACAAAACTTCATCCGATTAAGGTGAAATTTCTTGAGCATAATCTAGGGATAAATTGGTGGAGAAAAGAAATAATGATGACGTCATCGGTCACGTGGTTCGGCCGCCATATTTGTTTTAACACAAAAGCCTTAGAAAACGACTGAAAACACATCCTGGCGAGGGTCTGCAATCTCTGATTGCTCTTTTTTGTTCCAATTGCTTTACACTCTAAAGCAGGTATGGATAATATTATACTGTCCGGATTATGATACTGTCCGGAGAAAGAGCTGTTATAGATAGAGTGATGTAATACAGTTTGGGAGTGTGCTCTGAGTCTGGGAGGTCAGTGGTTCGAATCTCGACACAGCTATAAACTGCCACCCTGGTGTTTCGCTTGCAGGCCGAGGAGGCATCGACGTGTAAGCCGTCCATTGGGAGGATCCATTCATCCGAAGTACCCATCTACCACTACTGGTCGTTGGTGGATGTCTTTTGCAAAGAATAGGCAAGTTATCGCCAGCCTCCTGAAAAAATTGCGAATTCCTTGCAATAAGGGCCTGCTGGGGAAAACAAGGACGAGTGCGTGCCCTTTCACCCCAGGACCTGCCCCGACCTCACAGTCACTCGTGTTGTTGAGTACTCAATGTCTGATTATTTAGATGCATTTTGATTTTTTTTTTGTAATTTTGTAAAGATGCACATAAGAAATTTTTTTATATATTACTATACCTGTATTTGTTTTGAAAATTTAATAATTAATTTTTGATGTGTCTCTGACTATATTGTGTGTGTCTAGTTCCGATAAGTGTTTAACTCCACTCGCGGACACGCAGAACACATGCTGTCCGAATATCCCTCCAGGTAGACATCGCTGCATGGGTTCCAGAGACAATGCACGTGAACGGTGAACCCTTGACCTCGTGACACGTTCGGAAATGTGCTGAAGGTGTTGGATGCGTTTCGACGTAACTTCCAGTTACATGATCCCAGACCAAGCCTGACAGGTACCTTGTGTTCCTCCTGGCAGGAGTGGGTTCTTAAAGTGAGTCTGCGTGACGTTTGCGCAAAGTCTATAATATTTCCCCTTGGTTTTCGTCGGGGTCGGAGATGCAAACGTGCACTGTGACGTCACATTCTTCGAGCGAAAGTACAGTTCAAGACAATTTATGGTCACAGTTTAATGTACTTGGTTTCGAGCTAAAGTACAGTTCTTCCGTTTAATTTACTAGTCCTGATCACTCATTCAGCACGGAATACCTGGATGTACTTATAATACATCATTTACAGGAGACATTTATTTATTTATTTCACATTTTTATTTATTTATTATTATTACATTTATTATTTATTAATTTATTATTATTACATTTCTTATTTAATTATTTATTTTACATTTATTTATTTATGATATTTTTATTTATTATTTACATGAATGTATTTATTTATTTGACATGATTTATTTATTTATATGGTCTTATATTTTATTTATTTATTTTATTATCTATTTATTTATTTTAGATTTATTTATTTATGGGCAATATTTAGATTTGGTACCCGATGACGTCGTACTGCACATTTTCCTTTTTCAGTTTGCAGTTTAGTGCAAAAACGTTTGAAAGCATCATGCGTGGGCCTTGTTTTGTGCTTTTTTATCATATATGCCCGTGTATATATATATATATATATACACTTGGGCATATATATATATATATATATATATATATATATATATATATATATATATATATATATATATATATATATATATATATATATATATATATATATGGGCATATACAGTATACTTATATACACTTGGGCATATATACATTTGGGCAACTATATATATATATATATATATATTTATATATTTGCTAATTCTGAATGGTACTTGGTATTTTGAATGAGGTGTCAACATTTTAAACTATGTGCAGTACTTGCTATCTGTTAATGCTTATACCAAAGGTTTGCGATTGAGATGTGCAGCGGTGAAAAAAATAGGTCTGTTCTCAATTTATCCCAGACATTATTTCGAGGAAAAACGTTCTCTGAGCCATATCCTTCTCCTGCCTTTTATTTATATCAACCATGATGCATGTGCAGTGAAGGCGCATCAGTGGCATTCAGCGGAGGAGCGTCGAGGTGTCTCTGATGTCTCGGAATCCATGCACGTTCAAGCCCAGAGGCCGCATTTCGTTCCCCGCTGGAGAACTTTTGGCTAGTTTAGTTTATTAACTTCGAAACTCATGCCGGTGGGTCTGCTGTCAATGGGCGCGCACCAACGGTGTATGCGAGTCCATGGTCACAGCGAGTCCAGGCCTAACGGTCTCCTCCAATGCTAAACGCATCCTGGGCATAGGGGCACGTGCTCTCCCGATGGGCCACCTTAAGTTACCACCGGTCAGGATCTGAGTTCTCATCGCCATCCGAGTACCGCCTGTGAAAATCACTGCCACATGTCCGCGCTATAATAGACGCCGAGATGCAGCAGTCGCTATAATGAGGGATGGAAAGTGATATAGTGTGGGGAGAAAAATAAATGTACTTTTTACACAGACCACTTATGCGGACCACTTATCGTCCCAAAAGGACTGTGAGCAAATGCAACGTGGGTTTGCAAAACCATAACCATCAACGGCCTTGGGTCTTGAGGACCTGTTTTCAAATGAGTTCTCATCAGCTGGACAACATGGAGAGGGGATATGGAGGAAGAGAGGGTGGAACAGGAAATGAGATGGTTATGCGAATGAGCGGATACAGAAAGGGAGGATAGCATATTGAAACAGAAATATAACCGGTGGTGCAGATCTTTACACAGGTATGCGGCTCCAATTTACACTCGTAGGTATGTCTACGTGCATACGGTGCCCTCAATAAGGATTGGAACAGTGAAGTCAAATTTGTTATTATTTCTATATACTCAAGAAATTTGGATTCGAGATCAAAAGATGAATATGAGGCAAGAGTACAGAAGGTCAGATTTTATTTTTTGGGTATTTCTATGTGTATATTGTTACGGTTTTCCGCCACCCTTCTTACCCTTACCAAGGGGGGATTAAGCCCCTTGTTTTTTCTGGGCCTGGCCTAACCGAGAGACTTGAAACGCCTCTTCCGGGCAAGCGCAAGGTAGGGTTTCGGGACCAAGTCTCGCTCGTACCTAAATACCCACGCCGCCATGGAAGCGGGGAACCAAGCCTTGCACGAGCCACGTGTAATTTGGGTACACTGAGCGGATTGCATACCACGTGGTCCGTGCAGTCACCGTTAAATATTGGACCCCGATTTGAGCGGTTCTATTCGTACCACGCTTATTCAATGAGGAAAACACGAGAACGATCGAATGGAAGGAAGAACACAGGTTTAATTATTATTCCCACGTATGTACAAGGATCGGTAGAAGCAGAGACACAGAGCAGGACTTAAGCAGTCCTATTTTTAAAACCCCAGACTCGGGCCCATTCACACTCACACAGGGAATTGCAGGCAGGATGATGTTCAGGCCAAACGCACCGACATGGTCGTCCAGGAACGGCCCCGTCTGGCTCTCCTCGGTCACAGCACGTCCCATGAAGAAGGCACGCAGGTGGTGGAAGGATCCTCGTAGCGCGTCTCCCAAACAAAAGGCAGCCGATGAGGTAGGAAGGAAAAGTACGCGTCTCTCAGCGCGGCTGGCGGTTACACAGCGCTTTATCACTCGCGTAACTCAATGCACTATATGCGGCTTGGCTTCAAGCTCAACCGAGCGTCACTTTCATGCGAGCGCGTACCCTGGTTCATGCACGTCTTTCTCCACTCAATGCCAACTCAGTCCTCGTACCTCAATTGCTCTCGAACTCCTGGGTGCCAACTCCTCCTGGTGGCTTTGCGCAACGGCTTATATCTACACGCCCCGAACCTTCTCAAACCTTCTCGAACCTTCCAACCACGCCCTGTGATGCAGTGCTGAGGCCACACCCTCTGAGCCCTGATTGGCAGCTCGCGCTTACCGTCAGCTCCTCTGCCGCCCTCATTCGGTCCAGCCCCGACCCTCCTAGGCCTGCCTTGTGTTAATTCGCGCCAAAAGAACCAAAGGCAGCACAAAGAGGCATGAGGCTAGGGAGGCGGGATAAGGCAATGGAAGTAGGAGAAGGACCTATTCTCCTTACTCTACTCAACACAGAACTAACATAGGAAAAGGACTATGCTCACAAATACTAAGAGATAACTCCACTATCGCGAGGCTACATGTTGTTTGTGTGACTAACTATGAGGGGGAAATTTAACCTTTATTATACAAACTGTTACCAAAACTCAAAACCGCAACAATATGTTTCACAATTGGAGAAAACCAGCACTTTTGTATGTTCAGTCGTCCCATTTTATGTAAGCAAAAGTATTGCAACAAATGACTGACAGGTGTTTCTTGTACATTGATTGTTCACACATAAAAGAGCTGTCAATGTCTAGTCTTGGTTTTATCCATTGCTTTTGCCTCAGGAGTCTGCCTCAGAAGTCTGCCTCAGAAGTCTGCCTCGGAAGTCTGCCTCGGAAGTCTGCCTCAGGAGTCTGCCTCGGGAGTCTGCCTCGGAAGTCTGCCTCGGGAGTATGCCTCGGGAGTCTGCCTCGGAAGTCTGCCTCAGGGGTCTGCCTCGGAAGTCTGGCTCGGAAGCCTGCCTCGGGAGTCTGCCTCGGAAGTCTGCCTCGGGAGTCTGCCTCGGAAG
Source organism: Myxine glutinosa (assembly GCF_964187855.1). Classification (NCBI taxonomy): domain Eukaryota; kingdom Metazoa; phylum Chordata; class Myxini; order Myxiniformes; family Myxinidae; genus Myxine; species Myxine glutinosa. The sequence continues at coordinate 89,372,994 of NC_136273.1, read as the reverse complement.
TCTGCCTCGGGAGTCTGCCTCGGGAGTCTGCCTCGGGGGTCTGTCTCGGGAGTCTGCCTCGGAAGTCTGCCTCGGGAGTCTGCCTCGGGAGTCTGCATCGGGAGTCTGCCTCGGGAGTCTGTCTCAGGAGTCTGCCTCGAGAGTCTGCCTCGAGAGTCTGCCTCGGGAGTCTGATTCGGGAGTCTGCTTCGGGAGTCTGCCTCGGAAGTCTGCCTCGGGAGTCTGCCTCGGAGGTCTGCCTCGGGGGTCTGTCTCGGGAGTCTGCCTCGGGAGTCTGCCTCGGGGGTCTGTCTCGGGAGTCTGCCTCGGGAGTCTGCCTCGGGAGTCTGCATCGGGAGTCTGCCTCGGGAGTCTGCCTCAGGAGTCTGCCTCAGGAGTCTGCCTCGAGAGTCTGCCTCGAGAGTCTGCCTCGAGAGACTGCCTCGGGAGTCTGATTCGGGAGTCTGCTTCGGGAGTCTGCCTCGGGAGTCTGCCTCGGGAGTCTGCCTCGGGAGTCTGCCTCGGGGGTCTGCCTCGGGAGACTGCCTTGGGAGTCTGCTTTGGGAGTCTGCTTTGGGAGTCAGCTGGCATAAACCGACATGAAGACCATAGCACAAAAATTGGGCATGGCAAATGCAACAATTTGGAATATCTCGAAAAAGAAAGAAACCACTAGTGCACTTAGCAATAAACAACAGCCCTGTCGGCCAAATAAAACAACTGCAGTTGACGGAAAATCGATTTGCTGATGACTCCACTCTGAGCTGTAACATCATTCTTCCTTCTAACAGCCACGCAGGAGCCTCCGCCCGATCCTCAGACCTTGACAATATCACAAACTGGTCAAAGACCTCGAACATGTCTTTCAATCCTGATAAATCCCACACACACACACACACACACACACACACACACACACACACACACACACACACACACACACACACACACACACACACACACACACACACTCTCTCTCTCTCTCCGAAAGGATCGTTCTGCAAACCCTCCCATCTACATTCTCAACAACCATCTCAAAGATGTTCAGTCACTCAAACTCTTGGGTCTCACTGTCACGCATGATCTCTCTTGGGCAAGGCACATTTCAAAGTTAGCCTACAAAGCCAGATGCTGACTTGGCATCCTCTGTCGTGCGAAGTCCTTCCTTGGCACACCTGAGCTACTATTCACCTTCAAGGTTTTCATCTGTAGCTTGATGGAGTACTGCCTCCCCTCTGGGCATGCTCCCCTGCCCATCATTTTCAGCGTGATGCCGTGGAAACCAAGGCTTTCAAGATCATTGCAATCTCTCACGATGAAACTGAGTCTATGGGCCTATCACTTCACCATCGCCAACAGGTTGTTGGTCTCTCTGTCTTCTTCCATGCTATTTCTGGTCTTGCATTCGCTGCCACCTTCATGCTGTGTCTCCCCGAGTATCTGCTGAACGCACGCAGCCCACCAGCAACCCCCTCCGAGTGAAACTGCCAAACTCCAGAACTACTGCTCACCTCCACTCATTTATTCCTCTCTTTTCCTGCCTGTGGAACCGCCTTCCACACCTTCTTCGATCCAATTCTTTCCTCCAGGTCTTCAAGACAGCCGTTCAATACCATCTCAGGTCATCCCCGATGCAAAGCCATGATCTTTTCTACACCCGTTAAACAACCCCTCGACCCTCCCCTTCTCAAAATTTTGCTTGTGTATCAATCTTGTCCACCCACTGAGTTCTCTCCTACCCCTCATCGTTGCCTGCATCCCTTGTCCATCTCCATCTACTTTCTCTCGCCACCCTGCTATTGGCCTTTCCCCTGTCTCCTGCTGTTCCCTTTGTTATGTTGTGTTCTAATCTGTTCTGTGTCCTAGCTCTTCCACAAGCCAAGACCATGTATGAGGTTTGTGCTTCTGCTTTTGACTTCGTGCAACTTTTTGCTTCCATCCGTGACGTGCATCTGTGGTGTTTTGCGATTTATTTGTGGTATCTTACCATCTTTGAGATCCTTTCTACCATGTTTCTACCATTCTTTTTTTTCGGCTATCACCTATCTATACTATGAGGAGTGTGTGTCTGTGTGTGTGTGTATTTGTGTGTGTCTGTCTATCTGTGTGTGTGTGTGTGTGTGTGTGTGTGTGTGTGTGTGTGTGTGTGTGTGTGTGTGTGTGTGTGTGTGGTGGAATTGTGAGTAACAGATATAAAACTAGGTGTATTCTGGGTCTATCTTTGGTGTATTCTGGGTTTTTAAGGGTGTTTGGGGTCTTCAAGGGTCTTAATGGTGTTATGGGTCTTTGGCGCCTTCGGTGTCTTTAGGCGTCTAATCTCCCACGCATGTAAAAAGTCTTCTGTCAAGCATGTAAAAATGGTACTTAGGGGTCTTTAAAGGCTGAGGTGGTGCATATCCTTGGGACAATCTCTGGGTATGATTTTGGTCCGTGTGACAAATTTGGTGATTGTCAGTCCAGCGGTCTTTGCAAAAAACGCGAACAGACAGACAGACATCAAATGAATTTTATTTATTGGACTAGTGGGGCGGGCACCTGTGGGAGATCCACGGGCAGAGACGTGTATGACATTTGGACATCTTGAGTTTGATGCTGCATGAAGAGTTTTACAAAAAAAACTTCACTCTCCTCTCCCTCGTCACTCTTCTCCACCCCTCACTCCTCACCACTCTCACTCCCCTCCATCCTCACTCCCCTTCACCCTCACTCCTCTCATTTCCCCACTCCTCACTCCTCTCATTTCCCCACACTTCTCCACCCTCATTCCTCTCCCCTCACTTCTCTCCAACCCTCATCCTCTGCTCTCATTTCCCCACTCCTCTACACCCTCATTCCTCTCCCCTCACTTCTCTCCACCCCTCACTCCTCTCCTCCCCTCATCCTTCCCTTTTTGCAAATAATGACTTGTCAGTGTTTTTGTCCTGTAACTTATATTGTTCAACTACTGTCAAGCGTCAGCGAAGCGATGGGTTCAATGCTAGTGTTAATTAATTGGCCAGTGTAAACTTTCAAAAAACATATTTTCTGCCTGATGAAAATGGAAATGCCAAACTAAACCCAAATTGGGAAATCTTATACTCTCCCAGCTGCGTTTATATGTTTTTCACAATGTGATGATTGAATGAATAGACATTGGTGGTTCTTCAAGTATTTTTCTCCTCCGCCCGTCCTTTTAGTATTGATGTAGTCTCATAATAACGACTTCTGAGTGTGTGTGTGTGTGTGTGTGTGTGTGTGTGTGTGTGTGTGTGTGTGTGTGTGTGTGTGTGTGTGTGTGTGTGTGAACAGTTCCCTCCTTAAGTATTGGAATAGTGAATTCAAATTTGTTATTATTTCTATATACTCAAAAAATTGGATTTTAAATCAAAAAATTAATATGAGGCAAGAATACAGAAGGTCATCAAAAGTACAGAAGGTATATGTTTTACCTTTGTAAACTATAACACTTTTTATGTTCAGTCACCGCATTTAAGATAAGCACAAGTATTGGAACTCATGACTGACAGGTGTTTCTTGTTGCTCAGGTGTTTTTTATTGCATTGATCATTCACACATAATAAAAGAGCTGTGAATGTCTAGTCTTCGTTTTAGCCTTTGGAGTCAGATGGAAAAAACAAACATGAAGAACAGAGAACTGTCTATGAAAGAAAAACAAGCAATTTGGAAAATGAAAGAACAGACAAAATAAATTAGTCTTAGCACAAAATTGGGAATAGCAAATACACCAATTTGTAATATCCTGAAAAAGAAAGAAGCCACTAGTGTATTTAGCATTAGACAATGGCCAGGTCGGCAAAGGAAAACAACTGCAGATGATGACAGAAAAATCATCAGAGCTGTGAAGAAAAAATTGAAAGCAACTTTCAATGACATCACCAACAACCTCCAGAGTGCAAAGGTGAAAGTATCACAATCTACCGTTCACAGAAGACTTTGGCAGCAGAATTACAAAGGCTATACCGCAAGATGCAAACCTCGCATCAGCACCAAAAATAGAAAGGCCAGATTCGAATTTGCCAAGAAATACGGAGGTGAGCCAGTGGAGTTCTGCAACAAAGTTTTATGAACAGATGAGACCAAGATAAACCTTTACCAAAGCAATGGAAAGGGGAAAGTGTGGAGAATGGAAGAAACTGCATTTGATCCAAAGAAAACTACCTCATCTATGAAGCATGATGGAGGTCGTGTCATGGCTTTGGCTTGCATGGCTACCTCTGGAACTGGCTCACTCATCTTTATTGATGATGTAACTAATGATGGCAGCAGCAGAATGAATTCAGACATGTACAAAAACATTTTGTCTGCCTATGTACAAGAAAATGCCGAGAAACCCATTGGCTGGCGCTTCACCATGCAGCAAGACAATGACCCAAAACACACTGCCAACAGAACCAAGAAGATCATCAGGCGAAAAATGTGGAAGGTTTTATATTTGCCAAGTCAATCTCCTGATTTTAATCCAATGAAGCAGCATTTCACTTGTTGAAGAAGAGACTAAAGTAAGAAACCCCCCAAAACAAACAACAACTGAAAATGGCTGCAGTAAAGTTTTGGCAAAGCATCTCAGAAGAAGATACCAAGAGTTTGGTGATGTCGATGGGCCACAAGCCCGATGCAGTTATTGCATGCAAGGGAAATGCAGCCAAATACTATTATACTACTTTAATACATTTTAAGTTAATCTATTGCAATACTTATACTTACCTAAAATGGGGGGACTGAACATAAAAAGTGTTATTGTTCTACAATGTTAAAACATACTGTATATGCATCAAAATACCAAAAATTAACACTGACCTTCTGTACTCTTGTCTCATATTCTCATTTCGATCTCAAATCCAAATTTGTTGAGTATATCGCGATAATAACACATTTGACTTCACTGTTCTAATACTTATGGAGGGCACTGTATATAAAACCCACCTCTCCATCAATCATTGGGAGACGTTCAGTCTCTTGAACTCCTACACCTGTCTATCAGCCATGACCTCTCCTGGGATGAACACATGACCAAGTTGACCTCCAAAGCCAATGGCATCCTCCGTCATGCCAAGTCTTTATTTCAAGAAATAAGAACTATTCACAGTCTACAAGGCATTTTCTGTAACTTAATGGAATATGTACTGTTCTCCCATATCGACTGTTCCCCGCAGCAACACATCCGTCTTTCCTCGATTATGCAGAAAAGCTCTCAACATGATTGGCATCTCCTGTGATGAGGCCAAAGCACAAATGATGTTGCTCTTACATCGCAGGTAGTAAGTAGGCCAGTGGCTCCTCTGTTTCAGTTTCTCTTCCGATCTGGATCTATCAGCCACCTGACCTTCCCTAACAGCTCCAGGATGCATGAGTTCTCCCAGTGACCTCACCTCCTGATTAAACTAGCAAAATCCAAGCTTTTTGCACACCTCATCTCTTTGATCATATTTCCTCCCATTTCTATAATTGCCTTCCAGAGGCGGTTCAAATGCACTTTTCCCTGTATGGCTACAAACAAGCAATGCACAACCAACCCATATCATCTCCCATCCATACCCACAATCCTTTCTACCCCATTAACCCTAACGCAACCCTCTTACGTGAAGGTTGCTATCTCCTCCCATCCTCTCTCTTTTTCCTGTGAGAGAATTTTGTCCAATTGTGATTGCACTTCCTCATTGTCAGTAAGTTGCCCCACTCTTCCATGAGCCGACATCACACACACACACACACACACACACACACACACACACACACACACACACACACACACACACACACACACACACACACACACACATATATATATATATATCAATCAGTTGCCCACCCCATATGGCGTACTAACAGCAGAGTCTATCCGTCGCTTTGCTGACGGATCAATTCATTGTTCTGTTTGCCAAAAACCCCTCCCCTCCACCCTCCTCATGTCCTGCTCCCCCCCTTTGCCCCCCACTTGTCCTGATGTCACTTCCTGCTAGAAATATCTCACACACAATGACAGGTTTTGACAGGCGCCTCCATTATGGAGGGCCGGTGAAAAGGGAAGGAGGACTTGCAAAGTGCCTCGGCTTGCAAAGAGTGCCTTAACCTCAGCGTTGCCCAGGCGTTGCTCAGCGTTGCTTCTGCCACGTGGTGGTTGGTGCTACATGGTACATTTACATTGAGAATTTGCGTCCCCCACACCCCCCGTCCGCCACATCCCAGCGTGAGGCCACGGGCACATACCCTATGTTATCCCCACACAAAGTTGTATTTGTACCCCAAGTTTGGAGTTGGTAACTTAAAATATGTGGCCATGCATGAGTAACAAAGCCACAAAGACAGACACACAGACAGAGAGAGAGAGACAATGGCATTTATATATACATATATACATATATATATACTTGTAAAAAGCCCGTCAAAAATGACAGGTTGGAACAGTTTATTCGACGGTGCAGCCTCGTGAGCGTGCCAAAGTCTGAAGCCTCGGCCTAGTGTTCGGTGTGCTTATATCTTCTATATTTATTAGACATCATACGGATGTAAATGAACACTTGTTTTACTCTGCATGCGTTGCACATCACGTGCAGCAAATTTCACCTCTTTGCTCCTTATTTATTGTTAATTTTTATTAAACCGTTTCTGTACACCGCCCTTGAGGCTTGGTTTGCAAGCCACCGTCTACATTTCCAATAGAAGAGACATAATTACTCTTTTATGGAAAATATTTTTCGAGTTTGTTTTATCCTCAATAAATAGACCGTAGCGAACAGACATTCGTGTTAAGCTATTGGCCTTTAAAACCTACCCTTATGAAGGGGGACAGACATTTGTACAAACACACAAAGTGTCATTGTGTTTTATATGGTAGATATGGAATTCTCATGCATTGTCATGTGCAATTCTCAAATGTAATGAACATGTGTTTAATGGATATTGCAAAAATAATGCAAGCACAATGCTGACCGAAGAAGTGGCTCGGCCTGTTTAACGTTCCCATTTGAGCCGATAGTTTTATGACGCTGGGAACTCAGGTTCAAATTCCATTTACAATATGTAGTTGTCTGCACTCTGCCAATGTCTTTGCAGTTCATGTTAAAGTGTACCAGTGTTTACTAATATCTTTGTGCCGTTTATGAATAACGTAGAAGCTTTGCATTGAGCCTTAAGATCAAAGTAAAAAGGAAAATGTAGATCCTTCTCCTGAAAGTAGATCCAACTGTGACCGAAATGTCAATTTGATCTGTCCCCTTGTTTGTGTTTTAACACACTTAACTCTGCAATGCTCTTTTAACATCTTTTCTGCGATTCTTGGTGACGCAGTCCCAATTAGCTCAACGTGCAGACCGACTTGTATGGCGGCGTGCAACAAAAGGGCATTTTGGCATGGAACGTAGAAGGTACACACCCTAAACCTAAACTCCAACCGCCGAGCGTCTTGTGCCTGTTCGCGACTCGGAACCCGCTAGGGCAGGGGAATGAGAACGAGATGTGTGTAAGCAAAAATCTGCAGCATTGGCATAAAACGTAGAAGGCACATGGCGTTCCGGTTAGTTGGGGGTATAAAGCGCCTCTAATCACGGTTTGGCTCACACATGAAGGTGTCGGTTTGCGGGGGGTCCTGGCGAGATTCCCAGCCGCAGAATGGAAGTGCAAGCCCCCGTGTGTTCGTTTCGCTGCAGCATAAGAAGACTGATGCCGAACACGTGTGTTGATGATATAGAGCGGTTTTGCTGGAGTTAGGAGCACGCCGCATGGCCTTGCAGAATCTACCGCGAAAGGATCGATGGTGATAGGTTGAAGTCTTTGCGAAGCGATTGATTCTTCGATGAGATCCTCCTGTCGGAGCCCTTTACATCAATCGTTAATTTGAATTAATTATCAGTAAATGAGTGTTTCCATTCCCCCTCGGATGAAAACTCATTAATATTATCAGTAAATGAGTGTTTCCATTCCCCCTCGGATGAAAACTCATTAATTATCGGGAAATGAGTGTTTCCATTCCCCCTCGGATGAAAACTCATTAATATTATCAGTAAATGAGTGTTTCCATTCCCCCTCGGATGAAAAGTCATTAATTATCAGGAAATGAGTGTTTACATTCCCCCTCGGATGAAAACTAATTAATTATCAGTAAATGAGTGTTTCCATTCCCCCTCGGATGAAAACTCATTAATTATTATCGGTAAATGAATGTTTCCATTCCCCCTCAGATGAAAACTCATTAATTATCAGTAAATGAGTGTTTCCATTCCCCCTCGGATGAAAACTCATTAATGTTTCGGGAAATGAGTGTTTCCATTCCCCCTCGGATGAAAACTCATTAATTATCAGTAAATGAGTGTTTCCATTCCCCCTCGGATGAAAACTCATTAATTATCAGTAAATGAGTGTTTTCATTCCCCCTCAGATGAAAACTCATTAATTATCGGGAAATGAGTGTTTCCATTCCCCCTCGGATGAAAACTCATTAATTTATCAGTAAATGAGTGTTTCCATTCCCCCTCGGATGAAAACTCATTAATTATCAGTAAATGAGTGTTTCCATTCCCCCTCGGATGAAAACTCATTAATTATCAGTAAATGAGTGTTTCCATTCCCCCTCGGATGAAAACTCATTAATTATCAGTAAATGAGTGTTTCCATTCCCCCTCGGATGACAACTCATTAATTATCAGGAAATGAGTGTTTACATTCCCCCTCGGATGAAAACTCATTAATTATCAGTAAATGAGTGTTTCCATTCCCCCTCGGATGAAAACTCATTAATTATCGGGAAATGAGTGTTTCCATTCCCCCTCGGATGAAAACTCATTAATTTATCAGTAAATGAGTGTTTCCATTCCCCCTCGGATGAAAACTCATTAATTATCAGTAAATGAGTGTTTCCATTCCCCCTCGGATGAAAACTCATTAATTATCAGTAAATGAGTGTTTCCATTCCCCCTCGGATGAAAACTCATTAATTATCAGTAAATGAGTGTTTCCATTCCCCCTCGGATGACAACTCATTAATTATCGGTAAATGAGTGTTTCCATTCCCCCTCGGATGAAAACTCATTAATTTATCAGTAAATGAGTGTTTCCATTCCCCCTCGGATGAAAACTCATTAATTATCAGTAAATGAGTGTTTCCATTCCCCCTCGGATGAAAACTCATTAACTATCGGTAAATGAGTGTTTCCATTCCCCCTCAGATGAAAACTCATTAATTATCAGTAAATGAGTGTTTCCATTCCCCCTCGGATGAAAACTCAAGGGCTTGTGTTACCGTCCGCATGAGCATCACGCTGTCATGCGATGCCAAGTTCCCTGCGGTCTCTGTACGAGCGGAGCATTTGTACATGTTGTCGTTCCCACGCTGAGCCTCGTCTTGTGCAGGCGGTCAGCCATCCGTGCCATGTTCGGGGAAGTAAAAGTTTGCTCGACAACATCAGAAGATATTGGAAGTTTGTTTCCCACTCCCATCAGATTGGTAGATTCTCCAAGGCGTACAACTGTCGATGTCATGCGTGTTGTGGGTTCAATGTTCAGTCATGCTAATCTCGATTAGTTCAAGAGTTATTGTATATTTCTTGAATATTTCCGATATTGTTCGGTATTGGAAATTCCGATATTGTTTGGGATCCCTTTGTAGTATCGGGTGATTTTGAATGATTTTGGATATGCTTACATAATACAAGTATACAAATGATGCTTATTAAAACATGATAGGTTTATACCAGTATACCACCACCTTATACCACCACCGCTCCCCCAATCTTCCTCCTTCTGGCTACATTCACCAAATCCTTCTGACAGACATTTATTAGAAACAAAACAATTGTCGGGTGACCTGTCTTGTGACCTGATATAATGTTGTAGAAACAATTAGAATGACCACAATGTGGTCACAACACAAAATGTATATTTTTCGCCTCTGTCCACTTTCGTCTCCTCGGTCATTCAGGGTACGGGGCCTCCTTTACCTGCTGGTGAATTGGCTTTGAAAATCCGATAACGGACCATTTGGGAAACGGGCATTTAAAACACTCTTAAAAGATGAACTGCGCCATTGGGAAATACACTTAATGACTGCGCTATTAAAAGATTAACTTGACAACTCCAGTCCCTGTCAGTCACCACCAAGGTTATATCAGAACGAGGTGATTCGTCACACGGTCATGGATTGTTTAACCCCAATACGGGGCCGTTCAAAAATTACCTAACGCTATTTTTGATAAAATCTGATACCTCCACACCCCTGTAATGCCCTGTAACGCCAGACCAGACACCCCCTATATATATTATGTAACGCTTGAAGTCACCGCCTCCCCCCCTCTTCTTTCCTCCCCACCAATCAACACTTGACCCAGACAAAGCCAATGGGAATCTGTCACAACAAACCCAGGCAGTGCATAATCAGCAGAGGCCGACAGGCCTAATGTCGAAAGGCCCATCAGAAAACCAAGACGGCGGCCATATTATTTTGTCTGCGTGCCATGGTGGGTGGAGTTGAGTGACAAATGTGGTTGGGGTCCAGCAGCTGTCTGACCATTAGGGGCACGTTTCAATAATCGACTCCCAACAAGATCCATAACAACAACAATCACGCATAACATTGTAAAAATAAACTTTTTTTTTTTTGGATACAAGATCGAGGCTCATGTAAGAGCTAAAATTGATCATAAAAAGACAAACTGACACATAAAACATGTAATAAAGGGAGCGGGAGACAAGATGGGGAGCAGGGACATCGGGAGATCTGTGGGAGGGAGAGGGCTTGGGGGAGAAGGCATGGGAGGTGGGGGGGGGGGGGGGGGGGACACTGCTTGTTCTTCTAGGAAAAAGTTGGTATTTCAAAAAAGTGCCCCTGGGGTGAATTAACGGGGGTAGAAAAGATCAAGGTTTTGGATGGGGGAAGATAAGAGATGGTGGTGAACAGCTGTTTTAAAGACCTGGAGGGAGGAGTGGGATTGAAGAGAGTGTGGGAGTTTGTTCCAAAGGCGGGAGAAAATAGGAGTGAAGGTGAGCAGAGTCTTGATTTTGGCAGTTTCACCATAAGAGGATTGCTGGCAGAACTTGTGTGACCTGTAGGAATATTTGGAGGACAGAGCACAGAGAGAGAGCTGGGGGAGCAAGGCCGGAGAGGAGTCAATAGTAGACAGAAAGACCACCAACCTGCCTGCGGTGGGAGAGTGAAAGGCCATCGGAGTTGGCTTCATCGCAGGAGATTCCATTGATTCTGAAAGCTTTGGTTTCAACAGCGTGAAGCTGAGCTAGGTGTGAGGCAGGAACACCAGCCCAGAGGGGGGAACAGTATTCCATTGAGCTGAGGATGAAAGCCTTGTATGTGGTGAGGAGCTCATGTGTGCCAAGGAAGGACGTCGCATGACGGAGGATGCCCAATCGGCGACTGGCTTTAGAGGCCAGCTTGGAAATGTGGTTTTCCCAAGAAAGATCATGGCAGATAGTGAGACCCAAGAGCTTGAGCGACAGAACTTCTTGGAGAGGATTGTTGAGAAAGTAGATGGGAGGGTTGTCCAGTCGGTCTTTTCGGAGAGACATAGTGAGTGTGTGAGATTTGTCAGGATTGAAAGACATGTTCCACTTGTTTGACCAGTCTGTGATTTTGTCCAGGTCTGCAGAGAGCAAGGAGGCTGCAGACTGCCGATCTGAGGGATGAGGTATGGAGCGACAGAGAGTAGAGTCGTCAGCAAAGAGATAGAGAGGATTTTCCAGAGAGTCAGAGAGATCATTGATGAAGACCAGAAAAAGCACAGGGCCCAGAACACTGCCTTGGGAAACTCCAGCCTGAACAGGAAGGGGAGATGAGAAAACATAATTTAAACATAAACATAACATAAACAAACGTAAAACAGAAAACATAAATATAAAACATATTTATGTTGTTGGCCTCACTCAGCATTGGGGCATGCACACACACAGACACACACACGCATTTTTTGAATTGTTTGTGTGTTTTTACATTATTCTTTCACAGCCGAGCTGTAGCACCCTCAAAGTTTTGGTGCAGGTACTTTAGAAACTAGACAAGCTTTTAAGCTAACACACGTTGGCCTTGAAGTATATGTGTATATATATATACAGTCACTTGAAAAAGTAAGTACACCCCATGTAAAGTTTTGACTTTTTCAACATATTTCAATACAGCTATTTGATCTTCATTTCAACAATGTTGATAGATAAAGGTGATATAATATAACAAATATCATGAAACATTTACATTTTGTAGTCCATTGTATAATTTAAATAAACATAAATGCAAATTTCGCATGTGGAAAAAGTAAGTACACCCTTGGCTCTAATAGGTGGTATTGCCCCCTTTGGCAGAAACAACCTCAAGTAGGCGTTTCGTATAACTGTCTACCAGTCTCTGACATCGACTGGGAGAAATGTTTGCCCACTCCTCCATGCAGAATTCCTTCATCTGTGCAATGTTGGAGGGGTTTCTTGCATGCACAGCTCGTTTCAAATCCCCCCACAACATCTCGATGGGATTTAGATCCGGGCTTTGACTTGGCCATTCCAGAACCCTCCATTTTTTTCTTTTCAGCCTTTCCTTGGTGGATTTACTGGTATGTTTAGGGTCATTGTCATGTTGCAAGGTCCACCTTCGGTTGAGCTTCAACTTTCCAACAGATGGCCTCACATTATCCTCAAGCACCCTCTGGTACAATGAAGAATTCATAGTGGATTCTATGATGGTGAGCTGCCCAGGCCCTGATGCAGCAAAGCTGCCCCAAACCATAATATTTCCACCACCATGCTTTTCAGTTGGTATCAGGTTCTTGTGGTCAAATGCTGTCTTTGGTTTTTGCCAAACATGTCTCCTGGTACTGTAGCCAAATAGCTCTACCTTTGACTCATCTGTCCAGAGCACATTGTTCCAGAAGTGCTGGTCTTTGCATAGGTGTTCATTGGCAAACTTTAGTCTTGCCGTGATGTTCTTTCTGGACAGCAAAGGTTTCCTCCTGGCACACCTCCCATGTAGATCAAATTTGTGCAGCCTCTTTCTAATGGTAGAATCGTGCACTTTGGCATCAGCAGTGGCAAGAGCTACCTGTAGGTCCCGTGATGACATTCTGGGGTTCTTAGAGACTTCTTTCAGCATCTTGCGGTCTGCTCTCGGGCTGAACTTGCTGGGGCGGCCTGGCCTGAACAAGTTGGCAGTTGTTTGGAATCTTCTCCACTTGTAGATGATCTTCCGGACAGTCGAATGATTGATTTCAAATTGTTTGGAGATCTTTTTAAATCCCTTCCCAGACTCGTAGGCATCTATAACCTTCTTTCTGAAGGCCTCAGAGAGGTCTTTTGATCTAGGAATGGTGACGCCGCACACTTCAACAACAAAGAGCAAACCAAACTAAATGTCTGAGGTTTAAATAAGACAGGTTCCTCCAAGATCCTCTCTAACGATGTTCTAATCATTTGCACCTGAGCTGGTGCACCTGATTCTAATTTTAGGTATTTGAAGTAGTGATAAATGTAGGGGTGTACTTACTTTTTCCACATGCGAAATTTGCATTTATGTTTATTTAAATTATACAATGGACTACAAAATGTAAATGTTTCATGATATTTGTTATATTATATCACCTTTATCTATTAATATTGTTGAAATGAAGATCAAATAGCTGTATGTTGAAATATGTTGAAAAAGTCAAAACTTTACTTGGGGTGTACTTACTTTTTCACGTGACTGTGTTTATATATATATATGTAAATATACACGTATATGCATATATTTTGTGGCTTTTCGGTCTTCTGTCTTATTTTTGGGGTCTTGCCACATTGCTTCTCTCTACAAATAGCTCATCTAGCTCATCTCATCTTATTTTGGCAAAACAAACTCATCATCTCACTTCATTAACATCACTTTTATAAAGTACTGTGTCTCATGTTTCCTATTTCTATTGGCTCGTTCTTCTCTTCCCTCTTCTATCAATCGTGGAACACACTTTCTGACGCAAACTTTTCCCTCCAGTTCTCCTTTGTGAATGTTTCACCCAAGGACACATCCGCGTGTCACATCACACCATATTTATGACTATTGCAAAGTCCTTATTTGTACTCTTCATACTTCTAGATGTCCAAGTGAGCTTCATTGTGGGGATGCTGCCCCAGATTTTCATTGTTTTTAGATATTTATTACAAGCCTCTGAAAAAATATAGAAAGCGTAGATTCTTTCACATACTCATACTGTCGTACATCGCATGTGCTTCCTCCATCTGTTCGTTTTTCCTTGTTATGGTTTTGTTTTGCATAAGATAAATATATAATACACTTGTCAGATTCACAGCATTTCCTCGAGGATTGTATAACCTGGAAGAATTCCAATTCCATGTGCTATCACGATGATACCGAAAGCTTCCTCCGTCCCAAACCTAAGACTATGTGGTTGTTCCCCTTATTTGTCAGAGAGAAAAATGTCTGCTTCATCCCTTGGTGCTCATCAGATTGGAATAATTCATGAGTGAGGATAAACTGGAAGTTTTTGCACCAACCAAAGATTTTAGCATTATGCAATAATATACAATATCATTCTCGACTTAATTTATAAACACAACACTATTGTCTTGCTATAAGTTGTCTCCTCCAAAGGATGCAAGCTCTGCAGTACCTATACTATTTATTACTTCCACGAGGCCTTGAATATTTGGGGGAAAAGATGGACAAATATGAGGTAATTGTGGCTACTTTTGCCAGAAGTGGGGGGGATAGGGGGATTTCCCACCCGTGGGATAAAATCTGGTTAGGTTCGCCTATTCCTGGGGATCCAGATGCCATTACAATTACAGAGGGAACGAAAGCCCCCGCCGTGTACACTGAAACCGCTGTTTGGAATATCACATTATTGTGCGTGTTGTTGGTTGTTATTTCCATATGCGGGTTTCAGAAGGTGGAAAGGAATCTTCCCAGGACTCGAAGTATCCACCTCCGTTTCGGTGAATGATCGCGATTCATGGGCTGAGTTGTGAAATTGTGTTGTTCTCAGAGTTTTGTTCCAGGTTCTCAGAGTTTCAGGCTCTTTTCAGGACCGTGACTGAGCCCCTTAAGGCCTCCAACTGTAGTTTGTTTGTGGTGATGTTTCCAGGGATGGTTTGTATGATCTCTGTGAGGTTCTTCTGTGTTTGTGTATGTGTGTGTAGATGTACGAGTGTATGTGAGTGCATGTAACCTCCCTGTCGTTCAATAGGCCAATATAACCAGTTTCCATTTGGCTTATACTCCTATCCAGATCCAAAACATGCATTCTTCTTCTTCTTGTTATTGTTCTATTGAACCAGCTTCATCGAACGAAGCAAAAGTCTGAAGATTTTTTTCTCACCAGCGATTAACAGTACTAGTTTTTTTTATCACTTTTAGAATCCATGAAATAATTCGTTCTCGTTTGGTGGTTTCTGCACCACAAAAACAAAACAACTTCTGCACCCTGTGTTGTTTCAATTTCAAGCCTTTCCGATTTTTGCATCACATAAGTATGATAAGTACACAACGACACAGACTTTTTTTTCTTTTCTTTTTTCCTTGACACAGACATTTTGCGGACACAAGTGATGACACCTGTGCCCATTATTTCATGCCATAGTCAAAAAACCACCTATAGCGGCCATTTTCCCCCGCAGAGCAGAGGTTGGCCTTTTTCGGGCACCGTGGTTCCCTTTTTTGGAGAAATGCTTTATGGCCGGATGCCCTTCCTGCCGCCAACCCTGTTAGTCGCCTTTTGCGACACACAGGGAATTACCAGTGAACTGGTACTCAATTTGCCGACCTCGGAAGGATGACAGGCTGAATCAACCCTCCTGGCGTTAATAAAGCGATTGACCGGGATCCCAAGCCAGCACCCTAACCGCTAAGCCAGCACCAGGCTTATGCCATAGTCAAAGCTTATGGCAATATTGTTTTGAGACATCAATATATTCAATCGCATGGACTTTTTTCAACAGAGGATAAGCAACAATGGACAGACAACAGTACACAATTAAGTGAGACAAGCATTATGCAGACAATTACTGAATGGTAATGCTCATCCTCTTCCAGAAAACGAGACAACTACTCTCAAAGTTGATTTGGGAAGTTCTACATCATTTCCTCTGCAGTCCAAATTTTGTCACCTTGTGATTTTCATCTCTTTCGACCACTCAAAGAGCATCTGGATGGCGTTAGGTTTGCGCTTAATGAAGACATCAAGGTAAATGCCCCAAAAAGGCTGCGTAAGCACGCACGCACAGCAAGGATTTCTAATTGGATGGCATCAACACCCCCATCACATCAAGGGGACAAGTTTGTACATGTAGCAGGCCAATACCGTGAGAAATAGGTGGTTTCATTAACTTCCGTGTACCTTTTTACCTTCTCGAATAAAATCAAGTTAACCTTAAACTATGCACATGTGTATGTATGTATGTATGTATGTGTGTATATGTATATGTGCATCACCTTTAGTGCATGTGCAGGGGGGTGAGGGAAGCTCCTGGTGGTGTATAAGCGTTTATAAAGGCAAAACACCATTGTCTTCGTGAGGTCAGCTGTTAATCAAACTAATGCTGCAGGGTAAGGCCGAGTGTACTCATGTACACCCCCCCTACCCCCACCCTCACACTTCCCTGTTGAAAACTGTATTTTTCCCCCTTTTTCAATCAAAAGTATCTTCTGAATCCCCCCCCCCCCCCCCTTCCCACTCCCACCCCTCCCTGTTTCCTCATTTTTACCTACATGCACCTGATTTTCACATTGGTTGACATTATTAACCGCCCCATCCTATCACTGTTTGTTAGTGTTGATGAAGATGAATCTTCACCTGCTGGAGGTGAATCAATGTCAGATTAACGTTGGTCGCCAAAAAAGTTTTGATTTGTGTTCAAAATAATAAAACAGGTTGGATAACTGTGGCATTTCCTTAATACATATAACCAACTGCCTTTGTCGATGTACATCTGGATGAAGGCCTTCACAGGACTCCACAAACATCTGTCTTCAGCAAGTCTCATCCGACTTGCTCCTGGAAATTCTTCATTTCATCTTGCAATCCTCCAAGAGGGATTCTTGGTCAGGATTGCTCCTTGGGACCCACTCCAGTATGACATTCATCCAATGATGATCTATTCATGGTAGTCAGACATGAGCACCACATTCACATTTTAAAATGACGTCACATACCCTGTTAGTTCTCCAACACACTCGTTTATTTTCCTGAATCCTCTTGCTATTTGAGCATACACATTCCCTTTCTTGTTTGAGTCATCTGTAGCTTCCTTATCATTTTCTCCTTAATCTATATTTTTGGAGAAGGCAACTTAATTTTCATTTGTTAATAGATTTTTGTGGTGGATAGGTAATTGCATCCATATGTTACGACAGGCAGCACTCATTCGTTGAAGGCTTTCCCTTAAATAAACATAAAGACGTTTTATCTTTGAGAATGGTATATATATATATATATATTCATTCATTATGTGTACAGCCTGTGGCTGCTGCTTTTCATCATTGCTGTGGCTCTGCATCGATGATGAGTTCGGGTTCTCATCATCGATGGCAGGAATTTGGAATTTGTTTATGGGGCCGACAACAGCTCGCCAACTCTTTGCGAAGAACACCATGGGATCTATAACATCCACCAAATAATGTCGACAAAAAGGATGCCCAGTTTCATGTCCATCCGAGGTGTGGCACAAACACTGATGAATCACACCTGTGAAACACCAGGATGACAGTTTCCAACTGGGTCGATATTTAAACCCAGGTTAGACAGCTCAGAGGCGAGTGCGCGTGCCTCTCGGCTACCCTGCCAGGTGTGTGTGTGTGTGATGGCCGACATATATACATGTGTGCGTGGAAATACACGTACATATACTAGCAGGGGCCACTCGGTGCTGTCTGGCTGGGTGAGCTTTTCCCATTGGTGGTTTTGGGACGTGTTGGACATTGAAAAGCCTTGGAGTTATTGACCACATGATGGTTAACTTTTGCCTGCAAGTCGGCAGGAGCGCTGCTTGACCCCACATCCCAATATACACTTTGTCGTGGTCTTTAGCCTCAAAACGGACGTCCAGGCCAACATGTGGTATAGTGTAGCAGCATAGCAAACCTGTTGTGCATTTTGTGATACAAGCACCAAATTTGGCACAAATGTACATTAATATGTTGCGAACATTTTCAGATATTGGGCCACTTGAAATTCCGTAATTTTTTTTTTCAAATTTTTTCAAATTTCGTAATTTCAAATTTTTCGGGTGACACCGTCACAATTTCGGTCTTCGAGGCCGGCGATATAGTGGGGCGGCTTAGCCCAAATATTCAAAAGAATTGTGCATTTTGTGATACAAGCACCAAATTTGGCACAAATGTACATTAATATGTTGCGAACATTGTGTGGTCAGCAATGAAGACGAGAGTCTGAATTACATGTATGCAAAAGACCTTGTGAACCAGTGAAGCAAATACACGGGTAAGCATGAATTAAATCTAGGGCATGATATAATTTCCATGATGTTTACCTCTACACTCAATGGTGGAAGGAGGTAATGTTTTGATCCCAGCTTGTCTGTATGTCTGTTTGTCTGTTAGTCCACAAAATTCCAGACAAAGCTTGTAGTAGTGGTAGTTGTAGTGGTAGTGGTGATAACAGAAATTGTTATATAGAACTGAACTTATATTATTATTATATGCAGAAAATAACTTCATTTCTATATGCCCTGCAGTGGACAGGTTAATTGGTTTATGCACTGAAGGGGTCACCCTGGTGTGCACTGCTGTGTTCTGCCTCACTGAGTTGTTCAGGTATGATGTACTCAGCACAAGCTTCCGGTCGGCCCGGAGGTGGGGGTGCGGGGCCTGTCACGGAACGTCAAAACAAACGGCCTGCCGGGGCCGCCCAAAAGTCGGGCGTGAGGGGCGCGTCCACTAATGGAACGCCTCTCGCTTCCCAGATCGAGGGCCACGTGGTCAGGAGAACCTCGTCCCTTCCGGTCACACTTTGCCTATCGGCCGGCCTCGAAGACCGAAATTGTGACGGTGTCACCCGAAAAATGTGAAATTACGAAATTTGAAAAAATTTGAAAAAAAATTTACGGAATTTCAAGTGGCCCAATATCTGAAAATGTTCGCAACATATTAATGTACATTTGTGCCAAATTTGGTGCTTGTTTCACAAAATGCACAATTCTTTTGAATATTTGGGCTAAGCCGCCCCACTAGTAGCTTCAAACCTTTTCCCGGATTCTGCCGTACCTACACCCAAATTTTGGGGCCTCTAGGTGCTACGGTTCAGCCTGAAAGAATAACGTACAAACGCACAAAAAAACAACCAAACACCTGAAAATATGTGTGCAGGTGAGCTTAGCAGAGCTACAGCGCCCAACATCTCCATAGGATTGTAATAGGTGAGGGCGAGACTACCGGAAGTGGGGCTACATCCGGGCACTGTGGACCATATAGTCTAGTAGGAAGACTAGGTCCCCCTGCACCCCCCGGAGATATACTTCTAATCAGTGTTTCTAGATTGGAAAAAATGTGTAGAAAATGACTAGCTATGGCCCCAAGCTGAAAAAATGTCCCACATACCATTTTTATGCAAATTACTGCTGCCATTATCAAAAAAACGATTTTTGACATATCTCAGCCAATATTGCAGATAATTGAAAAATGAAGGTGTCTAGACCCATGTTTTGAAGGGCATAGATCATGATAGAACTATTCATAACATGATTACATGTGTCTATGGTATACTAGTATGCTAATTAGTGCTTTATTTACAAAATAATCACAGTTTTACGAAATAATAGACTCATATTAAGGTCCGTCTACACAGACGTTAACACAAAGTTTTATTTTTCTAAATATTACAACTGTCAAAATAGTCCTAGCACTCAATGTGACCACTCTTCTCTTGCTTGTTTTAGATAAACATCATTAGCATTAGTGATTCTACACTGAGTCAGTCATCATCATTTTCATCGAAATCGTCAGAGTCAAACTCTTCTTCTCCTTCCTCTTCCTCCTCCTCTTCGTGCTCTCCTGTGTTCAGAAGATCCACCAGTGAGGTTGGTAGGATGGGACCACTGGACCACATTGGTTTCAACAGTCCTTCATCAGTCCTTATCCATCCTTGCTCCTCATAAGGTTTTGGCTTTTCGATGATAGGTTGATCGGCTCTTTTGTACAATGCTACGCGGTGGTTCACACGCTGGATGTGCGGCTTCAGGGCAGACTGGCATGGAGGAAGGCGAGCCAGATCAACCTTGGACTTGGATGTGAGGGTCTTGTCCTCTCCCACCATTTTTCGTAGCAGCTTGGCACGGACAATGTCCACTGATGACTCGCGACTCTGGCCGTACATCACACAGGTGAATTTTTCTAACTGCCTCTCCACCTCAGGGTTGGCATCCCAGTTGTCACCCAGTTCACCGAATGCCCTGTGAAACCTGGGATTCTTCTCCAGCTTTTTCAAGGGCCCGACTTTTCCCTTCCCTTTGAAGGCACTGGTGCAGTCTTCTCCGCTGAACACATAGTACCCCAGGAGAGTGGCACAGTAGTCCTCTCCCAGGGATTCTGCCAGCTCAGAGACGTTGACAAGTTGGCGATGCTTCCCTGACCCTGTATCCAGGTACACCGTCAGCTTGATGTTGTGGGCATGGTGGAGCAGGATCAGGAGGATGTCTGTGTCCGGTGTTCTGACTACAGCGTTCTTGTATCCGATGGTAGCAGCATGATGGAGGTACAGAACCACCCTGGTATCAGTCTCTTCCTGGTTGCTGTAGATCGTGGGGAGTTCACGTACCTCGACCTGAAACACAAAAAGGCACCGCATTTCAATCACCAGTCACTGCCAGTTTCAGATCTAGACAAACATCACAGGTAATCACCTTTTTTTCAGGAAAAATTACAAATTGAATCGCCATTCACGAAGGGCTTTCAATTTTACCTTGCCATTCGTTGAGGCAAGTTGGTGGGCCTTCCCCTCCACGATCAGCACAGCCATCTCTGTTCTCTCCAGCCTAGTAGCCCTGGTAGCCCCTAGCCCAGGCACAGGCTGCAGGCCACAGCTTCCGATGTATCTGATGAAGAGCCAGATGTAGTACTCTTGCATCGTAGTGGCATAGACTGTGTCATTCTCTGCTGGCGGTGTGAATGATGAGCCTTCAGGGAACTTCGGGCCAACGCGAGTAAAGTGCAAGGGTGGGAGAGTTTTTGGTGTGTCGACCTTCAGGCTACGCTGTTGTGACCTATTGATGGTAGGTAGCATTCGGTCCTTGCTGCTCTCGAACCCGGGCTTGACCTCCTGCACCATGATTCCTCCAGCACTGTTTTCAATGTTGCTGCCGTGCACACTGGTAGTGGTTTTATTCAAGTTGTCCCACTCACAGTGGAATACAAGGTTGCCCTCTCCTGTCACAATTTGTGGTGTACGATAAGTTGAGACTTCATCCAGGACCTTGGCGAGAGCAGTTTCCAACTCCAAGGCGAAATCGTAGCTCTCAGAGTGTCCAAGCCTGTGTAGTATTGTGGTGAGCTGTTTGCTTCGGAACAGGTGCCTTACAGTCACACAGAGGAGAATGTGCTTTGGTAACTTCCATTTTCCATCTGACACTGCACGGCACAGATCTTGTCCAATGGAGAAGACCAGACGCTTCACCTTTTCTGTCTCGATGCCCTCCTTGCCAGTCATTAGCACGCTGAGAAAGCGGACAAGGTCTGGAGGTAGGATGTCTTCAGGATTGAGCTCCATGTCTTCAGCTGTTGGTGGCCATGGTTGGTCTTTACACTCTCTGAAAGCCTGTAGAATACCCTGGCGAAGTTGGAGGGCAACATTTTGGTTCTTGTTTGTGCTTCCGAGTGTGAATGCTCGTGCGAGAGCATTGGAAACTGTTATGTTTGAGCTGTGCACAAGCCAGAAAGAAATGACATCACATTTGTCATGATCAACCTTCGTGAAGTGGATATGCTCCTTGATTGGGTCATTCTGTAGGCGTTTCAGTAGTTTCTCTGACCGATAATTTGAGTTCTCATATCTATTCAGTTTCAGTTCCTCGACATAGAGCAAGCGCAAGGAAGAAAGCTGTAGAACTTTATTCTGCTGGATGACCTGGGTTTGAATGTGTTCCAGTACTGAGTTGAATGCCTTTTCATGGGCGGCTGACATGCAAGCCTGCTCCTTTGGTGCTTCGGCTCTGTGAATCGCACGCTCATAGTTGTAGAATGCTGTGCGGAAAGCTTTAAAACATGACGGATGGTGTTTGGCCTCACATGCAAAGAGGTCTTTGTTTTTCACCTTTCGATGGAGTCGATAGAGACCCATTTTCTCAGCCCGTGTTTCGATTTGCTCCCATGCATTTTCTTTGTTTTTAAAGGATGGGAAGGTTGTAGGCCTCTCAGTATTGCGATGAGCATCTTTGGTCTCAACTTTCTCACAAAATATACACTCTGGCGGGAAGATGGGTTCAGCAGAACCTCCTGGTTTACGAGGAGAGTGATGCCATGATGAGGTTGATGGCCCTGGTTCTGTATCATCTCCCAGACGATGAAAGTGGCGGACAAAGTGCTTATAACACTTGCTGTGATATCCTACTCTTTCTAGGTCATCAGGAAGAGTTGCCGGGATCTGATCACATACTGATTGCATACGACATGGGGAGTCATGCGGTTGGTTGAGACGTCTATCCCGGATCTTTTGAAGCAGTTGCAGTTTTTCTGAAGCAGATCCTTTAATTTTACGGAGGGGCGTGAAATCCCCATGATCAGACATGGATGGTACATGAAGGATGCATGTAGGAGGAGAGCTTTGGGCTGCAGGTTCTACACTCCGTTTTCTTTTGGGCATGCTTGCTGTCGATGTCTACCATCACTGTTAAATGACAAATAAGAAATCACGAATGATGTTAAAAGTGCCTGTGAAAGGAGGCTCTGAGTTTTCAGTGAGGTAACAGAGGTTCTGAGTCATGTTCTACACTAGGGTACTTTTTAGCTGACTAAACCATGTTTAGTGGCATCAAAAGTGCTAATAGCTAAAACATCTAAATTCTTCCACACTAACGTTAGCTATCTAGGCCAATGAAACATTGTGCTAAGTTACTGTAGCTAGCTCAGCTGTCGTGCCTCTTTCTGGTTCAATTCATATACAGAAGTCAACAGATATGTCTCATGTTTGGCATTAACAAAAGTTTAAGTTACACCGACATTAGGAACATACTGTACATAGATGAGGCTAGCTTTAACGTTAGCTAACATGGTGCTAGCTGGCTCAGCTGTTATTCTGCCTGTTTATGATTTCATGCAGAAACTGAAGTCAAGAGTGTGAGTAACATTATAGTTAGCATCTTACCTGGCTAGATTGGAGGATGAATACCAAGAACAACACACAGATGGAATGGAAGACTGAACTTTCAACTGAGGTATTCAATAACATCAACGTTACCAATTGATACGAGCGTGCGACATTACCAATTGATACGAGCGCGCGAGCGCGCATGTTACATGGATGGAAATGTAAAATGGCAGCTATAGCAGCACTAATTTGGATCTCTAGTCTGTCATTTCTGCACTGTGATTGGATAACATAAAAAAATATGTTTGGGAGTTAACAGCAGGAGTTGGTAGATTTTACGTGGGCTGGGTGAGAAACCTTTAAATAAGCAAGTGAAAATCTCTCGCAATACAAAGTCAATGGTGGGAAGAAAAGTTGAGTGGTACCAATGTTACTGCCAATGTCCCGCCCCTATGCAAGACTCAGGAGCATCTTGTTGACATTTAACCTTGAAAATACCTGGGTTTAGACCCCTTATGTACCATGTTAAGTTATCTGCAGTATTAACGTATCCTTATCATTTGTAAAACTGATTATTTTGTAATTACAGCATTAATATGCATACTAGTATACCATAGACACATGTAATCATGTTATGAATAGTTCTATCATGATCTATGCCCTTCAAAACATGGGTCTAGACACCTTCATTTTTCAATTATCTGCAATATTGGCTGAGATATGTCAAAAATCGTTTTTTTGATAATGGCAGCAGTAATTTGCATAAAAATGGTATGTGGGACATTTTCTCAGCTTGGGGCCATAGCTAGTCATTTTCTACACATTTTTTCCAATCTAGAAACACTGATTAGAAGTATATCTCCGGGGGGTGCAGGGGGACCTAGTCTTCCTACTAGACTAATAGCAACCTGGCTGCCGTTGAAAACAAAACCCGTCTGACAGGTTAATGCTATGCTGCACTGCACTGTTCAACACCATTTTAACGCTATTTTCTCGCTTCAAAATGCCCAAAAGCTGTGTCGTTTTTGGTTGTACGAACCACAACTGGAAACCGAGAGAGAAAAGATCTTATTTTGAATTTCCTAAACGGGGGAAAAGGCCCTGAAAGAAGAGACAAATGGCTGACAGCTATCCACAGGGAGAATGAAGACGGCTCTCACTGGAGCCCACCAAAATCAAGGGTGGTCTGCTCAGATCACTTTGTTTCTGGTAATTAGTGCATAGCATAACACATTTCCATTCACTTTTTTTTTTCTTTTTTTTTTGTATACAAGATCGAGGCTCGTGAAAGAGCGAACATTAATCACACAGAAAGACAAACAGACAAGCCGACACATAAAACAAATAACATCGGGAGCGGTAGACAAGATGAGGAGAGAGGGGGAAGGACACAAACACAACATTTGAGAGCAGGGACTGAGAGACATGGAGACATCGAGAGATCTATGGGAGGGAAAGGGCTTTGGGGGGAGGCATGGGAAGGGGGGGTGGGAGAGGTATAAAACATATGGACACTGCCAAGACTTCCAGGAAATAAGTTGGAATTTCAAACAAGGTGGATCTGGGGTGAATTAGTGGGGGTAGAAAAGATCAAGGTTTTGGATGGGGGAAGATAAGAGATGGTGGTGAACAGCTGTTTTAAAGACCTGGAGGGAGGAGTGGGATTGAAGGGAGTGTTGGAGTTTGTTCCAGAGACGGGAGAAAAGAGGAATGAAAGAGTGAAGGTGAGCAGAGAGCCGAGATTTCGGCAGTTTAACCATCAGAGGGTTGCTGGCAGATCTTGTGCGACCTGTAGGAATAT
This sequence comes from Myxine glutinosa, assembly GCF_964187855.1. Classification (NCBI taxonomy): domain Eukaryota; kingdom Metazoa; phylum Chordata; class Myxini; order Myxiniformes; family Myxinidae; genus Myxine; species Myxine glutinosa. The sequence goes on along the minus strand of NC_136273.1, from coordinate 89,347,983 downwards.
TTGGGGGACAGAGTACAGAGTGAGCTGGGGGAGCAAGGCCGGAGAGGAGTCGGTAGCAGATGGAAAGACCACCTACCTGCCTGCGGTGAGTGAGTGAAAAGCCCTCAGAGATAGCTTCATCGCGGGAGATTCCAATGATTCTGAAAGCTTTGGATTCAACAGCGTGAAGCCGAGCTAGGTGAGGCAGGAGCACCAGCCCATAGGGCAGAACAGTATTCCATTGAGCTGCGGATGAAAGCCTTGTATGTGGTGAGGAGCTCAGGTGTGCCTAGGAAGGACTTCGCACGACGGAGGATGCCCAGTCGGCGACTGGCTTTGGAGGCCAGCTTGGAAATATGGTTTTCCCAAGAAAGATCATGGCAGATAGTGAGACCCAAAAGCTTGAGCGACAGAACTTCTTGGAGAGGATTGTTGAGAAAGTAAATGGGAGGGTTGTCCAGTCGATCCTTTCGGAGAGACATAGTAAGAGTGTGAGATTTGTCAGGATTGAAAGACATGTTCCACTTGTTTGACCAGTCTGTGATTTTGTCCAGGTCTTCAGAGAGTGAGGAGGCTGCAGACTGCCGATCTGAGGGAAGAGGAATGGAGCGGCAGAGAGTGGAGTCATCAGCAAAGAGATAGAGAGGATTTTCCAGAGAGTCGGAGAGATCATTGATAAAGACCAGAAAAAGCACAGGGCCCAGCACACTGCCTTGGGGAACTCCAGCCTGAACAGGAAGGGGAGATGAGGGAAATCCATTCAGGGCCACACGTTGACTACGACCAGAGAGGAAGTCCGCAAGCCATACATGGAGATTTCCATGGATACCATAGGAGGAGAGTTTGGTTAGCAGAGCTGGGTGCCAGACCATATCGAAGGCACGTGATATGTCAAGGGAGACAGCTTTTTTTTTTTTTTTTTTTTTTTGTATACAAGATCGAGGCTCGTGAAAGAGCGAACATTAATCACACAGAAAGACAAACCGACACATACAACATATACCATCGGGAGCGGTAGACAAGATGGGGAGAGAGGGGGAAGGACACAAACACAACATTTGAGAGCAGGGACCGAGAGACATGGAGACATCGAGAGATCTGAGAGAGGGCGAGGGCTTTGGGGGGGGGGGGCATGGGAAGGGGGCGGTGGGAGAGGTATAAAACATATGGACACTGCCAGGACTTCCAGGAAAGAAGTTGGAATTTCAAACAAGGTGGATCTGGGGTGAATTAGCGGGGGTAGAAAACATCAAGGTTTTGGATGGGGGAAGATAAGAGATGGTGGTGAACAGCTGTTTTAAAGACCTGGAGGGAGGAGTGGGATTGAAGGGAGTGAGGGAGTTTGTTCCAGAGGCGGGAGAAAAGAGGAATGAAAGAGTGAAGGTGAGCAGAGAGCCGAGATTTCGGCAGTTTAACCATCAGAGGGTTGCTGGCAGATCTTGTGCGACCTGTAGGAATATTTGGGGGACAGAGCACAGAGAGAGCTGGGGGTGCAAGGCCGGAGAGGAGTCGGTAGAAGACAGAAAGACCACCTACCTGCCTGCGGTGAGTGAGTGAAAGGCCCTCAGAGATAGCTTCATCGCGGGAGATTCCAATAATTCTGAAAGCTTTGGTTTCAACAGCGTGAAGCCGAGCTAGGTGTGAGGCAGGAGCACCGGCCCATAGGGGAGAACAGTATTCCATTGAGCTGCGGATGAAAGCCTTGTATGTGGTGAGGAGCTCAGGTGTGCCGAGGAAGGACTTCGCACGACGGAGGATGCCCAGTCGGCGACTGGCTTTGGAGGCCAGCTTGGAAATGTGGTTTTCCCAAGAAAGATCATGGCAGATAGTGAGACCCAAAATCTTGAGCGACAGAACTTCTTGGAGAGGATTGTTGAGAAAGTAGATGGGAGGGTTGTCCAGTCGATCTTTTCGGAGAGACATAGTAAGAGTGTGAGATTTGTCAGGATTGAAAGACATGTTCCACTTGTTTGACCAGTCTGTGATTTTGTCCAGGTCTTCAGAGAGTGAGGAGGCAGCAGACTGCCGATCTGAGGGAAGAGGAATGGAGCGGCAGAGAGTGGAGTCATCAGCAAAGAGATAGAGAGGATTTTCGAGAGAGTCAGAGAGATCATTGATGAAGACCAGAAAAAGCACGGGGCCCAGAACACTGCCTTGGGGAACTCCAGCCTGAACAGGAAGAGGAGATGAGAGAAACCCATTCAGGGCCACACGTTGACGACGACGAGAGAGGAAGTCCGCCAGCCATGCGTGGAGATTTCCATGGATACCAAAGGAGGAGAGTTTGGTGAGCAGAGCGGGGTGCCAGACCGTGTCGAAGGCACGTGATATGTCGAGGGAGACAGCTCTAATTTCCTGTTTGGCATTGAGGACCTCCATCCATTGTTGAGACAGCAGAAGCAGCATGTCCAGAGTAGAGTGACCTGGTCTGAAACCAAATTGATGATCAGAGATCAAGCCATTGGAGAAGAGGAAAGATTTCATATCCGAAGCAATGATGGATTCCATGACTTTGCTGATAAATTGGGAGAAGGCTGATTGGTCTGTAGTTGCTAGGATCTGTTTTTGCACCTTTTTTGTGCAAAGCGGTGATGTTGGCTGATTTCCAAGCAGATGGCAGTTGACCTTGAGCAAAAGAGAGGGTGAAGAGAACAGAGAGAGGGTGAGATAGAGCGGCAGAGCAGGATTTTAGGACCCGTGGGCTGATGCCGTCGGGTCCAGTTGCAGAATCAGAGTCGAGGGTTGACAGAAACTTTTCCACCTTGTCAGGAGGAAAGGACACGGAGTCCAGGAGCAGCAGGGTACGACTGGGTATGGTGGGTACAGAGAGGGATGGGTTTGGGACACAAGATTTAGAGGCAAACACAGAGTTGAGGCATTCAGCTTTTTCACGTGCGGAGTCAGCTGTGTAGCCGTTTGAGGTAAGGGAGGGGATGGAGGGGGAACAAACACCAGAAACGGATTTGACCAGACGCCACCAGGATTTGGAAGAGGGAGACAGATAAGAGAGTTCGGTCTTGAGAACGGAGAGATATTGTTTCCTGGCTCTCCTGAGGGTGGACACACACTTGTTTCGGGCTTTGTGAAAGGAAATGAGATTTCCTTCCGTTGGATTTGCTTTCCAGGAGACGAAGGCAAGTTGTTTCTGGGCAACAGCCTCACCACAAGATTCCGTGTACCATGGACGGGAGGAAGGGTATGACAACTGAAGACGAGATGGGATAAATCTGTGCATGAGAGAGAGCAATTTACTTTGGAAGAATTCCCAGGATGAGTTGATGTCAGAGGTGGTAGAGATGGGAGACCAGTCCAGATGATTGATGGCTGCTTGAAGACCGTGCCAGTTGGCCTGAGTGAAATGCCAGACTCGTCGACGCTGAGCAGGCTCCCTGAGGATGGTCAGAGAGATGTCCACTTTAACAAGGACATGATCAGATGATCCGATCGGAGCAGAAGAAGAGCAGCAGACATTTTCAGGGAAGTTAGTCATAACCAAGTCCAGAAGAGAAGATGTTCCGTTGACTGAGATCCGGGTCGGGAAATTGACAGATTGTGTCAGTCCCAGTGAGTCGCAGAAGTCCTTTGCTGAAGAGCCATGGCTGGTGAGAGAGGTACCCACACCCAGCCAACTGGCATGGTGACAGTTGAAATCACCACATATGAGGAAGAGAGAGTTGGGATGAGTCGATAGAAGTTGGTCCATATCATCAGACAGCGAGATGTAGATGGAGTCATCACTGTTTGGTGGACGGTACAACACACATATGAACAAGAGGTGGGAGCGAAGGGGAAGCCGTAGCCAGAGGTATTCCTGGGGGTGAGGTGGAGAGTGTGCAGTGCAGGGCGAGTGAGGAAGAGAGTTTTTGATAAAGATAGCAACCCCGCCTCCAGGACGAGGCTCAGGTCTATCATACCGGAGGAGGGAGTAGCCCGGGAGAGATACTATGGAATCAGAGACATCATAAAGGAGGAAAGTTTCTGTTAAGCAGATCACGTCTGGTTTGACAGAAGCAACCTGTATGGAGAGATCAGTTAAGTTTGAACGAAGGCCCCGGATGTTTGAGGTCCATACCGTTAATGAAGAGGAAGGGGGAGCATCAGATACAGAACAGGGGGGAGGAGGGGTAGGGTAAGATGTGGAAGAGGTGGAAGAGATAGGGAGAGCTGTTGAAGGTGTGTCAGAGATTTCAGAATAGCTCGGAGAAAGGGAAGGATGGGGCGGACAAAAGGTTTGATGGTGATTGGGTGAGCCACAATGAGGTGTTATTTGAGGAGGGGGAAGAGCGAGGCAGAAGGTTGGGGGAGATGGAGGTGAGAGTTTGAAGGGGGAAGAAGCGGGGAGGACGCTTTGAGGAGGGGGAGTGAGAGGGGGGAAATTGAGAAGCAATGAGGGTGGGGAGATTTGAAGGGGAGGGGTGAGGGGGGAGTTTGGGAGGGAAGGGACAAGGGGAGGGATTTGAAAGGGATGGGATATGGGGGAGATTTGGAGGGGAGGGGTGAGGCAGGAGTCTAGGAGGGGAGGGGCGAGGGGGCGTCTTGGCGGGGAGGGGTGAGGGGGTAGTTTAGGAGGGAGGGGGCAAGGGGGGAGATTTGAAAGGGATGGGTGATGGGGAAGATTTGGAGGGGAGGGGTGATGGGGAAGATTTGGAGGGGAGGGGTAATGGGGAAGATTTGGAGGGGAGGGGTGAGATTGGATTTTTGAAAGTGTACGATTTATGGGAAACAAACATTTATTGCAAAATGAGTTTCTTGTGACCTTCGAGTTAAAAATACGTTTAAGGACGCTGGATGGAGGATGGAGTGCAGGAGAGTTTAGGGAATGTAGAAAAAAGGCACTATAGGAGATGGATATTTTTTTGGGGATGAATTGATTTGGTGAGCAAGTCGAAAGCAGCCTTTTAAAGAAGAAGAAGAAAAAGGTGTTATAAAATATGACGGAATACATAACTTGAGGGGAAAGTGTAAACATTGAAGGTTAATGAGTGAAAACTATCTGGGGAAATGGGGGAGAAACACGTGGTCGAAGAACGAACGAACGAATAAGAATGAATAAACGAATGAGAACAGAGAAGGAAATGTTTTTTTTTTTTGTTTTTTTTTTAGTTGAGATTTACACAAGGAAGTAGGTAGGCTATGGGTGAAAAGCCTGGGAATACAGAGAACGAAAGTTATTGGATCACAAACGACGGACCGCTGAGAGAAAAACAAAGCCTCAAGGTTGTACAGTGCACACTGTACAAGGCCTCAAGACACGACACGGCAAAGACGATCAATTTATGAAAGATAAACACCGAGAAACAACCAGAGTTGCACACAATAACTTCACACACCGAAAGATAAATACAGTTTCGACAAAATACAATTGTGAACAGACTTAACTTCGAAAAACGTGGAGACCGTGTGGAGCTTCGAAAATCCCTCCCACCATCTCCGAGATCTCGCGAGATCTCCTCTTGTTCATATGTGTGTTGTACCGTCCACCAAACAGTGATGACTCCATCTACATCTCGCTGTCTGATGATATGGACCAACTTCGATCTACTCATCACAACTCTCTCTTCCTCATATGTGGTGATTTCAACTGTCATCATGCCAGTTGGCTGGGTGTGGGTACCTCTCTCACCAGCCATGGCTCCTCAGCAAAGGACTTCTGCGACTCACTGGGACTGACACAATCTGTCAATTTCCCGACCCGGATCTCAGTCAACGGAACATCTTCTCTTCTGGACTTGGTTATGACTAACTTCCCTGAAAATGTCTGCTGCTCTTCTTCTGCTCCGATCGGATCATCTGATCATGTCCTTGTTAAAGTGGACATCTCTCTGACCATCCTCAGGGAGCCTGCTCAGCGTCGACGAGTCTGGCATTTCACTCAGACCAACTGGCACGGTCTTCAAGCAGCCATCAATCATCTGGACTGGTCTCCCATCTCTACCACCTCTGACATCAACTCATCCTGGGAATTCTTCCAAAGTAAATTGCTCTCTCTCATGCACAGATTTATCCCATCTCGTCTTCAGTTGTCATACCCTTCCTCCCGTCCATGGTACACGGAATCTTGTGGTGAGGCTGTTGCCCAGAAACAACTTGCCTTCGTCTCCTGGAAAGCAAATCCAACGGAAGGAAATCTCATTTCCTTTCACAAAGCCCGAAACAAGTGTGTGTCCACCCTCAGGAGAGCCAGGAAACAATATCTCTCCGTTCTCAAGACCGAACTCTCTTATCTGTCTCCCTCTCCCAAATCCTGGTGGCGTCTGGTCAAATCCGTTTCTGGTGTTTGTTCCCCCTCCATCCCCTCCCTTACCTCAAACGGCTACACAGCTGACTCCGCACGTGAAAAAGCTGAATGCCTCAACTCTGTGTTTGCCTCTAAATCTTGTGTCCCAAACCCATCCCTCACTGTACCCACCATACCCAGTCGTACCCTGCTGCTCCTGGACTCCGTGTCCTTTCCTCCTGACGAGGTGGAAAAGTTTCTGTCAACCCTCGACTCTGATTCTGCAACTGGACCCGACGGCATCAGCCCACGGGTCCTAAAATCCTGCTCTGCTGCTCTATCTCACCCTCTCTCTGTTCTCTTCACCCTCTCTTTTGCTCAAGGTCAACTGCCATCTGCTTGGAAATCAGCCAACATCACCACTTTGCACAAAAAAGGTGCAAAAACAGATCCTAGCAACTACAGACCAATCAGCCTTCTCCCAATTATCAGCAAAGTCATGGAATCCATCATTGCTTCGGATATGAAATCTTTCCTCTTCTCCAATGGCTTGATCTCTGATCATCAATTTGGTTTCAGACCAGGTCACTCTACTCTGGACATGCTGCTTCTGCTGTCTCAACAATGGATGGAGGTCCTCAATGCCAAACAGGAAATTAGAGCTGTCTCCCTCGACATATCACGTGCCTTCGACACGGTCTGGCACCCCGCTCTGCTCACCAAACTCTCCTCATTTGGTATCCATGGAAATCTCCACGCATGGCTGGCGGACTTCCTCTCTAGTCGTCGTCAACGTGTGGCCCTGAATGGGTTTCTCTCATCTCCTCTTCCTGTTCAGGCTGGAGTTCCCCAAGGCAGTGTTCTGGGCCCCGTGCTTTTTCTGGTCTTCATCAATGATCTCTCTGAATCTCTCGAAAATCCTCTCTATCTCTTTGCTGATGACTCCACTCTCTGCCGCTCCATTCCTCTTCCCTCAGATCGGCAGTCTGCTGCGTCCTCACTCTCTGAAGACCTGGACAAAATCACAGACTGGTCAAACAAGTGGAACATGTCTTTCAATCCTGACAAATCTCACACTCTTACTATGTCTCTCCGAAAAGATCGACTGGACAACCCTCCCATCTACTTTCTCAACAATCCTCTCCAAGAAGTTCTGTCGCTCAAGATTTTGGGTCTCACTATCTGCCATGATCTTTCTTGGGAAAACCACATTTCCAAGCTGGCCTCCAAAGCCAGTCGCCGACTGGGCATCCTCCGTCGTGCGAAGTCCTTCCTCGGCACACCTGAGCTCCTCACCACATACAAGGCTTTCATCCGCAGCTCAATGGAATACTGTTCTCCCCTATGGGCCGGTGCTCCTGCCTCACACCTAGCTCGGCTTCACGCTGTTGAAACCAAAGCTTTCAGAATTATTGGAATCTCCCGCGATGAAGCTATCTCTGAGGCCTTTCACTCACTCACCGCAGGCAGGTAGGTGGTCTTTCTGTCTTCTACCGACTCCTCTCCGGCCTTGCACCCCCAGCTCTCTCTGTGCTCTGTCCCCCAAATATTCCTACAGGTCGCACAAGATCTGCCAGCAACCCTCTGATGGTTAAACTGCCGAAATCTCGGCTCTCTGCTCACCTTCACTCTTTCATTCCTCTTTTCTCCCGCCTCTGGAACAAACTCCCTCACTCCCTTCAATCCCACTCCTCCCTCCAGGTCTTTAAAACAGCTGTTCACCACCATCTCTTATCTTCCCCCATCCAAAACCTTGATCTTTTCTACCCCCGCTAATTCACCCCAGATCCACCTTGTTTGAAATTCCAACTTCTTTCCTGGAAGTCCTGGGAGTGTCCATATGTTTTATACCTCTCCCACCGCCCCCTTCCCATGCCCCCCCCCCCCAAAGCCCTCGCCCTCTCTCAGATCTCTCGATGTCTCCATGTCTCTCGGTCCCTGCTCTCAAATGTTGTGTTTGTGTCCTTCCCCCTCTCTCCCCATCTTGTCTACCGCTCCCGATGTTATATGTTTTATGTGTCGGTTTGTCTTTCTGTGTGATTAATGTTCGCTCTTTCACGAGCCTCGATCTTGTATACAAAAAAACAACAAAAAAAAAAATCGTCCAGACAGAAATCCAATGTACTGATCCATGTCGAGTGGGTTATTGGACGACTAAAAAACCGGTACACCATGTTGCAGGGAACCCTGCCACTGAAAACGATCAAGTCCTTGAAAGATGAGGCAGATGATGCAGATGTTGCCAGCATTGACCGTCTGCTCCGAGTGTGTGCAGCCCTGGTGAACTTGAGAGGTAGCATTGTGTACAAGGCTGACAAGAAAGACACTACAAGTGACTCTGAATTTACATGTCAGTATCTACGATTGTAAACTGTGGCAGATAGTGATGTGAATATTCTTTCATGACACTATTCATCAATATATCGCTATCCAGAGACTGTGTGCAATACCCAAGTGTTCATGATTTTGAGTGTAGCATTTGTATTTTTTGCAAGATTACATGATTAAACGACACTTTATATTGCACATACATGTAATGTAAAGGCGTTTACAACTGCTAGGCAAGGCAAAAATGCAGGTCTTGACATTCAAATATTCGGCCAAACATACAACACACACAACAACATGCATTTTAAGGCCATTTTCCCTGCTAGAGCTGGGGTTAGCCTTGCGGTCCCCATGACAATCTTCTCCATTTTGCCCTATTTTCTGCATCTCTCCTTGTTAACCCCCTTGCCCGCATTTCTTCTTCCACCATCTTTAGCCAAGTCTTTCTTGGTCTTCCCCGTCCTCGACTTCCTTCTACATTCATTTCCATCACTCTTCTCAACCAGTCACTTTCATCCTTCCTCAACACATGACCAAACCATCTCAACCTGTTCCTCTTCACAGCATCAATCACAGGCTCTATTCCCATCATATTTCGCAATTCATCATTTGTCTTCCTCTCTCTCAACGATACTCCACACATCCACCGAACCATTCGCATTTCCACCCTTTCCAGCCTTCGTTGCTGCTCTACGTTCATTACCCATGTCTCGCTCCCATAAATCATAACACTTCTCATGCATGCAGCATACACCTTTCCCTTCAGCTTCAACGACACTCCCCTCCTCAACAGCACACCACTCAGTTCCCGAAACTTCTTCCATGCACATCTCACTCTAGCAACCGTTGCCGAGTCTGATCCACCTTCTCCATTCAGCATGTCTCCGAGGTAGCAAAATGTTTTCACACCTTCCAGCGTCACGCCGTCTCCAAGATCCAACTCAATATTTCCTCCATCTGCAGCTCCCTCTGTGCACACCTTACATTTGAATGGAGCTGCCACACTGGTTAATGACCCTCTCAGACCGCTACATTTTTGATGAACCCACTCAGCGCACATTGTATGGAGTTCACTCCGACACCCTTCCTGCACACACCACATGGCCACTTCCCAGTTCTTTCCACCTCACCACATGCTTTACCACTTGCCATCACCTTCGTCTTTCCTATATTCACCTTCAGACCTTTTGTCTCCATACATTCCTTCCACTTGTTCATCTTTTCCTTCAGTCCATCCATACTTTCCGAAATCAACACCAGATCATCTGCCTACAACTCCCACGGTAAACCCTCCTTTACGTTGAGCCAGCACCTCCATCACAGCTACAAATAGTAGTGGACTTAGGACCGACCCCTGATGCACTCCCACCTTCACCTCAAACTCACCACTGTTCCCGTCCTTCGTCCTTAGAGCTGTGTGCGCTCTTTTGTACATTGCCATCACGACTCTGATCAACCATTCCTCCACTTCTAACTTCCTCAATGCCCATGTCAATACTTCGCGTGGAACCCTTTCGAATGCTTTCTCCAAATCAACAAACCCAAGAAACAACTTCTTCCTCTTCTCCATGTACTTCTCCTGCAACTGCCTCACAATAAAGAGCGCGTCTGTCGTTCCTCTTCCTGGCATAAATCCAAACTGCATTTTGTCGATCTTCACCTTCTTCCTTATCCTCCTCTCCAACTCCCTTTCCAATACCTTCATTCCATGCTCCAATAACTTTATCGCTCGGTACGAGCCACACTCCAGAGGGTCACCTTTCCCCTTGTATAGAGGGACGAGGGTACTCAGTTCCCAATCCACTGGAATGCGGCCTTCTTTCACCACCAGATTACAGATCTCCATGTCATTCTCTTCACACCCCAACTTCCTGCTGCCTTCAACATATCTCTCACAACACCCGTCGGCCCTCCCGCTTTTCTACTCTTCATTGCTTTTATCGCTTCCTCAACTTCCTTCTCAGTTATCTTCTCTGCCGGTCCTAAAACAGGGTTACTCTCTATGTTGCCATCCCATTCATTCTCTGTATTCAACAGCATTTCCATATATCTTTTCCATCTTCCTTTAATTCCATCTGGGTCGACAACGATTTGTCCCACTTCATCCTTCAAGCAACTCACCCCCATCACATCACACCTCTCTTTTGCTATCTGCTTTGCAATCCTGAATACCGCTCTCTGACCCTCTTCCGAATCCAAGCGTTCTCCGAACATTTTCCTACATGCCTCCTGCGCCTTTGCTACCTCTTTCTTTGCAGCCTTCTTGGCTACCTTATAACTTTCATGCTCTGCTTTTTCTGCTCCCATACCCTTTGCCTTCTGCCACTCCTTGAACTTCTTCCTCTTCTCATCAATCCTCTTTCCAACTTCATCATCCCACCACCATGTTTCCGAGTGCCTCGGTGGTCCTTTTGTCCATCCACATACCTCACCAACGGCTCCCAACAGACTATCTTTCATTGACATCGAACCACGTTCAAGCTCAACCGCATCATCCTCTACCCTACTCAGCCTCTCTTTTAATGCCTCCCTTACTGTCACCTCTTTCAACCTCCACACCTTCATTCTCGGTTGGTACTTCACCCGCCGAGCTCTCCTCGCACCTTTCACCCTTATGTCGCAGACAACCAAGTGGTGCTGTGAAACAGCCTCCTCCCCCGGGATCACCTTTGTGTCCCGGAGGTGCCCCCTATCTCGCCTACGCACCATCAGGTAGTTAACGGTTGTCGTCGACCCACCTGACGTGTATGTAACAAGCTTATTATCCCCTTTCTGGAACGGAGTATTACAAATCAACAAATCAGCTCCATCAGCAAACTCCAAAATCCTTTCACCATCTCCATTTCTCACACCATATCCGTAACCCCCATGAACTCCCTCCAAACCGTCCATACTCCTTCCCACATGTCCATTTAGGTCTCCTCCTACCACAACAACTTCCTCATCTTTCACGTTTTCCATCAGCTTCTCTATCGCACACCAGAACTTGTCCTTCTCTTCATCGCTCCGACCAACCTGCGGAGCATATCCCGAGATGACGTTCACCAAGAGCTTTCCAATCATCATTTTCACCATCATCAACCTATCACTCACTCTAGTCACACTCACCACACTGTCTACAAACTCCTCAGAAAACAGGACACCAACACCATTCACGCCATCCAGGCACCCTTGCCACACAAACTTGTATTTCTGTCCCTGCCTACCCTTCACCATTCTCACACCACTTCCCTTCCATCTCGTCTCTTGCACACAACATATGTCCACTCTTCTTCTGATCAATACTTCCACCACTTCTCCTGATCTCCCTGTCATTGTCCCTACATTCCATGTCCCAAACCTCAGAAACCGATCTCCACTTCGGGTTGTACCCTGTCCATATGTAGTTGTAATTGTCATGGTTCTCTTTTTGAGGTAATGTTTTTATGGCCGGGATGCCCTTCCTGACGCCAACCGGATGCCCTTCCTGACGCCAACCCTCTTAGTCGTCTCTTACGACACGCAGGGATACAGTGTACCTATTCTAATCCAGGGTACACACTGGGAAACGTTTAAAACATGGAAATTCTGGGGGGAGGGGGGGGGTATGGTGGAGGGGCATCACGGATGCGGGGGCCCCCGTCAGCACCATGCCACGGCAGACCGGTCAGCACCACACCACGTCGGCCCGGTCAGCACCACACCACGTCGGCCCGGTCAGCACCACACCACGTCGGCCCGGTCAGCAACACACCATGTCGGCCCGGTCAGCACCACACCACGTCAGCCCGGTCAGCTCAACACCACGGCGCCCCGGGCAGCACCACACCACGGCGGCCCGGTCAGCACCATACCACGTCAGCTCGGTCAGCACCACACCACGTTTGCCTGGTCAGCACCACGGCGGCCCGGTCAGAACCACACCCTTGGAAAGGACTTCGATGCTGTGGAGAGATCGAAGCAAGCCTCCTTGCTCGAGCGGACACGCCTTGCTGTACATGTGATAAATAATTAATCGTCCACAGTCGAAGACTCTTCTTCTTCACACAATAACAACTTCTAGCTTCCAGACCGCACATCCAATGATCTTCAAATTTTGCAGACTTGTTACTCTTCATGACTTCTACTGCAGTATGAAGTTTGACGGCGATCAATGAAGTGGTTCAAGAGATATTAATGTTTTTATTATTTGCGTTTAATTAACGATGTCTGCCAAACCACGTGACCTATCGCAAATTCCAAAAGGACATTTTAGTAGACCGATATGTTGAACAGATTTGTGAAGTTTCCCCTCGATTGGATCACAAATGAGGGAGGAGCTAGGTTTTAAATGTTTGTGCTTAAAAACGTCATAACTCTGAAACCATGTGATGCATGACGTCATGCTCGCTGACTTTTTTGTTCATCATGGGTATGCGATTCTGCCTGCAAAGTTTGGCCTTGATCTGTTCAGGCGTTTTGGAGAAAATTGGATTTTAGTGTTTTTCACTCAAAACAATATGGCGGCCAAACCACGTGACCTGTGACAATTACCATAAAAATATTCGACAGACCGAGTCCCTCATATGGTGAAAATCTGCTCTCAATCGCTCCAATTATCGCAGAGAAAATGTTTTTTTAAAGGAAAACAGAAAAAAAAATTCCCCAAAAAATTCCTGGATCAGGAATAATATCCTGAGCTTCACCAAAAACTAATCAATTCTTCCTTATCCCAAGGCCAATCATCCCGCCAACTTTCATCCAAATCCGTTCAGAACTTTTCCAGATATCTTGTTCACAAACACACGAACGAACGCACACACACACACACACACACACACACACACACACACACACACACACACACACACACACACACACACACACACACACACACACACACACACACACACACACACACACAATCGAATGCATTACTCCCTGGCGGGAGTAATAACTATTCACTTTTGTATAAGACCCACTCGATTGATTAATCTTTTCATTTAATTACTATAATTTTTTCACTAATTTAATTATTGTTCTAACCGTCGAGTAGCATGCGACCATTTAGAGTTTAGACATAGGAGGGTTTAAGGCGATTAATAGTGAACGGCTAATCCAGCCCTTCGTGTTAAGACTTGTCCGGCAGTAAGCATATTTTAAATTTGTTTATATCTTTTCATTGTTGTTCTTACGGTCGATTATCATGCGGCCATTTAGACAAAGGAGGGATTAGGCCAATTAAAGTTCTGTGTTAAGACTTGTCGGACAGTATTTCCACATGTAAAAAACTACACCTCGGTACCTTCCAAAAAAAATTCCGAGAAATCGAGCGTCAAATTTCCACAGGGGCCGAAACCAAACATTTCGCATTATTTTTCATAAAACTTTATATTGTTAGAAAGAGAATTACTTCTAGCTTGTCGGAAAGTTAAAATTTTAAAGATCAGACAAGAATTAAGCGAGTTATGATCAAATAACCTACACCGTTTCCATAATTTCCGGCTGTAACACGTGCCCTTTTGTGGTTTGTTTTCAACGTATCCAATCACGTGACTGTTGTCGCGAAAGGTGCACTAACCGGAAGTTACGTAGTTCCGCGGGCGCCTATGCAGCCAATACCAGGAAGAGAGTTACATTATCAATTTATTGACTTGTCCACCCTGGAGAGGGAATATCCACAGACGCATGTTTCTGGTTTTTGGCCTTTAGTCAGTGTGGAATAGAGGCTCCTCAGGCTCCCTCATCACCTTCACACACACACATGTATATGTATATATATATATATATATATATATATATATATATATATATATATATATATATATATATATATATATATACATACATACATATATATATATATATATATACATATATATATATACAGTGGAACCTTGACTTACGAGTTTAATTCGTTCTGTGACCGAGCTCGTAACTCAATTTGCTCGTTTCTCAAATCAAATTTCCCCATTAAAATGCATTGAAATGCTATTAATCCGTTCCAGCCCCCCAAAAACCACACCAATTTTTTTTTAAAATATACAGTATATATAAAAATATCTCGCGCTTTATATTTCACCTGTATGCAGCATACAAGTTGGCAGGATGGCCTGGACTGGAGGTACGCACACTTGACTCTAAAGTCTAAACTGTCCAGCCTGGGTTTGAATCCCGACCCAGCTATAACCTGTCATGGGTGAATCACAGCCAGGGTGATTCATCAATGTGTGTACCGCTAAACTGGGCGCCCCGTTTGCGTCCCATTAGTTGTTGGATGTTAAGGATCTCACCGTGTTTTCCACAAAGAGAAGGCGACCTATCGCCGGCACTCTGAACAAGTTGTGGCCTGGCATGGCATGAACATGAAAACATGAACATGAACATGAAATGTTCGACATGAACATGAAATTTTCCAAAATAACCAAAATGCGAAAACAAAAATGCAGCGCTATACGACAGAGATACTGTACGTGCACGGCAAGATAACCACGTGACCGGAACCCACCTGGCGGCGTAAACTCAAAATAACCAACATGCGAAAACAAAAATGCAGCGCTATACGACAGAGATACTGTACGTGCACGGCAAGATAACCACGTGACCGGAACCCACCTGGCGGCATAAACTCAAAATAACCAACATGCGAAAACAAAAATGCAGCGCTATACGACAGAGATACTGTACGTGCACGGCAAGATAACCACGTGACCGGAACCCACCTGGCGGCGTAAACTCAAAATAACCAACATGCGAAAACAAAAATGCAGCGCTATACGACAGAGATACTGTACGTGCACGGCAAGATAACCACGTGACCGGGTGGCGAAAGCTCGTAACTCGGATCTCGGCTCGCATCTCAAAGCAATAAACCGCCCGAGCGACGGCTTGTATCTCGAAAAACTCGTAAGTTGGGGCACTCGTAAGTCAAGGTTCCACTGTATATATATATATATATGCCAACCATATATATATGTGCCAACCATATATATGTGTCAATATATACACATATACCACCTGCCCCCCCTTATCCTGCCAACCCCTGTCTCAGTTCTCCCCAGTCTCCCCTACTGACCTCTCTGAACTCCTCATAGGAATGAAAACTGCCACCTGCACTCTTGACCCCATCCCCTCCAGCTTTGTCAAGGCCTCCCTTCCTGCTCTCTCTCTCCACTTATCACTGCAACAATAAACTCCTCCCTGTCTACAGGCATCGTCCCACCATCCCTCAAAATTGCTGCTGTTACCCCCATTCTGAAAAAACCTGGACTCAACCCTGACACCCTAAACAACTTCAGACCCATCTCCAACCTACCCATTCTGTCAAAAGTTTTGGAACGCGCTGTAGCCACTCAACTCAAACATCACCTCTCTGCCAATAACCTGTATGAAACATTCCAATCCGGATTCCACTCCAACCACAGTACTGAAACTGCTCTCCTCAAAATCACCAACGACCTTCTCCTCTCCTCTGACGCTGGCAACCTCAACATTCTCATCCTCCTCGACCTCAGCGCCGCCTTTGACACCATCAATCACACCATCCTCCTCACCCGACTTGAAACCACCTTTAACATTACCGGCACTGCCCTCTCTTGGATCAAATCATACCTCTCCGACAGACGCCAGTTCATCTCCATCAATAACTGCAAATCCCCCACTGCTCGCCTCCCCCAAGGTGTCCCCCAGGGTTCAGTTCTTGGCCCCCTCCTCTTCATCCTGTACCTGTCTCCCATTGGTCACTTAATCCGCCGTCATGGTCTCCAATTCCACTGCTTCGCCGATGACATCCAGCTTTTCATCTCCACCAAGTCCATCTCCACCACCACCCACTCTATCCTGACAAACTGCATCACTGAAATAAAATCCTGGCTTCAAATCAACTTCCTCAAACTTAACGATGATAAATCTGAAATAATCATCATTGGCCCAAAAACGCTCATAAAATCCACAAATAACTTTGCCCTCAACATCGACGGTTTCCCAGTATCCACCTCCCCTCACATCCGGAATCTTGGCATCATCTTTGACCAAACCCTCTCCTTCGACAAATACACTAAACAGATCACAAAGACAGCCCCTCTTTCACCTGAAAAACATCGCCCGTCTCCATCCATCCCTCTCCTCCACAGCTGCAGAAACCCTCATCCATGCCTTCATCACCTCCCGTCTGGACTACTGCAACAGCCTCCTCTTTGGTTCACCCTCAACAATCACCAATAAACTCCAATACATTCAGAACTCTGCTGCCCGTCTACTCACCCATTCCCAGACCCGTGACCACATCACCCCCGTCCTTTACAAGCTTCACTGGCTCCCCATCCCCCAGACAATCCAGTACAAAATCCTCCTCTTGACCTACAAAGCCCTCCATAACCTGGCCCCATCCTACCTGACTGACCTCCTCTCCAGACACACTCCCACCCGCAACCTCCGCTCTGCTGGTACCAACCTCCTGACCCCCCCCCCCCCCCATGCAGACCAAATTCAGATCCTGGGGGGACAGGGCCTTCTCCATCGCTGCTCCCACCCTCTGGAACTCACTACCTCACACCATCAGAGACTCCTCCTCACTCACCACATTCAAAACATCACTCAAGACCCACCTGTTCAACACTGCATTCAACATTTAACCCACAGCATTTAACCCCTGACTATCTCTTCTCCTTCCTTTTGCTTTGATTATTTACCTGTTGATTTTTGTCTTTTTGCACTTGTTTTTTTGTACTCTGTCAAAGCGTCTTTGGGCTTCTTGAAAAGCGCTATATAAAATAAATGTATTATTATATTATATATATATATATATATATATATATATATATATATATATATATATTGTTGTGAATATGAGAATGTTTTTTTATTTTGTGGTGGTGGTAAAATGTTGTAAAAGGTTGTTGTAAAAGGTTGTTGTAAAATATCACCCCTCCTCCCTCCGTTGTGGTTGTATAAAGGTCAAAGGGCGTTCCCGTAGTTAGTCCATAAAAACATACATGCAGGACACGATATATCTTTTCTTTTGATAGTTATCTCTTATTCTGTGTTTTAGGATAAGGCTGTGTCTCCCATTAATTAAAAGTACTCCATTGCACCAGTGAAAGAGAATAGACCCCCTTTCCTTCCCATCCCCAAAAATCTCCCTTTCCATCCCCTCCAAAACCTCCAATGACCTCATATTACATCCCCCTCTCGTCATTGGCGAGCCTCGATTGCCCATATTACCTCCCCTCCAATAACCACCATTGACCACGAGGCTCGGGTCGGAGAAGAAAGGCGTGTCGCACCTCGTCAGAGGGGAGGAGGGGCGCGCCGCCCGTCGTCATCCAGGGCGGAGCCCGAGGGTCGCGCGACCAACCAGGGCCGAGGTGAGCACCCCCGATGGGCGTGTCCAAAGCGCCGGGGGGCGTGATCGCTGGGGGCGCTATAAAAGGGCGCAACCGGAAGTGGACCAGGAGAAGAAGAAAGAGAGATGCACTCTGGGTTGGTCTGGGTCGGTTGAGAGAAAGAGAGGAGGAGTTGGTTGCAAGGAGTTGGTGACAGTCGGTTGCCAAAGAAAGGAGTCGGTGGTCAGTTGGTTGCGGTGGTGAGGAGTCGGTGGTGACGAGTGAGACAAGGCCTGGCAAGGCAAGTGCAGGCGGCCGCAGCAGCGCCACCCAACCGCCAAAGGGGGCCTGAACGGCGGTTCGGAGCAGGGCCGAAACGGAACGGCGGCTGCTGAACGCGCCGGTTGTGCTGCGGGACCCCCCTTGGACCTTTCCTCTCCCTCCAGCCATCCACCTTCTGCCATCCCTGGCATTCCCCGCGTGAGTCAGCGTTCGGTTTGTTCTGTCCTGGGATATAAGTTAAGTCTGTAGGTAAGCTAAATTTGCACTGTGTCACCTGCGTCTTGTGCTTGTAAATAAACGTGACATCTGTCTTTTTGCTTGTGTGTAAATAGTAGGAATAAATGTAGTAGTATTTCAAACCTTTTTTTGTCTCCGTTTTCCTCTTGCATTGCGTCGCTTTTGTCTTTTCCCTCATTGAGCAGCTAGGGTGCGATACAACCAA
This sequence comes from Myxine glutinosa, assembly GCF_964187855.1. NCBI lineage: Eukaryota > Metazoa > Chordata > Myxini > Myxiniformes > Myxinidae > Myxine > Myxine glutinosa. The sequence continues at coordinate 89,329,454 of NC_136273.1, read as the reverse complement.
CGTTCGGGTGGAATCGGGTGAGTTTTGTTAGGTCGCGGTTTTAAACCACCGCTCGGTCTATAACATCCTAACCGCGATCTATAACAATTGGTGTCGGGGAGTGAGATCGACCCGGAGCGCGCTTCACGCGCTCAAAATTATAAAATACCGAAATTTGTTTTGTTTTAAAGGAAAAGCCCGAATTTTGAAATCGCGCCATGGCTGTCCAAGGCGACGGGATGCCGGTGGGAGAGATAGAGGGGTTAGAAGTAACCCAGGACTTCGGGGAAGAAAGGGAGGAGGAAAATGGCAATGTGGTTGCGGGAATTTCAGGTGCACAAAATGGCGCTCTAGCGCACGTGATTACAGCGGCGCCACATTTAGCCACGCCCATGGTCGCGGTAGTCGAACCGGAGATGCCAATGGATTTGAACCTTTTTTTTATACAAATGAAGGCCCTTATGGCCCAGAATAGTGAGCGATTGGAGGGCCAAATGGGGGTAATGGGGAACCGGATGGATGCTCAGAGTGAGCAATTGGGGGTAATGGGGAACCAAATGGGGGTAATGGGAAACGAAATGGGGGTAATGAGGGACGAAGCGAGGGGTACCGGTGAGAAGTTAGACAATAATTTTGAGGGGTTAGACAACGGGATAAAAGAGGTGAGAAATGGGTTAATGGGGTTAGAAAATAGGATGGAGGACAAATTGCGGGAAATAGGGGAACAATCCGCCCGGGAAATCGAACAGATGGGGAACCAGATGGAGGAAATACGACGAGGGGTGAGTGAGGAGGTCTCGGGGCTACGCGAGGAGGTAAAGCGAGGCGAAAAGCGTATAGAGAAAGAAGTGAGGAATAATACGGCTAAGTTACAAGGGGGAATAGAAGATCTGACGGAGGAGGTGGAGCAGCTGACAGAGGGACAAACTAAGTTAGTGGAGCAGGTTCAAAAGAACACTGCGGTACTAGGAGGGTTAAAGGCGACACAAAAAGAAATTAAAAACGAATTAATAGCGACGCAGAGGCAATGTCAGATGGTACGGGAGGAACTGACAATGAGGGTGGAGGAGGTGACAGAGATAATGGAGACAAAGGACCGGCAGGTGAGGATGCACATAGAGACGGTCACGGTAGCCTTAGAGGACGAACTTGAGGGGACGCACCGAGAAATAAAAGAGGTTAAACAAAAACTAGAGGAAGTGGGAGAAGAGGTGAGTGAAATTAAGAAGGGACGGACAGAAACTAAGAGGGAGATAAAGGAGGAAGTCATGGAATATGTACAAGGTCTGTGTTCAAATCATGATGTGATGCTCACTAACCAAATAAAAAGTTTGCAGGTGGCAGAGGAGGTGAGACGAAGTACGGAGGTGAGTGGCAATGTATATGATGTGAGGAAAGCTTCAGTCGGCTTGGGGATTGGTTTGGATCCGGGTGTTCGTGAAAGGCCGTTGGTGAAGTGTGTGACAGGTCAGGTGTGCGAAAAAAGAGGTGTGCGAGAATGTCCGACCATGGGGTGTGTGAGGAAAAAGTGCACGCCGAGGGGTGAGTGTGCCGTCAGGAGTGAGCCGGTCGGAGCGCGTGTGCGAGGGGGTACATGGAAGCGCGGTGTGGTGAGTGTTATGGAGGAAGTAACGAGAGAGTGTACACCTGTGGTGAGTGTTACGGAGGAAGTAACGAGAGAGTGTACACCTGTGGTGAGTGTTAGGGAGGAAGTAACGAGAGAGTGTACACCTGTGGTGAGTGTTACAGAGGATGTAACAAGAAAGCGTACGTCTGTGGTGAGTGTTACAGAGGGTGTAACGGGAGAGTGTGCGCGAGAAAGGTGTGTAACGGACAGGTGCATGAGGAAAGAGTGCGTTGTCAAGAGTGGAGGTGAGAGTAGTGAGAGTGAAACGGAGCGTGAGTTGGTTGTGACAGGTGAGCGAGGATGTACACCTGGGATGGAAGGATGCACACCTGGAATGGTAGAGCGTGAGTGGGAATGCACGCTGGAGTTGGTGGTGAGGCACGTGGTTGGGTGTGCGAATGAGGGCACACCTGTGATTGTCACAGAGGAGGTGACCGAGAAAGGGGCGCGAAGAGGTGTATTGGTGAGGTGTGCGAGCGACGAATGTGTGCCAAGGTGTTCGGTGGTCAGGTGTGTGACCAAGTCGGTGAGCGGAATGAGTGTACCGAGGTGTGTTAGAGAAGGTACGACCAAGAGCATGGAAACGGCTGCATGTATGAGCACGAAAGGGGTAGCGTATGCTTGTAGGCATCCAGGTGAGGCGTCGACGATAACCGGGTTAAAGGTTAGAACGACTTATAGCCGACTCGGGCCCTCGGTGCGTGCCGGGCTTCGCGTGCCGCGAGAACCAGCGGGGATCCGAACCACGGCGGTTTCGAAAGAACCGCCGTGCGCGATCCACGCTGGGCCTCGCGTGGAACGGCCGCGTCCGGGCTCCACTAGGCGGAGCGGGCAGCTCGATAGGAAGGGTCGTCATGGCGACCACTTTCTATTGAGACGTGCCGGCAGGTCGAGATCGGGACATTGGATGGCTCCACGCCGAGGTGGTGCGTGGGATCTCGGCCCGGGTAAGCCCCCGTCCCTGCCCCGAATGCGGGACGTATCCAGCCGCTGGCACCAAACAACCCGCATTCATGGCTTGGCTTTACGAAGCCGAGCTGTAGATGTGAATTGGCGCACCGAGAGGACCTAATAAGTAGACGGACTGTGATGATGATAGTAGTGATTTGGTACGAAATTTATAAAAGTGGGTAGAATTGGCCGTAAATGGAAAGCTTTTGATTTGCTGGATTTGGACGAACAAAATTTATAGTGAGAGACCCCCAATGTGGTGGGATGGCAAATCCATCATCCCTCACATTGGGGGCAAATGCGCACTAGCTTATGGGGTGTATGGCAGTGAAAACTAGCCCGGGTGGGTTAGGATATGGTGTGTAGGGATCTAGCGAAGATGACCTTAGGTAACGTTAAGTTTAGTTAGTGATTGATACCTGTAGTGGGGACGCAGGTAGTTTAGTGTGGATGATAATGACGTGGGAGCGCAATAGTTTAAAGGGACGACTGGGACGCGCAAGTTTCAGAGGGGAGTAGTTAGCTGAGATGATGCCGTGCGTGTGAGGATTGAACAGGTGAGAATGGAACAGGTGTGATTGCACAGGTGTGCAACTGAACAGGTGTGTGGAGCAGTGTATGAGTGAGTGATGGTGATGTGTGTTGCGTTGACCAACTGGTCCAGAAAGAGGAGGAGGGTGCAGGTGGCACCAGGTGAGATTGCACAGGTGTGCAACGACAGGTGAATGGAGGACAGGTGTATGGAATAAATGGTATGGAGTATTGGCCATGGATGGTCGTGGAGTGGGTATGGTGGAAATTGTGGAGTGGAGTGGATGGTGCGAAGGTGTGAATGGGGGAAGAGTGGACCCCCCATCACGGATACCCGGGGCAGGTAGTGTAAGAGTTAGGTAGAGGGTACAGGTAAATTGTGGTTGGATATTGGCATCTGTGGTGCGGTTGGAAGAATGATGGTTGGATGGGTGCATTAGTGTTGTGGAAATGGCTGGGCGTGTAGCCTGTTAGTGTGTGTAGTTGGTTTGGGCACTCCACCACTGTAAGGATGTCGGCCAGGTGAGGCCGCAGGTGGGCTCTGGGAGCCGGTAGTAGTTGTTGTGGATGGGGCCCGAGGATCCGGAGGACGGACCCGGGTAGCCCAGTGCCAGAGGGCACCATGGGGTGACAGAGCCAGGAGAGGGGCTGCCCCCAGTTAGATAGGTTAGGGTGAGGAGCTAGGTAAGCTCGGGTGGCAACTACAGTGGTGGAGGTGTGCAGGTGGGTAGACCTGTTGGGAGAGCTACACGTCGCGGCCCAGAAATTGTGCGAGGGCACCGGGAGATGAATCGGGGGAGTGAGACCCCAAATTGAAAAGCACCACAGTTTGGCCAATGGGAATTGGTTTTTAGAACCCATAGTGTAAGAGGGCCAATGGTTTGGCCGGAGAAAGACCCCGGGTAGTGTAAAGTGTGTTAAAGTCATTTAGAGGATAGTTAGGATGAAGGATCTCCTCGCACCATCTGCACCCACTCACCGGAGGTGACAGGTAACTCCACACCATGCCATGTTTTATTATTTTTTATTGTGCAAATGTTTGGAATGTGAGACGCATCATGACGTGGGTGTGACATTGTGCTTTGATGTTCCATCTCTGCCTCCTTATGAGGATTGATGATGAATTGATGATGGCAAATTTTTGAAGTAGAGGGATTGTGGTGACGAATTTGATATAGGGGAAATATGGGGAAGACGTGACAGTAGTGACGAATTGGTAATGTGTAGGTTTTGTACATATGGGGTAAGGGCAAGGGTGGGCTAGGTAACAGGGGGGTGACGTACGGTAGGGACGAGCTTTCTCACTTCGCCCTCCGTACGCATTTCGCCTTGCATTGCCTTTTTGATGTGTACCCTTGAGACCTTACCCCTCGCTCATCTGTCTTGTCCTCCCTTTTTGTCTCCCACATGAGGACCTGAGCGCCGTTGGGCGCCGAGGGGAGCGTGCGTGGGTCGGCCATTGTGCGCCCGAAATTCCCAGAACCAGCTGTCTGCATCGATGCACGACATTATGGACCACATGTCAGTGGCCGAGCACCACTTATGGACCCCATGGGTTGGGGCAAGGCCCCTCTGCTGGAACCGGCCATGAGGGCCCGAAATCTTGCTGGCGGACCTTGGCCACAGGGCACGGATGCCCCACAGGTGAACCACACGTAGTCGGCCCTGTGGGCCATAAATAAAGATAAATAAAATGGACACGTTTGGGCAAGCTTTATTGCAAATAGGCCGCCAGTAAGCAAAGCAAATGAAAATGACAACAACTGGAAGAAATAATGATAACCAGCAGAGGGAGCCGAAGAGCAAGAGACACCTGCAGGGTTGGGTTTGTTGGTTTTATTTTATTCATTGAACAATGGGGACTGCACCGATTGGTGCTTGGGTGCTTTAATGGTGCATTGATGCAGAGCAGACTGTCCTCCCCCCAGAAAGAACAATTACAGGTTCTGGGTTAGTTTTGTAAATAAAATTAGCGTCAGTGTAAATAATGCTCCCCACCGTCAGTGTATAGTTTGAAGACCATTCCGCAATTCGGTTAACTGTGGGCGTAAGTCTGTTAGGCAGGGTGCAATGGAGCAGCGGGACACATTTATTTATGTTTTAAAACCAGTCGCACTCAGGGTCAGGTTAAAAGTAGAGGGAACTACACCTACATGCCACACTAAGGTAAAAGTAATAGGCCCGGGACGTGCCTAAGGGGAGGAGGGTGCAGTGTTGTGAATATGAGAATGTTTTTTTATTTTGTGGTGGTGGTAAAATGTTGTAAAAGGTTGTTGTAAAAGGTTGTTGTAAAATATCACCCCTCCTCCCTCCGTTGTGGTTGTATAAAGGTCAAAGGGCGTTCCCGTAGTTAGTCCATAAAAACATACATGCAGGACACGATATATCTTTTCTTTTGATAGTTATCTCTTATTCTGTGTTTTAGGATAAGGCTGTGTCTCCCATTAATTAAAAGTACTCCATTGCACCAGTGAAAGAGAATAGACCCCCTTTCCTTCCCATCCCCAAAAATCTCCCTTTCCATCCCCTCCAAAACCTCCAATGACCTCATATTACATCCCCCTCTCGTCATTGGCGAGCCTCGATTGCCTATATTACCTCCCCTCCAATAACCACCATTGACCACGAGGCTCGGGTCGGAGAAGAAAGGCGTGTCGCACCTCGTCAGAGGGGAGGAGGGGCGCGCCGCCCGTCGTCATCCAGGGCGGAGCCCGAGGGTCGCGCGACCAACCAGGGCCGAGGTGAGCACCCCCGATGGGCGTGTCCAAAGCGCCGGGGGGCGTGATCGCTGGGGGCGCTATAAAAGGGCGCAACCGGAAGTGGACCAGGAGAAGAAGAAAGAGAGATGCACTCTGGGTTGGTCTGGGTCGGTTGAGAGAAAGAGAGGAGGAGTTGGTTGCAAGGAGTTGGTGACAGTCGGTTGCCAAAGAAAGGAGTCGGTGGTCAGTTGGTTGCGGTGGTGAGGAGTCGGTGGTGACGAGTGAGACAAGGCCTGGCAAGGCAAGTGCAGGCGGCCGCAGCAGCGCCACCCAACCGCCAAAGGGGGCCTGAACGGCGGTTCGGAGCAGGGCCGAAACGGAACGGCGGCTGCTGAACGCGCCGGTTGTGCTGCGGGACCCCCCTTGGACCTTTCCTCTCCCTCCAGCCATCCACCTTCTGCCATCCCTGGCATTCCCCGCGTGAGTCAGCGTTCGGTTTGTTCTGTCCTGGGATATAAGTTAAGTCTGTAGGTAAGCTAAATTTGCACTGTGTCACCTGCGTCTTGTGCTTGTAAATAAACGTGACATCTGTCTTTTTGCTTGTGTGTAAATAGTAGGAATAAATGTAGTAGTATTTCAAACCTTTTTTTGTCTCCGTTTTCCTCTTGCATTGCGTCGCTTTTGTCTTTTCCCTCATTGAGCAGCTAGGGTGCGATACAACCAACGTTCGGGTGGAATCGGGTGAGTTTTGTTAGGTCGCGGTTTTAAACCACCGCTCGGTCTATAACATCCTAACCGCGATCTATAACAATATATATATATATATATATATATATATATATATATATATATATATATATATATATATATATATATATATATATATATATATATATATATATATATATATATATATATATATATATATATGTGCTGTGCCGATATTGGAACAAGTCGATATCGGCAATTTCTCGGTAATCTGTAGCGCCAGATTACATTACAGTAAAGCGCGGCGTTACGCGCGCTGCTTGCGAGCAAGGAGGAAGCGGACAAGCGGTAACTTATAAGCGTCTTTATTTCAGGAGCTCACTAACACTGGCGCGCTCCGGGCTGCACGCCCGGTGTATATCATGAGGCCACGCCTACCCCTCGGGCGTGGCCACCGCCCACTTGGTGCGCGGAATGATGTCACCACGCCAGTGGGCTTTTGTGTCCGCCACACGCGCCCCCCCAGAATTCCCGCGCACCTGGAGGGCCAGTTTGCGGGGCAGACGAATGACCCGGCCGAAGCGCCCCCTGGCGATCGGCGGCGTCCGGGGTGCAGGGATGCCAGGTGGGATGCCCCTGGCTGCCCCTGGGATGGGTGCAGGACAGGGGGGCGGCGGGGCTGGGCGGTGCCGGGGGTCCGCCCGCAGGGGGGCGGCCCCGACGTGGGGGTCGGGCCACTGGCGGTGGATGGTCCACGTCGAGGTGGGCCGGCTTGAGGCGGTCTACCGAAACGCGGTCAGGAGTACCGCCGATGTCCAGGGTGAAGTGCTTCGCCCCGGTCTCCAGCACGCGGAAAGGCCCGTCGTACGGGGGCCGCAGTGGTGTCCGGTGGGCATCGTGGCGGACGAAGACGTACTCCGCCGTGCGAAGCTCCGGGGCGACGTGCGTCGGTGGGTGCCCGTGGCATGCCGTTGGCACCAGGGCGAACCTCTGGGCGGTCTCTTGCAGAGCGGAGCGCTGCTGTGCCGCGGACCATGGTGCCGTGGAGTCGGGGAGGAACTCGCCCGGCACCCGCAGCGGTTGCCCGAAGACCAACTCCGCCGCGGATGCGCGCAGGTCCTCCTTGGGCGCCGTCCGGAGGCCCAGCAGGACCCAGGGGAGCCTGTCGACCCAGCCGCCGTCGCGGAGGGTGGCCCGGAGCGCGGCCTTCAATGAGCGGTGAAATCGCTCACACAGGCCGTTAGCCTGGGGGTGGTAGGCCGTGGTTCGGTGCAGCCGGACCCCGAGCCCCTGCGCGACCGCCCCCCAGAGCTCCGAGGTGAACTGGGGGCCGCGGTCGGACGAGATGTCTGAGGGGGTGCCGAACCGGGCGACCCAGGTGGCGATGAAAGCCTGCGCGACATCGGCCGCCGTTGTCGACGCCAAGGGCACGGCCTCCGGCCACCGGGTGGTGCGGTCCACCATGGTGAGGACGTAGGTGAAACCCCGCGAGGGGGGCAGAGGTCCCACCAGGTCCACGTGGACGTGGTCAAACCGGCGTTCCGGCACCGTGAACGGGGCCAACGGGGCCTGGGTGTGCCGGTGCACCTTGGCACGCTGGCACGCGAGGCACGTCCTGGCCCAGCCGCGGACGGCCTTCCGGAGGCCATGCCAGACGAACTTGTCGGCGATCAGCCTTTGGGAGGCCCTCGCACCCGGGTGGGACAGGCCGTGGATGGCGTCAAACACCTGGCGCTGCCAGCCCGCGGGCACGATGGGGCGAGGACGCCCGAGGGAGACGTCGCACAAGAGGGCCGCGCCCGCGCCGTCGAACGGCACCTCGGTGACGCGGAGGCCCGTGACGGCGGTCCGCAAGGCCTGGACGTCGGGGTCTGCGGCCTGGTCCGCTGCCATCCGGGCATAGTTGATGCCGAGGTGGACTGCGTGGGCGACGGCCCGGGAAAGGCAATCCGCCACCGGGTTGTCCTTCCCCGCGACGTGCTGGATGTCCGTCGTGTACACGGACACGGCCGAGAGGTGACGCTGCTGCCGGGCCGACCACGGCTCGGTGACCTTGCCCATCGCGAAGATCAGCGGCTTGTGGTCGACGAAGGCAGTGAACGCACGGCCCTCGAGCAGATGGCGGAAGTGCCTGACCGCCAAGTGAAGCCCGAGCAACTCGCGGTCGAAGGTACTGTAACGGCGTTCGGGCGGGCGAAGCTGCCGGCTAAAGAACGCCAGCGGTTGCCAAGCTCCACGCACCCATTGCTCGTGCACCGCGCCCACCGCGTAGTCCGAGGCATCGGTGGTGAGGGCGATCGGTGCATCCGGCGCCGGGTGCGCGAGCATGGTGGCGTTAGCCAAGGCGAGCTTCGCGCCCGTGAACGCCGTGTCCATCTGCTCGGTCCAGGTAACGTCGCCTTTGCCCGGCTTACCTCGGAGAGCTTCGTGCAGGGGGCACAGGAGCTGGGCGATACGGGGCAGGAACCGATGGTAAAAGTTCACCATGCCCAGGAACTCCTGCAGCCCTCTGATCGTGCGGGGGCGCGGAAACCCCTTCACCGCCTCCACCTTGGCCGGCAGGGGGACGGCTCCGTGCCTGGTGACACGGTGCCCCCAGAAAATCGATTATGGCGGCACCGAACCGGCACTTTGTGGGGTTCACAATCAGGCCATGCTGGCCCAGGCGTTCGAAGAGCGTGCGGAGGTGGCGTAGGTGCTCTTCGCGGGACGCGCTGGTGACGAGGATATCGTCCAGGTAGACGTAGACAAAATCCAAGTCGCGCAGGAGGCTGTCCATCAGTCGCTGGAACGCCTGAGCCGCATTCTTCAGACCGAAGGGCATGCGCAGGAACTCGAAGAGTCCGAATGGCGTGATGACCGCCGTCTTCGGGACGTCCTCCGGCCTGACGGGGACCTGATGGTAGCCGCGTATGAGGTCCACCTTCGAGAAGGACCTGCCCGCCAAACGGGCGGAAAAGTCCTGAATGTGGGGGACGGGGTAGCGGTCGGGAGTCGTGGCGTCATTGAGACGGCGATAGTCCCCGCACGGTCGCCATCCCCCGCCGGGCTTCGGCACGATGTGCAGCGGCGACGCCCAAGTGCTCTCTGAGCGCCGAACGATGCCGAGTCGCTCCAGGGTAGCGAACTCCGCTTTTGCCACCGCCAGCTTCGTCGGCTCGAGGCGGCGTGCCCGGGCGTAGACCGGTGGCTCGACGGTGTGGATGTGATGGGCCACCCCGTGCTTGACGGCCCCCGCCGAGAAGGTGGGCCGCGTGAGGGCCGGGAAGCCGGCGAGGAGGCGGGTGAATGCGTCCGCTGCCGGAAGCGTACAGACCAACGTGGCCGGAACCGAACCGTTCGGCAAGCCGCTCGTTGAGCTGGGCAACGCACAAGCGAGCGAGCTGAACGTCTCGGCCTGGACAAGACGTCTGCGCTTGACGTCGACCAGGAGCCCATTAGCGCACAGGAAGTCCGCGCCAAGCAGTGCCATGGGCACGTCGGCGGTGACGAACGCCCATCGGAAAACCTGCCCTCCGAACCGCAGAGAGGCAGCGTTTTCCGTACGTACGGATGGGCGTCCCGTTCGCGGCAAGCAGCGCGGAGCCCCCACCCGCAGCGTGCTTGTCTGACATGCCGGCGGGAACGACACTCACCTGCGCTCCCGTGTCGCACAGGTAACGGTGCCCGGAGAAGGTGTCCGTTATGAACAGCAGGCTGCTCGAACGGCCGGCGCTCATCGCCACTATTGAGCGCCGGCCCGGGCGTTTCCCGACCTGTTGAAGGAGCATGGCGGATGACACTGCCGAGCTTAGTGGCCGAACTTGGCGTGGAACCAGCACCAGGTGGTGGAGCTGGAGGAGCGTGGCTGGCTCCGCCAGGCCGGTGGAGTTGGCGGGTTTCCCCGCGGTGGCGGTTTTCGCCGCGGCGGTGGGCGGGGCGTGGCGGCGGTCACGAGGTGCGTATCAGCATGCTGCGTATGCTGTATAAGCTGATGCTGTGGAACAGCAGCATCAGCAGCATCAGCCTCGAGGGCCGTGACGGCCACGCCGACTCTCGCCCGTGTGTCCGAAGCGGCGAAGTACCTGTCCGCCTCGGCTGCCAATGCTCGGGGTTCCGTTAGCCCGGTCCCGGCCAACGCGAGGCGAACCTGCGCTGGAAGTTGGCGACGGAAAAGCACCCGGAATAGAGAACCGGGGGCTTCGTCGCCCAACAGTGACAGCATATGGTCCATTCGGACCGACGGGCGCGTGTCACCGAGCTCGGGGAGATCCAGGAGGCGGTCGGCCCGTGCGTCGTCCGTGAGGCCGAACGTGGCTAGGAGTAGCCGCTTGAGTGCCTCGTACTTGTGGCCGTCCGGTGGGTGGCGAAGGACGGACACAACTCGAGCGGCCGTGCCGGGCCCGAGGGAGGCGACGACGTGGCAATAGCGCGTGTCATCGCCGGTGAGGCGCCGAAGCTGAAATTGGGCTTCGGCCTGGACGAACCAGACTTCGGCCTGAGCCTCCCAAAATTTGGGATGTTTGATGAAGTTGGCCATGGCAATGGCGTCGCGTGTGGAAGGATCGCTCCGGCAGATCCAACGTCGAGGGGGTCACCAGTAAAGCGCGGCGTTACGCGCGCTGCTTGCGAGCAAGGAGGAAGCGGACAAGCGGTAACTTATAAGCGTCTTTATTTCAGGAGCTCATTGTAACACTGGCGCGCTCCGGGCTGCGCGCCCGGTGTATATCATGAGGCCACGCCTACCCCTCGGGCGTGGCCACCGCCCACTTGGTGCGCGGAATGATGTCACCACGCCAGTGGGCTTTTGTGTCCAGTTTCGATTAAAGTTGTACTGTACTTGTAGTCAATATAACCCCCAAACCTTGAGTAGCTTTCACCCTTGTTTAGAGCGAATTTCAATAAACAAATTGAAGAAAACAACGTTGCACCTTTTGCTTTAGAAACAGCTGCGAGTACAAAGTAAACCGCGACGGCTCCGACTGTACCATGCTATACGCGATGGCTCTTCCTGTTCCTGACTTCCTGGCAGGGTACGTGTTGACGTCATACGTTCCAGGCGTGCATCAAAGTGTCCGTTGTTAATTATTTTCATATTTCATAGGTGGACTCAGTATTCTGACTTTCCGAGCAACATGAGGCACATTTTACATGCGGTTTCTAAAATTACTGCCTCATTCGTTACAACATATGCTGTGACGTCATCTCACGTGATCCTGAGGCGCGTGGCGTTCCCAAAACACGTAACCGAACACATGGAGCTCTATTTAATCCTCCGTAATAACGATTATTTCCTTTTTAACCTCTTCTACGTCCTCTGTTACCCTCGTTACTTCCCGGTTCGCCTCGACGAGTTCCCCCTCCAAACGCCATTTATAACCGTTTCCATTAATCATTAGCATTTATGCTCGTGTTCACTCATTGCCCGTGCCTTTCCCTCCATTACTCCATCTCTTTCATCGTCTTCGTCACCTCATCATGCCGTGTTCTACACTCTCGCTTTACGGCTCCCAGGTCCCCCTTGGTTTCCCGATGTGTATTTTTAAATTATTTTATTGTCGGTATTTTCCTTAATCTGTGTGTTTCATTCATTTTGCCAAATCGTCATTCGTCAGTCCTTCTACCCCCCCGTATGAATCCTTCTCACCTTCACGTTCCCCATCTCTCCCGCCAATCTGGCCTCGCTCTCCTTTAACTCTTCCCGAACAGGCGCCATTTCCCTGCGTATCGCTTCGCCCGTCTCACTTTTGATTTCCCCGCTCATCGAGTCCATTATAGTGCCCATCACTTGCATTTCGCCACTCATTCTTTCTCTCAACTCCATTTGAGATCTGAATGGGGTCATAAAGATCCCCATACCGAGCGGTGGTGGCGGGCTACCCTGAGGTTCAAGTTCCATGGATGCCAAATTTCCTTGTTTTGGTTCTTCTCACGCTAACCTTGTGAAATCACCAGGTGAGTACCCACACTCATGTGCTGATAACACCATTTATATCACTGAGTGAACAGGTGTCAGGTGATCGATTTATCCAATTTATCGAATGAGCACACTTCCTTCCTTCCTTCCTTCCTTCCCTCCTTCCATGTGAATGCTGCTTCATCGGAATGAACAAGACCTCACACGGTACCTCATTGTTCGTTTTAAAATAACAGGATGCTGTTGTTTGATGAACCAATCGATTAGAGAAGGGATTTAAAATGTATCAATTCACAGCCGCTAAATACCATGATGTCAATCCGGGCATGGCACCGATCAAGCACGATAAACACTTGATGTGTGCGAAATGATGTCATTATTTAATTATTTTATAATCAGAATCGGTAGTATAATATAATCAATCGGCAGATTATTTTTTTTCTCATCGGTTATTGGTTATGGTGAAATTTCCTAATCGGCCCAGCACGAATATATATATATATACATACACATACACACTACATGACCAAAAGTATGTGGACAACTGCACATTGAACAGGGGGGAGGGTGAGGGATGGGAGGGGGTGGGAGGGGGGAGGGTGAGGGATGGGAGGGGGTGGGAGGGGGGAGGGTGAGGGATGGGAGGGGGGAGGGTGAGGGATGGGAGGGGGGAGAGGGGAGGGTGAGGGATGGGAGGGGGAGAGGTGAGGGGTGGGAGGGTGAGGAGGGGGGAGGGGGGAGGAGGGGGGAGGAGGGGGGAGGGGGAGGAGGGGGGAGGGGGGAGGAGGGGGGAGGAGAGGGGAGGGGAGGGGAGGGGAACGGGGGGGGAGGGAAGGGGAGAGGGTAGGGGGTAGGGGGGAGGGGGGAGGGGGAAAGGGAGGGGGAGGGGGAAAGGGAGGGGGAGGGGGGAAAGGGAGTGGGAGGGGAAGGGGAGAAGGGGAGGGGTAGGGTGGAGGGGGAAGGGGGAGGGAAGGGGATGGCCAGTCAACAATGACGTTGCAGTTCTCATGGTCGGAGAGCAGCACAACAATCGGACATAGTCCTGCATATTCGCAATAGCACGAAGCGGATTTTGGAGACTCACCGATCCTGTGACGTCCTCCAGTACCGGCGTTGCCGGGCGGGGGAAGGGAGACCTGTACATTCCCAACCCGTACATTCGCCCTCTCGACTGAAGCTCACTCGGACAAAAGCCTCGCACAAATTACACCGTGAAGGCCCAATGGTCATGTCTATGCCACAAATGACGGGCGCACTGAATTGAAAATATATAGAACGCTCATACTCCGTGAAAAGTGAAGCCGCCGTGTCACCATCTTGGTCAGCACGACTCGACCAACTCGCTTCGCGGATCTCGTTTTGTGCGGCAAGAAACTGCTCCAATCGGTTATGGAAGGGTTGTGGAAAGACGTTTCACAGCTGTTTCAAAGACGTCTTTAATTCATATCGCACAAAATCGATACAAAACACGATCGCATAAAAGGTGAAGTGACGGGATGGAACATCACGTGATCGCTCTGAGCGAATCAGTCTGGCGGCGGGAATGGAACATCACGTGATCGCTCTGAGCGAATCAGCGAGCTGCTCTGGAACCGGCTGAGATTAGCGGGTACTTCGCTGAAATGCGCTGAGGTAAATATGAATAAAAAATATGGATCGTCAAATATTTTGAGTTCGGCCATGTTCGTCCCAGGCTCAATGGCCATGTCTATGTCAAATATCAAGCACGTAAGCCTCTCCGTTTAGGAGTCTATCGGTAACATTACACACACACACACACACACGCACACACACACACACAAACTGTGTTTTATATATATATATATATATATGTGTGTGTGTGAAGAGGAAACGTCTAGGAGCAACAACA
>NC_136273.1:89101493-89314993 GCF_964187855.1 Myxine glutinosa | reverse complement strand
AGAAGAGGTAGAAGAAGTCAGATTATGATGCAACATCCAAAATACCCAATAATGTTTGTCAGTGCAGATCTCTGATTATTGTGGACATCAATTCAGCATTGCTTTCTCACACGAGAAAAGTGGAAGCAGGTCATCAAACTCGAGAATCATTCAAAGAGATGTTCAAAATGGAAAACATCACCAAGTAATAGAGCTGCGGAATAAACAAGGTTCAGGTCTTGCGTTGATTAAGTCTTGGCCGAACAGAGCAGCAGCTACAGTCACGTGAAAAAGTAAGTACACCCCATGTAAAGTTTTGACTTTTCAACATATTTCAACATACAGCTATTTGATCTTCATTTCAACAATATTGATAGATAAAGGTGATATAATACAACAAATATCATGAAACATTTACATTTTGTAGTCCATTGTATAATTTAAATAAACATAAATGCAAATTTCGCACGTGGAAAAAGTAAGTACACCCCTACATTTATCACTACTTCAAATACCTAAAATTAGAATCAGGTGCACCAGCTCAGGTGAAAATGATTAGAACATCGTTAGAGAGGATCTTGGAGGAACCTGTCTTATTTAAACCTCAGACATTTAGTTTGGTTTGCTCTTTGTTGTTGAAGTGTGCGGCGTCACCATGCCTAGATCAAAAGAGCTCGCTGAGGCCTTCAGAAAGAAGGTTATAGGTGCCTACGAGTCTGGAAAGGGATTTAAAAAGATCTCCAAACAATTTGAAATCAATCATTCGACTGTCCGGAAGATCATCTACAAGTGGAGAAGATTCCAAACAACTGCCAACTTGTTCAGGCCAGGCCGCCCCAGCAAATTCAGCCCGAGAGCAGACCGCAAGATGCTGAAAGAAGTCTCTAAGAACCCCAGAATGTCATCACAGGACCTACAGGTAGCTCTTGCCACTGTTGATGTCAAAGTGCATGAGTCTACCATTAGAAAGAGCATGCAAAAATTTGATCTACATGGGACGTGTGCCAGGAGGAAACCTTTGCTGTCCAGAAAGAACATCAGGGCAAGACTAAAGTTTGCCAATGTACACCGAGGCAAAGACCAGCACTTCTGGAACAATGTGCTCTGGACAGATGAGTCAAAGGTAGAGCGATTTGGCCACAGTACTAGAAGACATGTTTGGTGAAAACCAAAGACAGCATTTGACCACAAGAACCTGATACCAACTGTAAAGCATGGTGGTGGAAATATTATGGTTTGGGGCAGCTTTGCTGCATCAGGGCCTGTGCAGCTCACCATCATAGAATCCACTATGAATTCTTCATTGTACCAGAGGGTGCTTGAGGATAATGTGAGGCCATCTGTCGGAGGTTGAAGCTCAACCGAAGGTGGACCTTGCAACATGACAATGACCCTAAACATACCAGTAAATCCACCAAGGAATGGCTGAAAAGAAAGAAATGGAGGGTTCTGAAATGGCCAAGTCCAAGCTCGGATCTAAATCCCATCGAGATGTTGTGGGGGGATTTGAAACGAGCTGTGCATGCAAGAAACCCCTCAAACATCGCACAGCTGAAAGAATTCTGCATGGAGGAGTGGGCAAAAATTGGTCCCAGTCGATGTCAGAGACTGGTAGACAGTTATAAGAAACGCCTACTTGAGGTTGTTTCTGCCAAAGGGGGCAATACCACCTATTAGAGCCAAGGGTGTACTTACTTTTTCCACATGCGAAATTTGCATTTATGTTTATTTAAATTATACAATGGACTACAAAATGTAAATGTTTCATGATATTTGTTATACTAGGGCATGCCCGTACTATATATATATCTAAAATTATATCCCCCCCCCTCTATTTACATGAAATGGTTTGGTCCAAAGCGAACGGCTTGCGAGTACGGTGACAATCCCCCCCCTCTATTTACATGAAATGGTTTGGTCCAAAGCGAACGGCTTGCGAGTACGGTGACAATCCCCCCCCCCCTCTATTTACATGAAATGGTTTGGTCCAAAGCGAACGGCTTGCGGAGTTTGGTAAAGAAATCGCCATGGCGTGCACAAACGCGCAGGAAAGCGAATGAATCGCAAATTAGTTTTAATTAGTTTTAAAACATAGTTTAACGGCAACATAGTTTTCCAACGTGAAATAAATGAATACGCTCTCAAATGTGCCGTCCGAGGCAGAGTCTGTTCGCCACGTTCGGCACACGTGATAGCTCGCTGCTCTCTGATTGGTTGAATCGTTTTTTGGACATAGCTCGGTAACTACTTCTCCGATTAATATGAAACCTTGAAAAGGCACATCCTCGGGTCCCCAGCAATATACCTGGCAAGTTTAAAGTATATCGGACCCGTGGTTGTCGAGAAACAGCGGTCACAGACATACAAACATACAAACATACAAACATACACACAGAGATTACTGGAATTATAGATAGATTATATCACCTTTATCTATCAATGTTGTTGAAATGAAGATCAAATAGCTGTATGTTGAAATTTGTTGAAAAAGTCAAAACTTTACATGGGGTGTACTTACTTTTTCACGTGACTGTATACTAGCTGGTGATGCCTCAAGTTTTGAACACATATCCTCCCAACTACACAACCAGTTGTTTTGTGAAAGAGATAATCGTGGTTGATTGTTTTAGACTTTGAAAATGCTACGGTTTCAGTTTACACCAAGCATGCCAGCATTTATCAGAGAAGATAACCTCATAATGGCACCAAGTAAAATCACAGCATTGGATCAAATACGTGTCCCACCTTCATTTTGGGTTGCTCTGGTCATTGCTGGTGTTTCTTCCATGAAAACTGACCTGCTTCATTCAATTCGATTTGATTGTGGAGCGGGTCCTCCCAAGTGATAAAGCATGATCTTGGCAAAGGAATAGAAAAGTCTTGCTGTCTCGGCACTTTTATCGCATTCTTCAATGTCAGATTGATAACTTGCTGCCACGGGGATAGCGGACTACTGCTTGAGACAATACCGAAGGGTCTTTAGCGTGAAATCCTAGCCAAGATACTTTTTTCCCTTCAGACGAAAGTTCCCAAGTTGATGATAAAGCATCGAGGATCATGATGATAGGCATGATAAATAAATAAATAACCCGCTGCAGGTATCTGTATAATGTCGTACGACAATTTGCAAATTGTTGGGCTTTCGCTGCCAGTTTCTATCTCTCTAGTCGTCTATCTACCAAGGTCTATCTGATCCATAAATGACCATAATTCAAGTACAAATCCGCTGTGCTGATCGAATGACGTCCATGTAGTGGCCGTGCCGACGCAGAGCAAGGCATGCATTTGGCCAGGATAGTAGCACAAATTACCTCTTTTTTTAAGATACTGTAGGATCTTGGAGTGATTTCAAACAGGACGAGACAGCCAGTTTTGAATTTTCACATCACATCAATTATCAATAACTCATAAGCATTTAATTAATCCATCCATGGCTACTGAGTAGGTTTTGAAAAGGAGGCGGAAATGATAAACAGGAGCCTCGGATTTAAAGACTAGAGCTTGGTGGCAGTGAACTGTGTTTGCCCTCTCTAGATTAATGGTTCCAGGTCACCGGTAAATGTCATCAGCTCCCAACGAGGTTTTTAGGCAATCCTTACTGGCTTTTGTTTCTTAACAATCCATGACACAATGCAGCTGTGCAGGAGCCCCCACGACCCCACCTCGCACAACCCTTCCCTCTCAATGACCCACACGCATCTCGACCATCACCCTTCCAGCCCTAACATGTCAAGAGACCGTTCCTGCCAGAATTTCCCGGGCACTTGTTTAAAAGTTAAAATTAAAAGATGTCTCCACAGAGATCGGGCCTTCCTGAAAGTTTTTCATTGCCTACAATGCAAGTTTAACTTGCCCAGTGCCGTTCATTCCCCGCTTCGCAACAAATAAATGTAATATGAGAAACGTGTGTAAGATAGCATTGGGGAAAACGGTCATTTCAGCTCAGACTGAGAGTGTGAAATGTGTAAAATTCTTTCTTTGTCGGCCAAGCGGCTTTTGAGGATGAACAGACGGACGAGGACATATTTGCATTCAATAGGACATCTTGTTCAAAAGAGTTTCCTCCCAGCTGAAGGCACGAGCAATGGGTGTCGGTGTGGATTAAATACCCGCTGCCAAAAACTTCAATCCACCGGAACACGAGCTTTGACAAACCCAACATCTTGGCTGTGAAGTAACTCTAATGGGCTTTTGGTCTCAGTTTGCATTGCAGTCTTTCCATCGTTCTGTACACGTGGCAAAGGCTATGCATAAACACCTGCAGTTTGCATGACCCAGGGGTAACTACCCTTTCATCATCGGCTCGGGACAGTGTCCCTTAACCGTGCTTTGTTAGCTGTTGCGGCTCAGTTCTTGCAGGTGTCTGGCACGCTCATGGTGATGGCTTCCATCGTGGTGGATTCGCCGAGCCGTTGGATGGCTGCTCCTGCAGGTCAGACGCAACAGGCAAGTGCAGAGGCTGCTGTGCCAGGATTCGGTACCTCGACTTGGGCCTAAAAAACAAAGTTAGCGTGATTGGAACATTTGGGCGTGATGAAACCCTCGGTACTTACAAGCTTCGTTACACGGACAGCTTGGAATACAAACATCCACCATCATAGTCGCGACCATAACAAAGCTGAAAAACAGCACCAAAAATACAATGAGTACTCTTGATCTGCATTATGAGGAATAAAATATTTAATTATGATGTGAAAGAAGAACACGCATGATGTATACATGACCTTTTTTTTGTTTTTTTTGATACACGATCGAGGCCCATGTAAGACCTAACATTCATCAATAAAAAAGACAAACTGACACATAAAACACATGACAAAGAGAGCGGAAGACAAGATGGAGAACGGCGACATCGGGAGATCTATGGGAGGGAGAGGGCTGGGGAAGGAAGCGTGGGAATGGGGGGAGGAGGGGGGGAGAGGTATAAAACACATGGACACTGCTGGGACTTCCAGGAAAGAAATTGGTATTTCCAAAAAGTGTATATGGGGTGAATTAACGGGGGTAGAAAAGATCAAGGTTTTGGATGGGGGAAGATAAGAGATGGTGGTGAACAGGTGTTTTAAAGACCTGGAGGGAGGAGTGGGATTGAAGGGAGTGAGGGAGTTTGTTCCAGAGGCGGGAGAAAAGAGATATGAAGGAGTGAAGGTGAGCAGAGAGTCTTGATTTTGGCAGTTTAACCATAAGAGGTTTGCTGGCAGATCTTGTGTGACCTGTAGGAATATTTGGGGGACAGAGCCCAGACAGAGACATCAGCTTTTCACAAAAATCCATCAGTTGTAGTATTTCTGACCTCGGGTGCAGGTGAGAAGAAAAGTATGTTAGTGAAGAAGACCGATGGACTTCCACAGAGCGCCTGGTTGACCACGAGGGATTTGGGACTGTTTTTGCCATGGACAAGTCACATGACACTAACACCTCTCCTCCACTAACCTTTCTTTCACTGCGTTGATGAATCGTGCTGAGAGCACTTTTGCAAGCAGAGAACCAGTGACATTGTCGGATGAAAGATCACCATCTGAGTCCGGCGCACAAATGGCCGCCCTTAATGGATCAGTCTCGAGCGGAGGTGACTATGGATACAATTTCCACAAGTTTATTTTCCAATGATTTCGGGCCACAAATAAGACGAAACAGATGCTCTCGAACGTTTGAAATTGACTCGTAACACGTGATTGCAAGTGAGGTTGGGCAGCTTGCTCGAGAGACATTCATCAGGTGATTTATTTTAATTTATTTCTCCTGACATGTATATGTAAGGGCTGTACGAGACACAGCTCACATCTCTTTGCATATCATGTGCTCTACTAACCTCCATATACTTGTACTGTCTTTGCCTTTTTATGTCTTTGTATTTTTAACCAGACTGCGGCTTCATGGCGAATCCGGGAGGTCCGTGGTTCCAAACCGACTCTGGCTGAGTAATACCAAAAAGTTTTAAAATAGGTACGTGCTGCTTCCTTGCTTGGAGCTCAACATTTAAAAAAAAGGATAGAGCACGAACAAACAACCACAAGTTAGCAAACACAGTGCAGCCTTTGATGAGCCTAATGGCCTCCCCCTGCATTGGAGATCCTTGTAAGGGAACTGGGATTATTACTCCCGCCAGGGAGTAATGCATTCACTCGTGTCCGTGTGTGTGTGTGTGTGTGTGTGTGTGTGTGTGTGTGTGTGTGTGTGTGTGTGTGTGTGTGTGTGTGTGTGTGTGTGTGTTCGTGTGTTTGTGAACAGGATATCTGGAAAAGTTCTGAACGGATTTGGATGAAATTTGGTGGGATGATTGCCCTTGGGATAAGGAAGAATTGATTATTTTTTGGTGAAGCTCAGGAAATTATTCCCGATCCACGAATCTTTTGAAGGATTTTTTTACCATTGGAAGATAGGGCTCATTTTTTTTTTAACATTATCTTCTATATATTCTATATTTAACTTTGTGATATGAAAATAGTTTTCATATTTGTTGTAAATGTAGTTTAAACTCGTGGTTATGCATTCGAGCGGTGTATTTTTTTAGCAGCGTCGTCTTCAATGTTCATTTTTTTTTTCTAATAAAGACATATTCTGCCATTTTAAAACCACCAAAGTGTGTATTAGGTTTCCACGTTTCATAAAATGTATCGTTTGATACGTATAATGCTTTAAAACTGTTTTTTTTTGGGGGGGGGGGGGTTTACCTCAGAAGAGATATCAACATTTAGCTCAGCGAATGTCATTCGTCGTGTCAGTATTTGATGAACTTATAAAGACTTGGTTCCATATTTGTCAATGGCTGAAGTATATTAACAAACGAATAAAACAGATTTGGCAAAATTCCAACTTTTTTTGAAAAAGATCGCATATTCACCCAGGGTTGTGAGGCTGAAGAAGAAGAAGAAACCTCGCATTGGCTTCCCAGACCAAATAAATAATTCTGGTTCTGGCTCTGCGATTTTCAGGTTTATTACTCCTACCAGGGAGTAATGCATTCACTCGTGTCTGTGTGTGTGTGTGTGTTCGTGTGTTTGTGAACAAGATATCTGTAAAAGTTCTGAACGGATTTGGATGAAAGTTGATGGGATGATTGCCCTTGGGATAAGGAAGAATTGATTAGTTTTTGGTGAAGCTCAGGATATTATTCCGGATCCAGGAATTTTTTGAAGGAATTTTTTACCATTGGAAGATAGGGCTCTTTTTTTTTTTTACATTATCTTCTATATATTCTATATTTAACTTTGTGATATGAAAATAGTTTTCATATTTGTTGTAAATGTAGTTTAAACTCGTGGTTATGCATTCGAGCGGTGTATATTTTTTAGCAGCGTCGTCTTCAATGTTCTTTTTTTTCTCTCTAATAAAGACATATTCTGCCATTTTAAAACCACTAAAGTGTGTATTAGGTTTCCACGTTTCATAAAATGTATCGTTTGATACGTATAATGCTTTAAAACTTTTTTTTTTTTTTTTTAACCTCAGAAGAGATATCAACATTTAGCTCGGCGAATGTCATTCGCGGTGTCAGTATTTGATGAACTTATAAAGACTTGGTTCCATATTTGTCAATGGCTGAGGTATATTAACAAACTGGCCTCCAAAGCCAGTCGCCGACTGGGCATCCTCCGTCGTGCGAAGTCCTCCCTTGGCACACCTGAGCTCCTCACCATATACAAGGCTTTCATCCGCAGCTCAATGGAATACTGCTCTCCCCTCTGGGCTGGTGCTCCTGCCTCACACCTAGCTCGGCTTCACGCTGTTGAAACCAAAGCTTTCAGAATCATTGGAATCTCCCGCGATGACGCTATCTCCGAGGGCCTTTCACTCACTCACCGCAGGCAGGTTGGTGATCTTTCCGTCTTCTACCGACTCCTCTCCGGCCTTGCTCCCCCAGCTCTCTCTGGGCTCTGTCCCCCAAATATTCCTGCAGGTCGCACAAGATCTGCCTGCAACCCTCTTATGGTTAAACTACCAAAATCAAGACTCTCTGCTCACCTTCACTCCTTCGTTCCTCTTTTCTCCCACCTCTGGAACAAACTCCCTCACTCTCTTCAATCCCACTCCTCCCTCCAGGTCTTTAAAACGGCTCTTCACCACCATCTCTTATCTTCCCCAATCCAAAACCTTGATCTTTTCTACCCCTGCTAATTTCACCCCAAATCCACTTTTTTGAGGTGACTTTTGTCTTCTTTCCTGGAAGTCCTTGGTGTCCTTGCGTTTTATACCTATCCTGCCTCCCCCCAGGCCCTCTGCCTCCCACACATCTCCCGATGTCCCTGCCCTCAAATGTTGTGTTTGTGTGCTTCCTCCCCTTCTCTCCCCATCTTGTCGACCGCTCCCCTTTTTATATACTTTGTTTGCTTGTTTGTTTGATTTGTTTGTTTGATAAATGTTAGCTCTTTCACGAGCCTCGACTCTGTATACAAAAAAAAACCAAAAAAAAAAAAACGAATAAAACAGATTTGGCAAAATTCCAACTTTTAAAAAAAAGATCGCATATTCACCGAGGGTTGTGAGAGGCTGAAGAAGAAGAAACCTCGCATTGGCTTCCCAGACCAAATAAATAATTCTGGCTCTGCGATTTTCAGGTTTATTACTCCTGCCAGGGAGTAATGCATTCGATCGTGTCCGTTCGTGTGTGTGTATGTTCGTGTGTTTGTGAACAAGATATCTGGAAACGTTATGAACGGATTTGGATGAAAGTTGGTGGGTTGATTGCCCTTGGGATAAGGAAGAATTGATTAATTTTTGGTGAAGATCAGGATATTATTCCGGATCCAGGAATTTTTTGGGAAATTTTTTTGGGAAAGATTTTTTCTGCTTTACTGCATTAGAGCTTTTATTCTTCTTCTTAAATGATGTTTTTGTCCTCTAATTCCGAGATATATCAAAATAAATTCTCTGACAGTTAGGGCTTACTTTCTTTTTCATTTATTGTTTTGGGGAGAGGGGATGTTAAACAAAACGTATTATTCCAACTAAACCCACGGCGGGAGTATGCGCTCGACTGAGTGGCGTTCTAGTTATAAAAGTTATGCGGAAGCGAATTTCGAGGAGGTGGAAGCTATATCACCAGAAATCTTTTAAATCAAGACTCTCTATTCACCTTCACTCTTTCATTCCTCTTTACTCCCACCTCTGGAACAAACTCCCTCACTCTCTTCAATCCCTCTCTTCCCAACAGGTCTTTAAAACAGCTGTTCACCACCATCTCTTATCTTCCCCCATCCAAAACCTTGATCTTTTATACCCCCGTTAATTCACCTCAGATCCACTTTTTTTTTTAAATACCGACTTTTTTCCTGGAAGTCCAAGCATTGTCCAGGTGTTTTTTTTACTTCTCCCCCCCCCCCTCCCCTTCCCATGCCCCCTCCCCCCAAGCCCTCTCCCTCCCACAGATCTCCCGATGTCCCTGCTCTCCATCTTGTTCTCCCGCTCCCTTTATCATATGTTTTATGTTTTATGTGTCAGTTTGTCTTTTTGTGATCAATGTTAGCTCTTACACGAGCCTCGACCTTGTATCCAAAAAAAAAAAAAAAAAGTTACAGAAAACATTAGGCGATCTCATTTCTGAACTCCCAGCTTTGCTTTGCCGATTCCCAAACCCAGAGATGCCGTTGGAGTTTGTCACTTCCTTCATGGAGCTCTTCATGTCATGTCAAAACAACTTTTGCAAATTAACCTTTCATTTTTATATTTATTTTGGTCTTGGTGATAATGTGTAAAAGCTGGATCAGCAAGTGAGCTTTTAACACCATCGATTTTGACCTTTGGGCCAAGGTGCATGCGAGTTGTTTAGACACACTTTGGATGACTATCTAGTTTGTTTGGTCTTCTGGCTCAGTATAATGTTTCACTTTTTGGTGCAAAATGGCATGTATAAAATGAAAAACCCAATTTGAAGATGTAAAAAAAATACTGATGTCCTGGACTCGTGTTTACATGAACTTGTGAAAATACATGTGACAATAATTGTAGACTGTCCAATGTGTATCTATGTTAATGTCCTGTGAATGCCTTTCTTTTCCAAATCATTTTTCAACACTCATCCAAATACAAATAGCCTGGTGTTGGCTTAGCGGTTAGGGTGCCGGCTTGGGATCCTAGGATCTTGAGTTCGAATCCTGGTCGATCGTTGAATTAACACCAGGGGGGTTGACTCAGCCTGTCATCCTTCCGAGGTCGGCAAATTGAGTACCAGCTTGCTGGGATGAATGATCCCGGTGTGTACCCCGATTTAGAATAGGTACACCGTATCCCTGCACATCGTAAGAGGCGACTAAGGGTTGGCGTCAGGAAGGGAATCCGGCCATAAAAACATTGCCTCAAACAGGGAACCATGATTGTCATGGGGCCCGCAAGGCTAGCCCCCACTCTAGTGGGGGAAAATGACCTTAAAAAAAAAAACGATCATTCATTCATTCATTCATCCAAATACAAATACCATATTTACTGTTCTACTGATATTTACCATCCTCAAAATAAAAAAATTAATATTTATTGCTTACACAAATATCCGTATTACATCAGTGCTTGGATTAAAAGGGACTCACTTTTCTGCAGCTATTGCTCACCTTTGAGGAATGACTGGTCCGATTGATACTCCTTTCACAATTAAATGCATTGTACATTGCTTCACAATTAAATGCATCAACGTTTCATCGTTCTAAAGCCCATTAAATGCATTGCTTCCTGGAATATGGTGAAAAACCTAAAGACAGTGCATCAATTGACTCGGGGGAATGTATCCAAATATTAAAGATAATGTATTGAAACATTAAAGATAATATATCAAAGTACTAATCAAAATACACTGTTCTAAAGCCCATCTTTCACCGGCCACGCACAAAACAGCTGGACATGCGCAAAAAAAACATCTTCCACGATCCACGAGCATAACCTGCTTCTACATTCGCGGCCGTGTTTTTCACATTTTTACAGCTTTTCACGGCCACTTAAAAATATTTTAGCCATGCTACAAGAGATTCTCGGGATGTCCAATCTGTGCATCACATCATCCCCGCAAGTTACTGTACCGAATGTAAATACCACCACCACATCAAGAAGTACAATTAGTAGCTGCTCCATATGGCATTATTCGAGCTGTTACACAATGGAAATGCTTCATCGCATCTACCGAATGACCTGCTTCTACATTTGCAGCCGTGTGCTTCACATTTTTGTGGCCACATAAAAATATTTTAGCCGCGCTATAAGCGAGCTTCACAGGATGGCCCACCAGCTGCTTATCACATAATCCCCTGCAAGTTACTGTGCAGAATGAAAACACTTCACCGCATCTATTAGTGCAATTAGCTGTACCCCTTTTCTCCATTGAAACAATGGCACAGCATACATTCGTGGATTTTCATTGACATTCGTTGATTTTCATCGACATTCGTGGATTTTTATCAACATTCGTGGATTTTCATCGACATTCGTGGATCTTCATCGACATTCGTGGATCTTCATCGACATTCGTGGATTTTCATCAACATTCGCGGATTTTCATCGACATTCGTGGATTTTTATCGACATTCGTGGATTTTCATCGACATTCGTGGATTTTTATCAACATTCGTGGATTTTCATCAACATTCGTGGATTTCTTTTATCAACATTCACGGATTTTGTTTGACATTTGCGGATTTTCATCGACATTCGTGAATCTTCATTAACATTCACGGATTTTGATCGACATTCGTGGATTTTCCTCGACATTCGTGGATTTTCCTCGACATTCGTGGATTTTCCTCGACATTCGTGGATTTTCATCGACATTCGTGAATCTTCATTAACATTC
This sequence comes from Myxine glutinosa, assembly GCF_964187855.1. Taxonomy (NCBI): domain Eukaryota; kingdom Metazoa; phylum Chordata; class Myxini; order Myxiniformes; family Myxinidae; genus Myxine; species Myxine glutinosa. The sequence continues at coordinate 89,303,241 of NC_136273.1, read as the reverse complement.
ACGGATTTTGATCGACATTCGTGGATTTCCCTCGACATTCGTGGATTTTCCTCGACATTCGTGGATTTTCCTCGACAGTCGTGGATTTTCCTCGACATTCGTGGATTTTCCTCGACATTCGTGGATTTTCCTCGACATTCGTGGATTTTCCTCGACATTCGTGGATTTTCATCAACATTCGTGGGATTTTCCTCGACATTCGTGGGATTTTCCTCGACATTCGGCAATTTTCCTTGGCATTCACAGATTGTCCTTGAATCACGAACTGCCAGGAACCTATGCTCCCACATTCGCGGTTCCGACATTCGCGGCATTTCCCAGGAACATATCCCCACGAATGTCAGGGTCCAACTGTGTTTCGAAATATTAAAGACAATGTATGAAAATATGAAAGAGAATATAATGAAATACGAAAGTAACGAAATATTTTTTTTAAGTATCAAAATATTAAAGAGAATGTATCAAATTAGTGAAGAGAGTGTATCAAAGTATGAAAGAAAATGTTTCAAAATACAAACAGGAATATATTGAGATATTAGAAAATGGTTCAAAATACTAAATGCGATCTCAAAATATTAAAAGTGCATAAAATACTGAAGAGAATGTATCTAAATATTACAGAGAATGAATTGAAAGACGAGAGGTAATGGATAGAAATTGTAAAGATAATTAATCAACGAAAATATCAAAGTGAATGCATCAAAATACTAAAGAGAATGTATTGAAATACCTGAGGGAATATAATTTAATATTAAAGAGAATCTATGAAAATATTAAAATATATTTTGTATTGAGATATAAAAAATTGAGATATTGATATTGAGAATGCATTGAGATATTAAAAAGAATGTGAAAAATGTAGACATACTTTATTATTGTTTTTTTATTGTTATTGCAAACATACTTTGTTATTGTTGTTGTCACCATTTTTACTTTAAGACATGGAACAGGGGGACGATGGATTTATCTTTTATGGTTAAATTATCTTGTTTGGAGGATATCTATTTATTACATCCACAAATAGGGTATAATTTAAGCCCCCTCCCTGACCCCACTCTTTCCCATATATTGCCTACATCCAAGTCCCTTTCCTCCCCTCTCCATACTAGCTCCTACCCCTCCAAACCTCTTTTACCTCCTTTCTTAGTCGCCTAACTTGGTAATTCCTGGTAATGTCTTGTGGAAATTTCTTCCCTAATTTTCTAAACATAATCCTCACTACAACTCCCTCAATTCGTATGTAATAAGTAGATAGCACTTTTTCTCTTATTTTATTAATTAAACAAACCTGAATTTTCATAAGGCACTTATTTTGATTGCCCCCTCATTGTGGTGCAAATGAAATTTCACGCTTTTGTTAAAAAGTGTGAAAACGTTTTGACTTTCGGCCTCACATTCCCGGATCGGCTGTGAAAATGTTGAAACAAGAGACACAAATAGCTAATAACCCTGTGATGGAGCAGACTGAGAAGCCATTTGGCAGAAAAACCAGCTTCCTGGAATGATGAACGGCTGCTGTCAGAGTCCATTTCTGAGCTACCATATGTCCACAATGGTTATGGCATATTTTGGGACGTAGTTCCCTTCTTCGCTTGGCAAAGGCAGCTCCAGCCTGATGGATGCACCAAACGCTCCCTGTTTGAATCCCGTTCCACTTGAAGTTTGCTTCGTCAGTAAACAGACTTAGGTTTGACCAAAACCTCTCACAATTACCATTGTTATAATCTGATGATCTCCATATTTAAATGTTTTAAAATCATAACTGGTGCATAAAGGTAATCTTTAATTTCCATTATAATTCACAACTTGTGCTCTTGATATGTGTCAAACAGGCTTTGGCCACTTAATATCAGGCAAAAGTATAATTGGCATTGGCTGATACTTAGGTAAAGGTTTTCTTCTCAAACCCTAATTGTGCTCCTCGGCAGGATGTGACGTCACAATGAACGTAACGATTGTTGGATCGGAGAGGCGTTTTGAAAGGAGAGGCTTGTACATATACCTGTTACATATAACACAGTGAAGGCAATGTCCAGGGACGAGGTGAGAATGACAGATGGTGATTAGGAGCGACTGTAGTAAGTAGGTCGAGTCACGAAATCAAACGCGTATTCATATCAATAACAATAACAGGCTCAAATCAATTTGACAAATGTGTCGTTTTAGGCAATTTACGCGGCAATTAAAGTCCTTGGGTTTTGAGTAAATAAATAGGAAATAATTTTGAGCCGTCAGGTTATGTTGGTGTTGCAGACTCGGCGGGGAAATGGGTCTGGGAGCGTTTTCCGGCCTTTTTGACCCTCGTTTTTTGCGATTCACCGGGAAAAACGACGGGCAGCTCTTCTCGAAGGTGAGAAGAGCACTGGGCGAATGTTTATGGAAGAGAGAACTGTAAGCTTGAATTGAACAATTGGGAGTTAAACTTCGTCAAAATTCAGGTGGGAATTCAAAGACTTTGTTATGTGAGCGCAACCTTTAATATCTAGATGCTGCTGTCAAGATTATGGGCCTCCACCATGTCCTCCGTTATAATGCAGATGTTTTATCACTACATAAACAAGACAGTTTTGCCAAAATCCCATTCTTCATTTCTCTCAATCAAGCTTCAGTCAAGTAATAATGATGTTTAGCAAATTTGCATTACTGGGGAGATGCCTAATTACATGAATTATAGGACATGAAAAGTTGGGTAGTTACAAGCAAGAAAACCTGGGAAATCTTTTTTTCAAATTTATTATGTAAGAATTGGTTGAGGCTGGCAGGATGGTGAAAAGGTACGCACACTTGCCTCCAAGCTGTCCAGCCTGTGTTCGATTCCCGACCCAGCTATAAATTGTCATCTTGGTGTTTCATAGGCAGCGTGATTCATCAAGGTGAATTGTAACGCATAAACGTGAAATGCAGCGCATAATTGTAACTCATGAATTGTAAAGAAGCATAAACTTGCCGTCCCTTGAATCGAAGTTAAACTGGGCATCCCGTCTGCCAGCATGTATTGATGGATGTTGAAGATCATATGACGTCCTGAGCAAAGAGTAGGCAATCAATCGCAATATACAGTCACGTGAAAAAGTAAGTACATCCCATGTAAAGTTTTGACCTTTTCAACATATTTCAAAATACAGCTATTTGATCTTCATCTATCTATAATTCCAGTAATCTCTGTGTGTCTGTGTGTCTGTGTGTTTGTGTGTTTGTGTGTTTGTCTGTGACCGCTGTTTCTCGACAACCACGGGTCCGATATACTTGAAACTTGCCAGGTATATTGCTGGGGACCCGAGGATGTGCCTTTTCAAGGTTTCATATTAATCGGACAAGTAGTTACCGAGCTATGGCGATTTCTTTACCAAACTCCGCAAGCCGTTCGCTTTGGACCAAACCATTTCATGTAAATAGAGGGGGGGGATTGTCACCGTACTCGCAAGCCGTTTGCTTTGGACCAAACCATTTCATGTAAATAGAGGGGTACGATTCAACCAATCAGAGAGCAGCGAGCTATCACGTGTGCCGAACGTGGCGAACAGACTCTGCCTCGGACGGCACATTTGAGAGCGTATTCATTTATTTCACGTTGGCAAACTATGTCGGCGTTAAACTATGTTTTAAAACTAATTAAAACTAATTTGCGATTCATCGTAACTGCGATATGCGACCTTCCGGACAGTCAAATGAGGACGTCACTTCCGGACTTACGGATAGTCATAGTGACGCTGAACGTGGCGAGCAGACGCTGCCTCGGACGGCACATTTGAGAGCGTATTCATTTATTTGACGTTGCAATCTGTGTTGATTGTTGTAAGGTACGATCGATTGTAGTACACGTTTATAATAACTCTGCCGATACAGGCCCGATTAACTGCAGCGCCATCCGAGCTGCGGCGTCGGGACGATACATTCATTGTACGGTCACATCACGCACTTACGGGCACGCCCATGGGCCCATGGGCACGCCCATGCATGCATGGGCGAAGACATTTTTTATTTTTTTTTGGCAAGGAACGGGCACCCACGTACGGGCACGTCCTAGTTTCAACAATATTGACAGATAAAGGTGATATAATATAACAAATATCATGAAACATTTACATTTTGTAGTCCATTGTATAATTTAAATAAACATAAATGCAAATTTCACATGTGGAAAAAGTAAGTACACCCCTACATTTATCACTACTTCAAATACCTAAAATTAGAATCAGGTGCACCAGCTCAGGTGCAAATGATTAGAACATCATTAGAGAGGATCTTGGAGGAACCTGTCTTATTTAAACCTCAGACATTTAGTTTGGTTTGCTCTTTGTTGTTGAAGTGTGCGGCGTCACCATGCCGAGATCAAAAGAGCTCTCTGAGGCCTTCAGAAAGAAGGTTATAGATGCCTACGAGTCTGGTAAGGGATTTAAAAAGATCTCCAAACAATTTGAAATCAATCATTCGACTGTCCGGAAGATCATCTACAGGTGGAGAAGATTCCAAACAACTGCCAACTTGTTCAGGCCAGGCCGCCCCAGCAAGTTCAGCCCAAGAGCAGACCGCAAGATGCTGAAAGAAGTCTCGAAGAACCCCAGAATGTCATCACGGGACCGACAGGTAGCTCTTGCCACTGTTGATGTCAAAGTGCATGAGTCTACCATTAGAAAGAGGCTGCACAAATTTGATCTACATGGGACGTGTGCCAGGAGGAAACCTTTGCTGTCCAGAAAGAACATCAGGGCAAGACTAAAGTTTGCCAATGAACACCTAGGCAAAGACCAGCACTTCTGGAACAATGTGCTCTGGACAGATGAGTCAAAGGTAGAGCTATTTGGCCACAGTACCAGAAGACATGTTTGGCGAAAACCAAAGACAGCATTTGACCACAAGAAACTGATACCAACTGTAAAGCATGGTGGTGGAAATATTATGGTTTGGGGCAGCTTTGCTGCATCAGGGCCTGGGCAGCTCACCATCAGAGAATCCACTATGAATTCTTCATTGTACCGGAGGGTGCTTGAGCATAATGTGAGGCCATCTGTCGGAAAGTTGAAGCTCAACCGAAGGTGGACCTTGCAACATGACAATGACCCTTAACATACCAGTAAATCCACCAAGGAATGGCTGAAAATAAAGAAATGGAGGGTTCTGGAATGGCCAAGTCAAAGTCCGGATCTAAATCCCATCGAGATGTTGTATGGGGAATTGAAACGAGCTGTGCACGTAAGAAACCCCTCAAACATCGCACAGCTGAAAGAATTCTGCATGGAGGGGTGGGCAAAAATTTCTCCCAGTCGATGTCAGAGACTGGTAGACAGTTATAAGAAACGCCAACTTGAGGTTGTTTCTGCCAAAGGGGTCAATACCACCTATTAGAGCCAAGGGTGTACTTACTTTTTCCACATGCGAAATTTGCATTTATGTTTATTTAAATTATACAATGGACTACAAAATGTAAATGTTTCATGATATTTGTTATATTATATCACCTTTATCTATCAATATTGTTGAAATGAAGATCAAATAGCTGTATGTTGAAATATGTTGAAAAAGTCAAAACTTTACATGGGGTGCACTTACTTTTTCACGTGACTGTATATTGTTGCGGTTTTGCCATAAAGGCAAACCCCCTATAGTTAATTGCACGACAACATGTAGCCTGCAGTACTTAGTTATTTCATATTGAATGTAAAGATTAGCCCTTTCCCATGGTGTAGTAATCAAAACCAATATGCGTTGAAGTTAGACAGGATTTCAAACCTCCGTGTGGTTAAGGGAAGCCATTTATAATGAGCAGGAAGGCGTGGCCAAGGACGGATCCGGAACACCACCAGCAAGCGACCGACGGGGTGGGGAAACCTCCCCGAATGAAGGGGGGATGGAAAACTGAAACCTTCCTAGGAGAAGGAAGGATTGAAGGCCAGCATGCGACAAATCTCAGCCAATGGGAGGCTGTGGAACATTTTAAAGGGCATGGGCGGGTCTGATAAAATCCTCGTCCAGCGCATTTTGATTCTCTTACTTTTTAGCTGCGCCCACGACCATGAGGGCCTCTTGGATTTCGCAGCGCCGAGGACACACCTGAGCTCTTGCCTTTTCTCCACGCCCACGACGAGACCTCGCTTGCTTTTTTCGTTTCTCCCACGACACGTGTTTGGCCTTTGTGTTTTTCGTCGACACCCATCGCTTCTTCGCTGATCTCTTGCGCCATCCAGCTGACCTGCAAGCATTGGCTTTCTACACGACTCACCTGAGCTGAAGTTTGTCTGCCTGCGTGGCAGCTTGTCCAACCTGTTCTAAGTTTGTCCATGCTGACTTCAAGGCGGCGATTCGTCCTTCGGACATCACCACATCAAACTGCACGTCCGGATCGAGGATCGGACTGCAGACACCACGTGGCCATTGAGGCAATCCCAGCAAGCACGTACATCGGTACGCCCTTAACCAGCGTGTCTTCCCCTGTGTGAGAGTGAGTGTGAAGGTGCCAGTGGCATTTATGGTAGGTTAGATTTGATAAGCTGTATCTTTTGTCTATTCTCTGTGCCTTCAAAATAAAAGGCTGTGCATTTCGTTGTTGCATTCCAACTTGTTCGGGTACGTCTTTTCTCCATTGGCCTAGCATCATCCGAGAACGAATTTGGCTGTTTGAATCAGGTCCGTAAATCACGTAAGGTAACGCCGCTTTCCACACCATGCAATTCCGCTCGGCACCCATAAGGTGTGTGAAAGCGAGGGTTCGATCCCCGGTTTCTCCGGTCACGTGTCTTGAAGGTATTTGGGAATATTGACCAGTAAACTCTTCGGCACGTGGCTGGAAGATTGGCGATCGGAATTGCTTAGCAATCCGTCAATCATGAGTTTAGTAGTCGTGGATGGCGGCCTCAGTGGAACCGTAGTTCATGTGGGAATGGGGCATCAACCCCCCTGAGTACATCGACGAACCCGGGATCCGCAACAATATATATATATAGTGGCTTTTAATTACGTGGTGGTGAGGTGTTTTGAATTACGTGGTGGTGAGTTGTTCTTAATTACATGGTGGTGAGGTGTTTTGATTTACGTGGTGGTGAGGTGTTTTGAATTGCGTGGTGGTGGGGTATTTTGAATTATGTGGTGGTGAGGTGTTTTGAATTACGTGGTGGTGAGGTATTTTGAATTATGTGGTGGTGAGGTGTTTTGAATTGCGTGGTGGTGAGGTGTTTTGAATTACGTGGTGGTGAGGTGTTTTGCATTACGTGGTGGTGAGGTGTTTTGAATTACATGGTGGTGAGGTGTTTTGAATTACGTGGTGGTGAGGTGTAATCGTCCCAAACTTCCAGTCTGCACCTACCTCTCCTGTATGTATGTGCTGAGTTCTTTTTTTAATTTTTAATTTAGTTTTTTCAACCTAAATCTTCAACCTAAATTTTTTGAAAAATGTAATATAACAAACACTACAAATAAATGTGTGCAAAATAATTTGTATTATGATTGGTGTAAATCATGACAAAACAGCAACTCAGGTACAGTCATTATCCTCAGTTAAACCAAGCCGTTTCCTCTGTAACGACGCATAGCGAGCCGAGCCGAGCCAAGCTAGTGTATATGTATATATATCGCGATTCTACCCATAACATATTTACCCTGCGCACGCAAAGCGAAAAGCGGGGTTAAGCAGTTGGGTCACTTATGTCTGTCTGTCCTTCTGTCCACAAACATCAGTTTATGATTGAGGCACAAATTGATTTCAATTGAATGTTGTATTTCAAACACGAATCGGGACATGCATTGGAAAATTAACTTGTAGTTTAGCAGTACTTTGGCTCAACATTCGCTCTGTCTGCCTGTCTTGTGCTCAAACAAAATTGATACTGATTCCAAAAGGAAAGTTACTGTTCTTAAGGACCACAAGCACGACTAACTAATATCACGTGTTAAATAAGTTGGTGTAAAAAACGCTGCGTCAATGGCGGCAAAGTTCTGGAATTTTTTTGCTATGACCTTCACAACCTTTATTACGTGGTACATTTTAATTTAATTACATACTTAAACACTGTAAAACAAAAATCGCCTTTTTGACACTGAAATCCCTTCCATTTAACAGTACTTGGACAAAATATTACGGCATTGTACGTCATCACAACCAATCAAATTTGCCGCTTGTTGACACCGCCCATATCCTTGTTTCTCTAGACAGCGTGGGGTAATGTGTTCTATGAATTCTATTTCGGTGGACGGATGTTGGGTGTTCACGCTTATTTGTCTGTTTGTCTGTGAGCAGGATATCTCAATAAATTGTTGACGGATTCGTACGAAACTTGTTAGACAGGTTGGGTGTGTGAGACGGACGAATTGATTACATTTTGGGGTGTCTGTCTATCTGTCCGGGCCGTAACCTTTTTACCATTTGAGTTTTGTCATCAAACTTTCAACAAAGCTTTATTATGAGAATATGGAGAAGGCAAATTAATAATTTGGTCGAAAGGTTCAAGGTCAGCATCACATAAAATCTTCAATTTTCATCAAATTTACTTTAACATTTTAAGAATTTGCATATTGGGTCACTCAATTGGTTCAACAATCAAAAGCTAGAACCCTATTATTTATTTGAATCAAAAGGTAGGTCAAAGGTCACATTTGCATAAACTTTTCACAATCGACCAATTTTCATCCCTATTCACCTGAAATTTGAAGAATTTGCATATTAGGTCACTGAAGCTTATTATTGAGGTCAAAAGTTCTAGGTCGCCGAAAATTGTCAATTGTTTTGTATTTTTTAAAGCTGTTTTCATCATGTTTAGCATATGGAAGAAGAAAAGGTCTGAATACAAAGCGGATGCGGATGGGCTTTGCATTTTCAGATGCTTTCTGATTAGATTTTGGTTCAGGTCAAGTTTATTGACTTCAGGTCTGGTTCAGGTCAGATCAGGTGATTTTTCAGGTTTATGACTCCACTCTGCCGATCCATGCCTCATCCCTCAGATCGGCAGTCTGCAGCCTCCTCACTCTCTGCAGACCTGGACAAAATCACAGACTGGTCAAACAAGTGGAACATGTCTTTCAATCCTGACAAATATCATACTCTTACTATGTCTCTCCGAAAAGACCGACTGGACAACCCTCCCATCCACTTTCTGAAAAATCCTCTTCAAAAAGTTCAGTCACTCAAGCTTTTGGGTCTCACTATCTGCCATGATCTTTCCTAGGAAAACCACATTTCAAATGTGGCCTCCAAAGCCAGTCGCCGACTGGGCATCCTCCATCGTGCGAAGTCCTTCCTTGGCACACCTGAGCTCCTCACCACATACAAGGCTTTCATTCGCAGCTCAATGGAATACTGTTCTACCCTCTGGGCCGGTGCTCCTGCCTCACACCTAGCTCGTCGTCACGCTGTTGAAACCAACGCTTTCAGAATCATTGCAATCTCCCACGATGAAGCTGATTGTGAGGGCCTTTCAATCACTCACCGCAAGCAGGTTGGTGGTCTTTCTGTCTGCTACCGACTCCTGTCTGGCCTTGCTCCCCCAGCTCTCTCTGTGCTCTGTTCCCCAAATATTCCTGCAGGTCACACAAGATCTGCCAGCAACCCTCTTATGGTTAAACTGCCAAAATCAAGACTCTCTATTCACCTTCACTCGTTCATTCCTCTTTTCTCCCGCCTCTGGAACAAACTCCCTCACTCTCTTCAATCCCAATCCTCCCTCCAGGTCTTTAAAACACCTGTTCACCACCATCTCTTATCTTCCCCCATCCAAAACCTTGAAAACGAAATTTGGTGGAGAGGTTGGGTAGGTGACAAGGACGAAATGATTCAACTTTGGTGATCATTCGAATCCAGATCCATATCAGAGAACTTTTGAAGTTATTCTTCACCATTGAGAGACAGGGCTAAAAACGATATACAGCATGATATTTCAAAAAGTTATGGACGGATTCAAACAAAACTTGCGTTGGTTAGGTGACGAGAACAAGCCGATTAGATTTTTGTTCAGGTCCAAATCCAGTTCCGGCCTATCAGTGGATACAAAATATAAACTGTTGAGCCGGCGGAGGTATGCGCTCCACTGAGTGCCGTTCTAGTTGTTACTGGGATGTCATTGATGGCATCTTGGCTTATACGAACATTCTGTACTCTTCCCTCTAAATTTGTCGCAGAGTATACAAACTTCCTGGTGAGCCCGGCATTTCATGTTTATTCTAATTTCTCTCTTGCTGATGAAGCCTCAAGACACAAACATATGACCCAGGCTATTGCTTAAATGGTGGCATGTATATTTCCCTCATTAATATTCTCTCTCTCTCTCTCTCTCTCTTTCTCTCTCTCTCTCTCTCTCTTTCTCTCTTTCTCTCTTTCTCTCTTTCTCTCTTTCTCTCTTTCTCTCTTTCTCTCTTTCTCTCTTTCTCTCCCTCTCTCCCTCTCTCCCTCTCTCACTCTCTCCCTCTCTCCCTCTCTCCCTCTCTCCTTCTCTCCTTCTCTCCCTCTGTTTTGCCGTCTCTGCTCAGCCAACATGTTTTCTATGTCCCACATTAGGCCTGCTTTCTGCATGTGGCTCACAGCTGAGCAATGCTGGCGCCTTTCTGTCGCCAGCCCAGCTCTGGTCCTGGCCTGAAGAATAAAGTCACATCATCCTTCGCCTCTTTGGACCCAACTACTGAGACAACTGCCTTGTAAAATAAAAGCACAAACCAAAATTCCCGATAAAACCGCCATTGTCTGGAATGAAAACCACCGTGGTTGTTCAAATGCACTCTTCCCTCTATGGCTTCAAGCAAGCACCGCACCTCCTACTTGTGTCATCTCCCATCCTTACCCATGATCCTTTGTACCCCAATTAACCCGGGCTAATTAACTGTGCCCTCTTATGTGCGATTGTGCGGTTTCGTGTTTCTTCCCCGCCTCTGTCATTTCTTTCGTCGTTAGTTCATTCCTTTGCTTGTTTTGTCCAACTGTCGCACCACTGTCGGTGTCTTGCCTTTTTACCCTTTGTCACCCCGCTCTTCCATGAGTCTAGATTTTGTGTAGAACGGAAATGACGTATACACGTCCAGCTAGTATATATATATATATATATACACAGTCATACCCCGTTTTACGCCATTTCGACCTACGTCAAATCCGACTTTACGCCACTCTTCTCGAGTAAATTTAAGTTCAGCGAACGTCATTATGTGCGACTTTACGTCACTCCTGCGGACGTGAAAAAAATTAAACAATTTAAACAATTGGATGTTTTAACGTTTTAACAATCGTTGATCGTTATTTTAACGTTGATATTTTAACGATCAAAAAAAATTTAAAATACAATAAAAAGCTCATTAAAAATATAAAAAAATTTACGTACAGTATACGTACGCGTAGCTGCTAGTTCTCATTCAAAACAAAGGCGACGCCATATGCATTTTGTCCTGTGCTGCGGTCGCGTGCTTGCTTTGCCTTTCGCTGGTATTTCTGTGATTATTCCTTTACTGTGTAAAACAACCAACGTAAAGTGGCAACGGCGAAACATGACGATGCTGGCTCGGACGTCCAGTATACATTTCTATATATATATGGGCAGGACCCATTACCTCCAATGACGGGGGCTCATAGTGCGAGAGGACTGGGGGGTGATAGTGGGAGATAGTGTCCGATGTAGAGGGATGGTAACTCTACCATCCCTCACGTTGGGGCAAAGGAGCAGTAGATTTATGGGGTTTGGCAGTGTGAACTAGCCGAGGGCGGGCCAGGATATTGTTAGGGATTTAGAAGGATGACAATAGGAGACCGAGATTTAAGTAGAGACATTGATACAGGTAGAGGGGACGTAGTCAGATTAGAAGGATGTTAATGACGAGGGAAGTGCTTAGTATAAGGGAAGACAGGGAAAGCACAAGTATTAGAGGGACGTAGTTAGTTAGATGATGCTGTGTGTGTGTAATTGTGGGTGCCTCTTGGGCTTGGTGAAATGAGGCATTGGTCGAGAATGGTTGTGTGTGTGTGAGAATCTGGTTATCGTTGAACTTGGTGAAATGAGGCAATGGTCTGGGATGACCGGAGAAAGTGTATGAGTGGTGTATTGAGGACATGTGTAATGGTGTTGAGTGATTGACTTGCATGGGTTGCAAGTGGATAAATGGAGAGAATACTTGGTGTGTGGGAATAAATGGTGTGTGGAGTGTAGTGTGGATTGAGTGGTGTGGAGTGCATGGTGCGAAGGAGTGGATGGGGGAGAATGGACCCCTTCATGAATACTCGGGGAGGGTAGTTTAAAGTTAGGTCGAGGGAGTAGGTAAATTGTTTGGAAATTGACATCTGTGGTGCAGGGAGTAGCAAGTTGTTGCTTTGAGGGGTGCATGAGTGAGTGGAATGGCTGGGCGTGTGGGCTTAATTAGTGAGTATGGTTAAATGGGCACTCCGCCACTGGTAGTCTGTCGGCCAGGTGAGGCCGCAAGTAGGCTCTGGGAGCCAGGTAGCGTTCAGTGTAGAGTTCAGTGGGCCCCGAGGATCCTAAGAGAGGACCCGGGTAGCCCAATGCCAGAGAGGGCATCAGAGGGGTGAGAGAGCCAGGAGGGCCTTCCCAGAGTTATGGTAGTTGAAGGAGCTAGGCAAGCTCGGGTGGCGACTTCAGTGGCGGAGGTGTGCAGGTAAGTAGGACCTGCTGGAAGAGCCACACGACCCAGCCCCGAAATTGTGCGAAGGCACAGATAGAAAAAATGGGGGAGTGAGACCCCAAATTTGGTAGGGCACCACAGGGTGGGTCAATGGGAATTGGTTTTTTGAACCACATAGTGTAAAGAGGCCAATTGATTGGCAGGGCAAGTCCCCGGGTAGTTTAAAGAGTTAATGTCAATTAGAAGGATAGTTAGGATGAAATCTCTTCGCACCATCCACATCCACTCGCCAAGGTGACAGGACTCCACACCAGGTTTTGCAGATGATTTGGAATGAAAGACGCATCATGACGTGGGTGAGACATTGTGTTTATCCCATCTCTTCCTTCTTGGGAGGGATTGGAAATGAATTTGGCATAAAGGGGGATAGAAGAGACAAGATGGTAGAGACGAAATTTGTAAAGTGTAAATACGGGGAGGGGCAAGGGTAGTGTAGGTTGACATGGGGGGTGACGAACGACTAGGGACGAGCTTTCTCCGCTCGCTCTCCCACGCACCTCATGTTGCATTACCTTGTTTTGACGTGTACCCTTGCACCCTTTCCCCCGCTAACCTCTGCTTTGTCTTTCCTCCCCACCCATGGACCCATATCCTTTGTTGAGGGGAGTGTGCAGGAACCCTGAGCTGTGCGGCTGCACTTTTGTAGTAGATATACCAAGTAGATACCCTTGATGCATATCCTTGTAAAGAACCGATCGACGTGTGCATGTGCACATGTGCATGGATTTGCAAATGCCTGCCTGTACGTCGTCATTTCTGCGTATATCGCATCGTCCAAAAATAAAGAAGCAAGCAACTTCGGCCGCTCGAGGAAAGACGGGGCACGCCTACGACTCAGAGGCGAGCATCGATCCCCGGGGCGGCCGGGTTCACGGAACCCTGAGCTCGTTCGTTCGTCACAGACGACACGACACGACCACCGGTGAAACTCCTCGGACACGTTGGGTAAAGCACGCCGTGGTGAAACGGGCCGCGGAGCCACTCGGCACACAAGCCAGCTCACGGTCGACGTGTCCGTGCCGGTCACCCCGTTCGAGGAGAAGACCCGACCGATAGAAAACAACGGAGGGACTCCCGATGGGGAGCGGCAAAGATTCAGGGCGAAGCCGCAGCCTTCTCCAGTTATTTACTCCAGATTTACGAATTACGGTGTTTGTCTTCATTTGAAGGCATTTTTAAGACATTACGCCCGGTTTATGTCAAAAACCGAGTTACGTCACTTATGGTTGGAAATATTGGCTATATATTGGCTTATGGAACCAATTTTTTTTTTCTTTTTTTTTCGTATACTGAATCGAGGCTCGTGAAAGAGCTAACATTTATTTCACAAACAAATCAACCAGTCAAACAAAATATATAAAAAGAGGGAGCGGAAAACAAGATGGGGAGAGAAGGGGAAGCACACGAACACAACATTTGAGAGCAGGGAAATGTGTGGGAGGGAGAGGGCTTGGGGGGGGGGGAGGCGTGGGAAGGGGGGGGGAGGGGTAGGAGAAGTATAAAACACAACGACACCAAGGACTTCTAGGACAGAAGTTGGTATTTCAAAAAAGTGGATTTGGGGTGAAATTAGCGGGGGTAGAAAAGATCAAGGTTTTGGATGGGGGAAGATAAGAGATGGTGGTGAACAGCTGTTTTAAAGACATGGAGGGTGGAGTGGGATTGAAGAGAGTGGGGGAGTTTGTTCCAGAGGCGGGAGAAAAGAGGAATGAAGGAGTGAAGGTGAGCAGCGAGTCTTGATTTTGGCAGGTTAACCACAAGAGGGTTGCAGGCAGATCTTGTGCGACCTGCAGGAATATTTGGGGGACAGAGCCCAGAGAGAGCTGGGGGGGGGGGGGGGCAAGGCCAGAGAGGAGTCGGTAGAATACGGAAAGACCACCAACCTGCCTGCGGTGAGTGAGTGAAAGGCCCTTGGAGTTAGCTTCATCGTGGGAGATTCCAATGATTCTGAAAGACGGGGGCCTACGACTACGGCCTACGAATTAATGACGTAGGCCGGGGTATTACTGTATGTATATATATATATATATATATATATATATATATATATATATATATATATATATATATATATATATATATATATACAATCCATTCAGAAAGCATTCAGACCCCTTCACTTTTTGCACATTTTGTTTTGTTGCAGCCTTATGCTGAAATCGTTTAAATTCATTTTTTCCCTCATCAATCTGCACTCAATACCCGATATTGACAAAGAGAAAACAGGATTTTAGAAAGTTTTGCAAATTTATTAAAAAGAAAAAACTGAAATATCACTGACATAAGTATTCAGACCCTTAACTCAGTACTTAGTTGAAGCACCTTTGGCAGCGATTACAGCCTCGAGTCTTTTTTTTTTTTTTTTTTTTTTTTTTTTTTGTATACTGAATCGAGGCTCGTGAAAGAGCTAACATTTACTTCACAAACAAATCAACCAGACAAACAAAATATATAAAAAGAGGGAGTGGAAAACAAGATGGGGAGAGAAGGGGAAGCACACAAACACAACATTTGAGAGCAGGGAGATGTGTGGAAGGGAGAGGGCTTGGGGGGAGGAGGCGTGGGAAGGGGGGGGGGGGGGGGAGAAGTATAAAACACAAGGACACCAAGGACTTCCAGGACAGAAGTTGGTATTTCAAAAAAGTGGAATTGGGGTGAAATTAGCGGGGGTAGAAAAGATCAAGGTTTTGGATGGGGGAAGATAAGAGATGGTGGTGAACAGCTGTTTTAAAGACCTGGAGGGTGGAGTGGGATTGAAGAGAGTGAGGGAGTTTGTTCCAGAGGCGGGAGAAAAGAGGAATGAAGGAGTGAAGGTGAGCAGAGAGTCTTGATTTTGGCAGTTTGACCATAAGAGGGTTGCAGGCAGATCTTGTGCGACCTGTAGGAATATTTGCGGGACAGAGCCCAGAGAGAGCTGGGGGGGCAAGGCCAGAGAGGAGTCGGTAGAAGACGGAAAGACCACCAACCTGCCTGCGGTGAGTGAGTGAGAGGCCCTTGGAGTTAGCTTCATCGCGGGAGATTCCAATGATTCTGAATGCTTTGGTTTCAACAGCGTGAAGACGAGCTAGGTGTGAGGCAGGAGCACCAGCCCAGAGGGGAGAGCAGTATTCCATTGAGCTGCGGATGAAAGCCTTGTATGTGGTGAGGAGCTCAGGTGTGCCAAGGAAGGACTTCCCACGACGGAGGATGCCCAGTCGGCGACTGGCTTTGGAGGCCAGATTTGAAATGTGGTTTTCCCAGGAAAGATCATGGCAGATAGTGAGACCCAAAAGCTTGAGTGACAGAACTACTTGGAGAGGATTATTCAGAAAGTGGATGGGAGGGTTGTCCAGTCGGTCTTTTCGGAGAGACATCGTAAGAGTGTGAGATTTGTCAGGATTGAAAGACATGTTCCACTTGTTTGCCCAGTCTGTGATTTTGTCCAGATCTGCAGAGAGTGAGGAGGCTGCAGACTGCCGATCTGAGGGATGAAGAATGGAGCGACAGAGAGTAGAGTCATCAGCAAAGAGATACAGAGGATTTTCAAGAGAGTCAGAGAGATCATTGATGAAGACCAGAAAAAGCACAGGGCCCAGAACACTGCCTTGTGGAACTCCAGCCTGAACAGGAAGAGGAGATGAGAGAAACCCATTCAGGGCCACACGTTGACTACGACTAGAGAGGAAGTCCGCCAGCCATGCGTGGAGATTTCCATGGATACCAAAAGAGGAGAGTTTGGTGAGCAGAGCGGGGTGCCAGACCGTATCGAAGGCACGTGATATGTCAAGGGAGACTGCTCTAATTTCCTGTTTGGCATTGAGGACCTCCATCCATTGTTGGGAAAGCAGAAGCAGCATGTCCAGAGCAGAGTGTCCAGGTCTGAAACCAAATTGATGATCAGAGATCAAGCCATTGGAGAAGAGGAAAGATTTCATATCTGAAGCAATGATGGATTCCATGACTTTGCTGATAATTGGGAGATGGCTAATTGGTCTGTAGTTGCTGGGATCTGTTTTTGCACCTTTTTTGTGCAAAGCGGTGATGTTGGCAGATTTCCAAGCAGATGGAAGATGACCTTGAGCAAAAGAGAGGGTGAAGAGAACAGAGAGAGGGAGTGAAAGAGCGGAAGAACAGGATTTTAGGACCCGTGGGCTGATGCCGTCAGGTCCATTTGCAGAATCCGAGTCGAGAGTTGACAGAAACTTTTCTACCTTGTCAGGAGGAAAGGACACAGAGTCCAGGAGCAGCTGGGTACGACTGGGTTCGGTGGGTACAGAGAGGGATGGGTTTGGGACACAAGATTTAGAGGCAAACACAGAGTTCAGGCATTCAGCTTTTTCACGTGCGGAGTCAGCCGTGTGGCCATTTGAGGTGAGGGAGGGGATGGAGGGGGAACAAACACCAGAAACAGATTTGACCAGACGCCACCAGGATTTGGAAGGGGGAGACAGATAAGAGAGTTCGGTCCTGAGAACGGAGAGATATTGTTTCCTGGCTCTCCTGAGGGTGGACACACACTTGTTTCGGGCTTTGTGAAAGGAAATGAGATTTCCTTCCGTTGGATTTGCTTTCCAGGAGACGAAAGCAAGTTGTTTCTGGGCAATAGCCTCACCACAAGATTCCGTGTACCATGGACGGGAGGAAGGGTATGACAACTGAAGACGAGATGGGATAAATCTGTGCATGAGAGAGAGCAATTTACTTTGGAAGAATTCCCAGGATGAGTTGATGTCAGAGGCGGTAGAGAGGGGAGACCAGTCCAGATGATTGATGGCTGCTTGAAGACCGTGCCAGTTGGCCTGAGTGAAAAGCCAGACTCGACGACTCTGAGTAGGCTCTCTGAGCCTGCAATAATTTCTAGAGGGTTGAAAGTTCCCAAGAGCACAGTGAGCTCCAACATTAGGAAATGGAAAGAATATAAAACTACCCAGACTCATCCTAGAGCTGGCCGTCCGTTCAAACTGAGCAACCGGACAAGAATGACCTTGGTCTGAAAGGTGACCAAGAACCCAATGACCACTCTGACAGAACTACAGAGTTCCTTGGCTGAGATGGGAGAACCTGCCTGAAGGACAACAGTCTCTGCAGCCCTTCAGAAATCTAGGCTTTATGGGAAAGTGGCCAGACGGAAGCCACTCCTGAGAAAAAGGCACATTACAGCATGCCTGGAGTTTGCAAAAGTGCATGTGAAAGACTCTGAGGCAAATATTCTGTGGTCTGATGAGACGAAAATTGAACTATTTGGCCTAAACGCAAAGCGCTATATCTGACAGAAACAGAGCACAGCTCATCACCCATCTAACACTATCCCCACCGCATGGTGGTGACAGCATCATGTTATGGGGATGTTTTCAGTGACAGGGACTGGTAGACTTGAAAGGATAGAGGGAACAATGAATGGAGCCAAATACAGGCAATTCCTTCAGGAGAACCTGCTTCAGGAGAATGCAAAAGTCCTTAGAGCGTGGTGAAGATTTTCATTCCAATAGGATAATGATCCCAAGCATACAGCAAAAGTAACACTGGAATAGCTTTAGTACAAGAACGTGAAAGTCCTTGAATGGCTCAGCCAAAGCCCAGACTTGAATCCCATTGAGAATCCATGGGAAGACTTGAAGCTTGCTGTTCACTGACGCTCCCCAGCCAACTTGACAGAGCTTGAGCAAATCTGCAAGGAAGAAATGTAGTAACTCCCCAAATCCAGATGTGCAAAGCTGATACAGACGTACCCAAGAACATTTTTTTTTTTTTTTTTTTTTTTTTTTTTTTTGTATACAAGATCGAGGCTCGTGAAAGAGCTAACATTAATCACACCAAAAGACAAACCGACACACAAAACACAAAAAACAAGGGGAGCGGTAGACAAGATGGGGAGAGAGGGGGAAGGACACAAAAGAGAGGGGGAAGGACACAAACACAACATTTGAGAGCAGGGACATCGGGAGGACTTGGGGGGAGGTGGGAGAGGATTAAAACATATGAACACTGCAAGGACTCTGGGGTGAATTACCGGGGGTAGAAAAGATCAAGGTTTTCGATGGGGGAAGATAAGAGATGGTGGTGAACAGCTGTTTTAAAGACCTGGAGGGAGGAGTGGGATTGAAGGGAGTGGGGGAGTTTGTTCCAGAGGCGGGAGAAAAGGGGAATGAAAGAGTGAAGGTGAGCAGAGAGCCTAGACTTTGGCAGTTTAACCAGAAGAGGGTTGCAGGCAGATCTTGTGCGACCTGAAGGAATATTGGGGGGACAGAGCACAGAGAGAGCTGGGGGAGCAAGGCCGGAGAGGAGTCGGTAGAAGACAGAAAGACCACCACACCAACCTGCCTGCGGTGAGTGAGTGAAAGGCCCTCGGCGTTGACTACATCGCAGGAGATTCCAATGATTCTGAAAGCTTTGGCCTCAACAGCGTGAAGCCGAGCAAGGTGTGAGGCAGGAGCACCAGCCCAGAGGGGGGAACAGTATTCCATTGAGCTGCGGATGAAAGCCTTGTATGTGGTGAGGAGCTCAGGTGTGCCAAGGAAGGACTTCGCACGACGGAGGATGCCCAGTCGGCGACTGGCTTTGGAGGCCAGCTTGGAAATGTGGTTTTCCCAAGAAAGATCATGGCAGATGAGTCTTCTTGGGTATGACGCGACAAGCTTTGCACACCTGGATTTGGGGATTGTCTGCCATTCCTCTCTGCAGATCCTCTCAAGCTCTGTCAGGTTGGATGGGGACCGTCGGTGGACAGCCATTTTCAGGTTTCTCCAGAGTTGTTCGATTGGGTTCAAGTCAGGGATCTGGCTGGGCCACTCAAGGACCTTCACAGAGTTGTCCCTAAGCCACTCCTGCGTTGTCTTGGCTGTGCGCTTGGGTCATTGTCCTGTTGGAAGGTGAACCTTCGGCCCAGTCTGAGGTCCTGAGCGCTCTGTTTCAGGTTTTCATTAAGGATATCTCTGTACTTTGCTCCATTCATTGTTCCCTCAACCCTGACCAGTCCTCCAGTCCCTGCTGCTGAAAAACAGCCCCACAGCATGATGCTGCCACCACCATGCTTCACCGTTGGGATGGTAATGGGCAGGTGATGAGCAGTGCCTGGTTTCCTCCAGACATGACGCTTAGAATTGAAGCCAAACAGTTTAATTTTGGTTTGATCAAACCACAGAATCTTGTTTCTCACAGTCTGAGTCCTTTAGGTGCTTTTTTGCAAACTCCAAGCTCCAAGCTTTCATGTGTCTTTCACTGAGGAGAGGCTTCCGTCTGGCCACTCTGCCATAAAGCCCAGATCGGTGGAGTGTTGTAGTGATGGTTGTCCTTCTGAAAGTTTCTCCCATCTCCACACAGGATCTCTGGAGCTCAGTCAGAGTGACCATCGGGTTCTTGTTCACCTCTCTTACCAAGGCCATTCTCCCCCGATTGCTCAGTTTGGCCGGGCGGCCAGCTCTAGGAAAAGTCCTGGTTGTTCCAAACTTCTTCCATTTAAGAATTATGGAGGCCTCTGTGCTCTTGGGAACCTTCAATGCAGCAGAGGTTTTTCTGTAGGCTTCCCCAGATCTGTGCCTCGACATAATCCTGTCTCTGAGCTCTGCAGGTTCCTTTGACCTCATGGCTTGGTTTTTGCTCTGATATGCATCGTCATATCCCTGGTGTTGCGCTAGCGGCTAGGGTGCCGGCTTAGGATCCTAGGATCCTGGGTTCGAATCCCGGTCGATCGCTGAATTAACGCCAGGGGGGTTGACTCAGCCTGTCATCCTTTCGAGGTCGGCAAATTGAGTACCAGTTCACTGGTAATTCCCTGTTTGTCGTTAAAGGCGGCAAAAAGGGTTGGCGTCAGGAAGGGCATCCGGCCGTAAAACATTGCTTCAAAAAGGGGACCAAAAAACAACAACAACCACGGTTCCCGAAAAAGGCCAACCCCCGCTTGCAGGGAAAAATGGCCTCTAAAGGTGGTTTTATGCATCGTCAGATGTGAGACCTTATATAGACAGGTGTGTGCCTGTCCAAATCATGTCCAATCAATTGAATTTACCACAGGTGGACTCCAATCCAGGTGTGGAAACAACTCAAAGATGATCAAGATAAATGGGAGGCACCTTTCAAGTGTCATAGCAAAGGGTATGAATACTTATGTAAATGTGATATTTCAGTTTTTTCTTTTTAATAAATTTGCAAAACTTTCTAAAATCCTGTTTTCTCTTTGTCATTATGGGGTATTGAGTGCAGATTGATGAGGGAAAAAATGAATTTAAACGATTTCGGCATAAGGCTGCAACATAACAAAATGTGAAAAAAGTGAAGGGGTCTGAATACTTTCTGAATGCACTGTGTATATGTATATAAAGTCGAGAGTCATGGGGAGGCTCCAGCTTCACCCCATTGCACTGTTTTGTTTTTTTTTGGTTTTCTTTTAATGTCAATGTCACGGTTAAGCCGATTTAACCATTGGAGGACCACAAGCATCTTTTCAGAAGTAATTTTCAGATACAAGTCCGATTTTATTATTAGTTTGGCTTACCTTTAATTTTTTTCATTAAATTTCAAGAGTATGCATGACGATAAGTACAAGTTTTTCCAATCAACAAAAAACAGAAAAACTAGAAAGGCATTCGGTAGAGCGCATACCTCCACTAGGCTGACCAGTTTACGTTTTGTATCTCACTGATAGGCCGGATCTGGATTCGGACCATTCGTCCTTGTCACCCGCAAAAATCTCATCGACTTGTTCTTGTCACCCACCCAACTCATCCACCACGTTTTGTCATAATCCGTCCACAACTTTCTGAAATAGCATGCTATATATCGTTCTTTGCCCTATCTCGCAATGGACAAGTATCACTTTTAAAATTCTAGTATCCGGCTCCACCAAAATCGAATAAATCCCCCTCTTACACACCCAACCTGTCCACTAAGATTCGTCTGAATGCGTCCACAACTTTTGAGATACGCTGCTCACAGACGGACAGACAGACAGACAGACCTGGGTGGAAACACAACCTCCGTCTACCTTCGGTGGTGGAGATAGGAAACATCAAAAGCTTTTACCCAGTGTTAGTTACAATGTTTGTCAATCTATAAACATAAACAAATCTGAAATTGCAAGGAAAATATCGGAGATACGTACCTTAATGTTTAGGGACACACGTGTATGTCTGTTAGTCCTTAAAGGGTTAAATGATTTATACATGATGGGTTCAACCGTGTATGTCGTTCAAGTATCTCATTCGTAGAACATTTTGAACAGCCCCATGTAACTGGATTAACTGAGCAAATTCTCATGCAAGTTTGTTGTTGTTGTTGTTGTTGTTGTTCTTGTTGTTTTGTATGCAGCTTGTGGCTACTGGGTGCATCATTTTTCTGGAAGTGCATGATGTGGAAGTACTCAATTTGCCGACCTCGGAAGGATGACAGGCTGAGTCAACCCCCCTGGTGTTAATTCAGCGATCGACCGGGATTCAAATTCAGGATCCTATGATCCCAAGCCGGCACCCTAACCGCTAAGCCAACACCAGGCTCCACGCAAGTTGGTTTCAACCTGGTATAAAAACTTATGCTGATATAAACTCACATAGTTACAAAGCACCTCACTCAAAATGGAATGTTTACACATAAACATTTCGGTTTATCGAATTAAGCTTCTTCTTCTTCTTTTGTATGCAGCACAATGCTGCAGGGTAGCGTCATTGGCCGAGGGCCTTGCTGTGCTGCAGCCTGCAGATGCAGTGCCCCCTGTAGGTTAGAGCGGAGATTTGTAATTTGTTCATGGTGCCGGCGATGGCTTGCCTACTCTTCACGAAGGACACCATTTGATCTTTAACATCCACCAAGTAATGGCGGCAGACGCATTGATGAATCGCCCTGCCCGTGAAACACCAGCTTCATAGCTGGGTCGGGATTCGAACCCAGGCTAAACAGCTTAGAGGTGAGTGTGGGTACCTCTAGGGCTAGGCCCTCCTGCCAGCCCATTAAACTGTCTATAATGAACTTACAGTTGATTTGTGATGTAGAAAGAACATAATTGATCAAGCTAAAGACAAATTAAATTTGGGCGCCGTGGGATGAGGAGTGTGGATGAGAAAAGTGTGGCAGGGGCAGGGGACATCACCATGGTGTTAAAAGTTACAGTTTCAACCGATTAGGGCCTTCAAGTACCAATGTGAACACTTCCACGTGTCATTGAATTTAACCAGATGTAAACTAACTAAGCAATTGTATTGATGTAAATGGCGTTTTACTATAAGAATAGAAAAACACTGCAGGGCATCCACCTGTAATTGTCGATTTAACAAGGCCCTCTCAGCCTCATCAGCTCTTTAAGTGCCAACGAAAGTAATTTAGCCCCAATGTAATTCGGTGGGATGGGGGTACTTTCTTGTTGGTGAATGAATGGCACAAGACACAAAATGGAGCAGAATTCCCAAACCGGGTTTATAAGCGTGTACAATGAACCCCTAAAAATGTCCAAAACAACGTGCGGCCGAGGACATGTTGCGGAGAACGTGGACCGGAATCGAATCGCGGACGTTTCTGAGAGTCACCAAAGGTGCACAAGTGGAAGTCTACTGACGTGTCAAGAAAACCTCTTGCAGTTGGGCGACAAGATGGTGCAAATCGACAAGTTATTTGTTCATTTACATTCAAAATAGGAAAGACAATCATTTAGGAACAACCCTGCCTTTTCAGAAGGTGATGTCATCGTTATTAAGTGGAAAAGATGGAGTTGATTCAGGCGCCCCCGGGTGGTGGCTTCGCTTAAGGCGACACTGTGTGTGTCATTAACATAACCCAGAGCCAAAGTTACCACACGCACAGCACACGCACAGCACACAGGCACACACAGGCACACGCAGACACACACAGACACAGACAGACAGACAGACACAGGCAGACACAGACAGACACACACACACATACACATACACACAAACACACACACATCACATGGACCTTCTGGCAGGAGAACTGTGCCATTTTATAAAAGATAGTCACCAACTCGAGCTGATAACCACATGCTTATGGGCCGCCGAAGAAAGTGACTTTAAGCCACTCGTACAGGCAAGTAGGGCCAGACCACACAAGGTCAAATCCAGCTGGCCCGAGTAATAAATACAACCGAGCCAAGGCAGAACCGCAGGCCGAGCCATAGAAGGTCGTCTTGATATGTCAAGTAGCACCCAACAACATGCCAAGTCAAGCCGGCACATGCCGTCCAGTCATGGCATACAGGCCACTGCACTGTTCAAAGGAGCCGCAGTGGTGAAAACGACATTTATTGGATCATAACTCTCTCTGTTCACCACATAAAGATTTCAAATGAATATATTTCCATACAAGGGACTGTCTACTTATTACGTGGACAAATATAGTGGAAATTTAGATCCACAGTCTCTCTCTGAATGCACCATGTATGCACATGGCAGAGCTCCCTTTGCCACCCCCTCCCCCTGCACACATGTGATATAAAGATGGCTCCTAATGTTTTTATTATATTATTTGATAAGATGTCATCATATTGATAGGATACATCAAAACCTGTGCGCTATGATCAGGGGCCATGTACATATTACATATATACGAGTGTCCAAAGTTTTAACCCTTCCCCATCCTCCTTTGTCCATACATTGACCCCCCCACCGCCACCACCTCGCTTTCCAACACACTTTCCCTTTTTTTATCCTTGCATCCTTCTTCCAGCCAAATCTGTCGATATTCGGCAGATGAAACATGTCTGGCACATTTAAAATGAGAACAAGAAAGCATCTCAAAACATAAAGCCCGTCCACGTCTGCTTTGGACTTGAACTAAACTTGACGAAAACAACAGCTTAAAAAAATTGTACATTTTATTAATCTGTGCTCTCCATGTTCTCAATCCAAAGGTTTGTTCAAAATTTGAGGACAATAGTTCAAATTTGTAAAATTAAAAACAAGGCTTATGGTCTGGATTGTGACACTGAGATCAAATTGTAAATAAATAAATAAATAAATAAACACAGAAGCAATTTGAATGAATCGTCTCAAGTGGGACCTTTGCTTGTCACCTGATGGAGGGATGTCGTAGTTGGGGCGCATTAGGTGATAAAGTTGATTTTCAGATTGATTTGATGAAAAATGATGGGTCCGTGGGAGCTGAAAGGCCAAATAACACGATTGTATTCTCGCAGTGAAAATTATGTCGGATGAGCGGGTCCTGAATTGACGAAAAACGTTCCATTAGTTTTTGACCTGTAAAAGCACCCTTAAATCCTTTTAGACTCCAAAGAGGTCTGAAAGGGTCTATGAGGTCTAAAGAGGTCTGAAAGGGTCCAAGAGATCTAAAGTGTCGAAAGGATGTTAAAATATCTAAAGGGGTCTTAAAAGTCAAGTGTCGAAAGGTGTAAGGGTTGCATTGTGGTTTAAAGGGTCATAAGGGGTCTACAGGTATATGGGGTCTAAAGGTCAAGGGTATGTTCCAAAAGTAGTTACGGATGAATGGGTCTTAAAGGTCAAACGGATCTATACAGTCTGAAATGGTCTTGAAGGGGTCTAATGGATGTAAGTGTCTATAAGGTCTTAAAATGTCTGAAAAGGGTCTTAAAAGCTCTAAAAGTGGTCTTGAAAGGTCTAAGGAGTTTGAAGGGCTTAGACTATAGAGGGTCAAGGGGTCTAATCAGTCTAGAGGGTCTAAAGTATTGAAGACGTCAAATGTGGTCTTGATAGTCTATGGGGTCTAAAGGTCCAAAGGGTACATTCCAGTAGTAGTTGGGGTCTAAAGGTCTATATGAGTCTAAAGTGTCGTATGGGTCTTAAAAGGGTAAAAGGACTAAAAGGGACAAAACATGACCAAAAGGACTGTGACTGTCCCCTTTCTCCACCACCGCAACTCTCTGTCCTCCCCTCTTTCATTCCGGTCTTCAAAGCAAGAGGGCATTAGTGACATTAAGAGGTTAAAATTTAAATCCGAGTTAAATTAAATGATGATTAAGATCAATTAAAATGAAGAGGTAAAATAAAAGGCATTGAGAGATTAAAATTAAATAACGAGGAAACATCGGGTTTTTTATTTATTTAATTCCCAATCTCATGAGATGATGGAATCTCGCGATATGTGATGGACATACGAACATAAATGACATTTTGTTTATTAGTTAATCAGATGGAAATTACCACCTGGATGGAAATTGAATTTTAAAAAGGGCTCCATTCGTTTCTGTGCATCGACCGTCATGAATCTTCATGCTGAGTTTCAAAAAGATCCGTTGAGCCGCTTTGGAGGAAGGAGTAGGGAAAACGATAAATGTTAATTTGACTGACTGTCTGACTGGAGGACATCATTATGTCTTTAAGAGCATCTCTTACGTTATTTATTCTCCTTCTCCATACGTCATACATCATCATAACTTCTCCATACGTTGTTTTTGATTGTATTCTTGTGAGTTCATTAACTTCTGGAAGTATTACTTTGTATATTTTGTTATATTGTATTTATATTGGCAAATATGGTAATCGATGTTTTTTCTGAAATTAATTTGAAAATATTTTGATTTTTTTTGAAAAAGAAGTCTTCTCGACTCCGTCGTGGACGAGATAGAAACCAACCTGGAGGATCTAGCGCTGATTCATGGAAGCCAGGCTAATAAGGGTTATTTGTATTTACTTTGACTTTGCCCTTTAACATTTTGACCCAATTATTATTTTTATCCATATACTCTCTACAAAATGAAGGGGACGTATGGTGTATGTATGTATGTATGTATGTATGTATGTTGTATGATTCGTCTACTCTTCTGAGAGAGTTTTACCAAGGAAACTGAAACTTTCAGGCACTAATGAGGGCTCCCTGAAGTTGTGCATATGCAAGTTTTGTTTGATTCCATAAAGTTTGACAAAAAATGTATTTATTCACCCATCTTAGCATTTTCTTCCTTTGAGGGGGTTTGGGGGGGGGGGGGGGGAGTTCAATTAGAATTATCCGCGCTATATAGCCATGATATGCATACAAGAAGTACGCAAGTTTTTGCTTCATGTACGTAACCCAGGTTATTTGTATTGATGCAACCATCGAGGCAGCAGTCTGTTGCTTATACACCTCCCAAATAAAAGGACGTGTCAGAAGGACGTGTTGTATGCTTGGAACAAGATTGTGCATAGGACGGGTACTCTGCTTGCTCTCACAAAGGTTAGTTGGATATTTGATGACAAAAGCTCAAATGGTTTGAGCTCAAAAGCTAAAAAAGTTATGGCCTGCGCACGCACGCACACACACACACACACACACACACACACACACACACACACACACACACACACACACACACACACACACACACACACCTAGTTCAGTTTATAGTACGACACTTAAACGAGATTTCTCTGCATTATCATGAGATATGATAATGCAAAGAACACCTCTCCCTCCCACAGATCTCCCGATGTCCCTGCTCTCAAATGTTGTACTTGTGTGCTTCCCCCTCTCTCCCCATATTGTCTCCCGCTCCTTTTATTTTGTCTTATGTGTCCGTTTTTTTTTTTTTTGTCATTAATGTTAGCCCTTACACGAGTCTCGATATTGTATACAAAAAAAAATGAAATCAATCTGATGAGAGCGTCATCAGACAACAATAAAATGTCAATGTAAAATGTATGAGTAATTTCTAGTGAGCAAGTGCAATATCAGTAAAAAATAAAAGCTGAAAAGTGCTTCGCCTTGAGCAAAGCAGCACAGTGTCATGGTAGAACACGATGGAAAAGATCTCGTGAAAAAAGCAGGAAGTTTGATGTGGCTGTGACACGAAGATAAAACGAGAGGAGAGCTTGAGGCCTTCTCCAACAACATACCAGGCCTAATGGACCACATACCTGTGGCCTTCCCAAGCACAGAATCGTATTTTATTGAAGCCAGCTGCTCGTCATGACCACAAGAAATCTTAGCCTTCGATTCTGCGGAGACCAACAAGTTGACGCTCTTCAGGGACTCGCAATGCCGTTTGGGAGCAGGTGCACTGGGATTGGAATTTGGGGACAACATGATGGCCGGCTAACATGTGGTGTGCACGGCCGATCTGCACGACTGCTTTCGATACTTCCTCTTCGAGATCTTCTGTTTGAGGACATGAAAGAAAGCCCGACGCTGCACCCTTTATGTCCTGATTGTGAACAGCTCTTCCCAAGATCGCTTCCTCAAAAGTCTAATGAGCCATTTCTTCAGTTCATGCAAGAGTTAGAAAAGCAACAAAATGGAAAAGATCAACAAACGTTGATATATAAGCCATTAGTGAGCATCGGCATGACACGTATGAAGGGTTGGGAGGCAAGAAGAGAGGAAATAGGAGAAGGGATGGGAGGAATAAAAAGGAGGATGAATAAAAGGAAGGTCAAAAAATGCACAAGTCTACATTTCAAAGATGGAGAGCCCTTTATAGTTATTATAATGAAAAGCATTGCCATGGTCACCTCACCTGTTATAATTTTGTGTTCTGTGCTCACTGCGATTGAAAAAAAGGAAGACCCGATTAAGAACATCTTGACCCGGGAGGCGTATGTGCGGCCTTCCTGCCCTGCTCCCCCTCTCCCCCCACCCAGGCCTTTTGAAAAGATGAGCCAGACACATGCGGGAAATTGCTACCGCATTACAAATGGCGTTACTCAGGCCATCTGCATCCCAGATTCAGCACCGAGCGCAAATAGTAAGCCTAAACCATTATCGGTGCTTCGAGGCAAACGCAGCCTCTGGGAAGCTCTCTGCTTTTAAAAATACCGCTTGATGAATCTGTACTTGCTTCTTGTGTTTGCTGAAAGAGAAATGCAATACGAAAAAAAAAAAAAATGGAGTCGCATGAGGATATAGGGCCTCGCATGGCTATTTCACATGTCCGGCCTGACTCGAGCGCTCCCACATCAAGCAGATCAAACACAACAGATAAATAAGACGGGGGTATCGGTCTTGTAGATAAAAGACAAACGGCGTATGTATCGCGTACAACAAGAGAGAGCAAGTGTGCACTGACAGGAAGCAGATACGAATCACGTGGTCTCCCAAATGGAGGAGAGACAAGCTCATAAACGGCTTTGCTCCTCTTCTTCTTCTTCTTCTTCTTGATTTAAAGTCCTCTCGGTCGTGGTGTCGGGTATTGCCGCTGTCAATCATTTTGGTTCCGGTCCTTTTATTGCTAGACTGGGCCTGCGAGGCCTGGGCCCTTTCCCCACTCAGCTGCAATGACTTACGACGTTCTTCGTGAGTAGCAATAAGACGACGGTGGCGGCTCCAGCTCGAACTATTTGACAAACACACTTGTCCTCCAATAAGGCTTTATAGACTCATTTTCTTTCCGACATGCATAACGGGGCCTAATTTATTTACTGAAGTCTTACAATATCGAGTATCTTTAAACATGGGAATCGACGTAACCAAAGAAATGTATATTCTACACCTGTACCACTACATTGAGCAGCTTGATGGTAGAGTGCGGGCAAAGCCTTGTTGCGTTGTTCTTGTGCTTGTGACCGACCTCTGGCTCATGGAGTAGTTTAGATATTAATTGCATGCAGGCCAAAGACATTACCAGACATCGGTGTACTTTTTGTCTTGAATTCCAAGGACATTAATAGGAAATGGACGATCACGTGGCTTATGGGATTTTGAAAATGGGTTCTCAGCATCATGAGGCCAAATGGGAATGCCAAAGAGACCAACCTGAAGTGGCATTGCCCACACCTGTACGAGTTTGATCCGCATCGCTGCTGAGAACCTCGGCCCCTACGCACGACCGGGTCTATTTTCTTCGGAGAAATACCTCTGCGGTGCTCCAACGGCTTGCTCAGGTTAAAAACCGAAGGCACCACCAACTGGTGTAGCCGCCCGGCAAGCAAGGCCCAGGTCTGCCGCCTTGACCACAGAGCGGTCTTCATGTCATGTGATTGTTCAGGCTTTCTGTATCAAAAGTGTCGTCCCAATGAGGAGAGGGCATCATCTGCCTGAAATGGGTGGATGATGAGACACAACAACATTTTCATCATCACCTTTTTTCACAGGTACAGTTGCTTCATTGCGTGACCCAATGAGGAGAGGGCATCGTCTGCCCAGAGCGGAGAGCAGCACTCCATCAAGCTGCGGATGAAGACCTTGTTGGCGGATAGAAGTTCAGGTATGTCAAAGAAAGACTTGTACGACGGAGGATGGCTAGTCTGCGACTGCTTTTGGAGGTCAACATAGATAAGTGGTTTGCACAAGAAGCATCATAGGTGATAGTGAGGCTCAAGTCACGTGACTATCCCGCTGATGAAGCTCTCTTGGTGGTTGAAACGTCGGACCTGAGTATCACCTGCTGGAGGGTATTGTATTGTTTGTTTCAGGGTATTGTTTTGAATACTCAAGTTTTGAATCAGGGTTTGTTATGTTTTGAGTTCTTTATACTCACAAAGCCCAAAATTATCCATAAGGAACAGGTCACTTTCAACTAAAACGACCCTGAAGAAGGGTTCCACTTATATTAGGAGATAAATTTGAGTCCAAGTACCTGACTCCATCTCACATTTTATGAGTGCAAGGCCCGCCCCGCAGACAGTTATTGTCCCCTTTTCTGTAAGTTCTGTGCTTCACAGGTATAACCCGTGTGTATACTTCAAGCCTTGTGAGCCGTACGAGGTTTCGAGTGTGAGCAGTCACTTGAGCACCACTCGAGAAAGGTCATTCGAGAGTGTCGGCCATGGCTTGGACCATAGTACCAACACTGTTTTGCTTGTTGAGGATGCAGCCACACCTCTTGGTCAAAAGCGTTCGGTCAACAAGTACCAACTGTTCCGGACGAATTTACAAGGAAAAACTTCAATCTTGCAGACAGTTACAAAGAATGATGATTCCTTTCATTTACACTGATGTCTGCACCCCTGGGTCATATTTTCTGCCATCTGAGGCGTTTTGTTGAATTTTTTTGTCCACAGAGTTCAAGGCTTATGGAAGAACATTTTCCACTCCCACGGTCTAAACGGACACGTCTATACAATCATGGTAACTGTTTTCACATCATTGTCCCGTCGGTCATGAGAGTAGGTTTTCACATGTTCCGATACACGATTATGCAATGTTTCTTGGGACAAACAGAAGATTTTTCCATCATCGAATGTAAACAAGAACTGTCCTCGTCACATGTCCCGACTTGCAGGACTTGGAATTTCACTTGTGTGCTGTGGAGGAAAGGGTTTGCTGAAAGGGTGCCATTCTTACATTTCATAACAAAGCGAGCAGCCATGATGTGTACAGCTTACATGAGCCATACCGACTCGCAGTTCATCTCACAAACTTGACAAATCTCAA
Organism: Myxine glutinosa; assembly: GCF_964187855.1. NCBI lineage: Eukaryota > Metazoa > Chordata > Myxini > Myxiniformes > Myxinidae > Myxine > Myxine glutinosa. The sequence continues at coordinate 89,272,398 of NC_136273.1, read as the reverse complement.
TTTTCTTTGGCTATGAATTTGAAACTGCAGAAACAAATATGAAGTCCATCGAGTATGTAATGGATGTGTGTTGGCGAGACTTTTCAGTGTGTCACAGACATGGGAACATACAGTATGGAGTTATTCCACTATACAGTAATAATAATCATAATAATAATCATGATAGTAATAGTCTTTTTTTGTGTGTGTGTACAAGATCGAGGCTTGTGTAAGAGCTAACATCAAAAAAAAACAAAAAAAAAACGGACACATAAGACAAAATAACGGGAGCGGGAGACAAGATGGGGAGAGAGAGGGAAGCACGCAAGTACAACATTTGAGAGTAGGGACATCGGGAGATCTGTGGGAGGGAGAGGGCTTGGGGGGAGGAGGCGTGGGAATGGGGTGGGGGTGAGAGAGGTATAAAACACATGGACACTGCTAGAACTTCCAGGAAAGAAGTCGGTAGTTCATTAAAGTGGGTCTGGGGTGAATTAACGGGGGTCTTCTAAAAAGAGTCAGGAAATAGTACTTTCCTCTGTTCCACCTGACAACTTGATTTCCTGTTCCGTGCCTACCGGTCGCTTTACTGACGGATTTAATCAAAGCAAAGCACAGCATGTTGTACTTCACAAACACATTGTATGTCTATGTATGAATCTCAATGAGGATATAATATGAAGGAAACATGTGAAAAAGGATCCTTTGTAACACACAGTTTTTGTTGTTGGCGTGACGGTGGTTGTTGTTGTTTGTTTGTTCTTTACACGTGCTTTTATTTATTTTTCTATTCCTTTGAGAAGTATTACTATATATAGTCTTGTGTGCTCCTTTCGTGTACTTCTAAAGGGTTCCTGCTGTCATAGAAAAATCAATGTTATCGGAGGAACCGCTGCATTTAGCTCCCATTTCCTCTTCCTTTCTGGATAAAAGGATTTCAAAACGGCCATCTTTAAGATTAAAAGATCACAATTTTTTGTTCCAAGTAAATCGATCGATCATTAGCCTTTTGTAATAGACTATCAGGAATCCGCGGAACATCTGCAGAATCTAAAACATGACTTCAAGTCCTCAACTCTCTCCTCCTCATAAACCCCAAGTCAATCCCCTCCTCACTCCAAGCCTTCAAACCCCCTTCAACACTCACCACCACAACTCTTCATTTAAGTGAAAATAGTTGGAAATAATAGCAAGAACAGGCGTAACCTCTGCGGTAAAAGTCCTGCTGAAGAGGATGCCACATAGTTATTTGGGCTGTGTATGGACAACAGACCGCTGCCTCGATCGCTGAGGCCTATCTTTACAAGGCCCGTTACACCTATCGGCTCTAAATCCTTTCAACTGTCACTTTGGTTGTTTTACACTGAAAGGAAAACTTATAGGAAGGGTATGGCAATTGTGAATATGACAAATCCGAAGATGTCTTTGACTTTGCACAGCAGTAAGCAACAACATGGCAGCCATATGCTTTTTCAGGTTGACGGTGTGGTGGAGTCAGGCGAACTGTCCAAGCAATGGGTGGAACTTGGATAGACGGATGCACGGCGCCTTTTATACTAAAGATTAATTGTGATTCTGGTATGTTTGACCATCAAGCATGCGACACTCTTACGGGGTAATGGATGACTTCCGGGGTAATGGTTCTGCCATTGTAGGTAGCAATTAGTGGTCTGGTCCTCTCAAGTATTCCTTGACATCAGGTTACACTGTTTGCTATCTCAAAGTGTGGTTGCTGTGCAGGCAGTCGCTCCTACACTATAAACAAATTCATGCACTCAGGTGTTCATGTGTGAACGTATTGAGGGAGGTGGTAGAGCAGGTAAGTGTAATGTTGGCCGATATATTTAACATCTAATTGGAGTCAGGACAGGTACCAGAGGATTAGAGAATAGAACGTGTAACACTGTTATTTAAGAATGGATCCCAAAAATAAATGAAGAACTATATAATATACCTGTTGCTTTGACTGAAGTTGCAGGGAAGGTGCTGAAGACGTTAAGTAGGGATCGGATGGGGAACTATTTAAACAAGAGGGAGAATTACTTGCATTTGCATAATTTCATTTAATTAAAAGCTGGAGAACTGAAATTATATTTAGATTGGTTGCTCCCGGCTGCATCCAGGCGATTCCATATAATGAGCGGATACCAGAGATAATGTACCATGTGGCAGACGGTGCTTATCGCTCCCATTAAGGTACAGCATAGCTGGATGGGATATCTTAATGGCGGTTCACCACTGATGTTATGAAATCGCATACTAACTGGTATATAACCGAAAGCTTTTCAGTCATAAGTGTATGCAGGACTCACTGCGTTGCCCTGATGAGCCCCAACAGGGTGAAACCAGGTCAGTAACTGTGAGTGTTTCATGCACTTATGACAGCATCTGAACTAAGATCAAAATTATGCTCTGTCTGATGGTTCTCCTGAGAGCTTGACAGGCAGAGCGTACGGACATGGCGGTGACGTCATTACGTGCGCTCATTAAAAGCTGGAGAACTGAAATTATATTTAGAGATATATATATATATACAGTCACGTGAAAAAGTAAGTACACCCCATGTAAAGTTTTGACTTTTTCAACCTATTTCAACATAGAGCTATTTGATCTTCATTTCAACAATATTGACAGATAAAGGTGATATAATATAACAAATATCATGAAACATTTACATTTTGTAGTCCATTGTATAATTTAAATAAACATAAATGCAAATTTCGCATGTGGAAAAAGTAAGTACACCCTTGGCTCTAATAGGTGGTATTTCCCCCTTTGGCAGAAACAACCTCAAGTAGGCGTTTCTTATAACTGTCTACCAGTCTCTGACTTCGACTGGGAGAAATTTTTGCCCACTCCTCCATGCAGAATTCTTTCAGCTGTGCGATGTTTGAGGGGTTTCTTGCATGCACAGCTCGCTTCAAATCCCCCCACAACATCTCGATGGGATTAAGACCAGGGCTTTGACTTGGCCATTCCAGAACCCTCCATTTCTTTCTTTTCAGCCATTCCTTGGTGGATTTACTGGTATGTTTAGGGTCATTGTCATGTTGCAAGGTCCACCTTCGGTTGAGCTTCAACTTTCCGACAGATGGCCTCACATTATCTTCAAGCACCCTCTGGTACAATGAAGAATTCATCGTGGATTATATGATGGTGAGCTGCCCAGGCCCTGATGCAGCAAAGCTGCCCCAAACCATAATATTTCCACCACCATGCTTTCCAGTTGGTATCAGGTTCTTGTGGTCAAATGCTGTCTTTGGTTTTCGCCAAACATGTCTTCTGGTACTGTGGCCAAATAGCTCTACCTTTGACTCATCTGTCCAGAGCACATTGTTCCAGAAGTGCTGGTCTTTGCCGAGGTGTTTATTGGCAAACTTTAGTCTTGCCCTGATGTTCTATCTGGACAGCAAATGTTTCCTCCTGGCACACCTCCCATGTAGATCAAATTTGTGCAGCCTCTTTCTAATGGTAGGCTCGTGCACTTTGACATCAACAGTGGCAAGAGCTACCTGTCGGTCCCGTGATGACATTCTGGGGTTCTTAGAGACTTCTTTCAGCATCTTGCGGTCTGCTCTCGTGCTGAACTTGCTGGGGAGGCCTGGCCTGAACAAGTTGGCAGTTGTTTGGAATCTTCTCCACTTGTAGATGATCTTCCGGACAAGTCGAATGATTGATTTCAAATTGTTTGGAGATCTTTTTAAATCCCTTCCCAGACTCGTAGGCATCTATAACCTTCTTTCTGAAGGCCCCAGAAAGTTATTTTGATCTCGGCATGGTGACACCGCACACTTCAACAACAAAGAGCAAACCAAACTAAATGTCTGAGGTTTAAATAAGACAGGTTCCTCCAAGATCCTCTCTAACGATGTTCTAATCATTTGCACCTGATTCTAATTTTAGGTATTTGAAGTAGTGATAAATGTAGGGGTGTACTTACTTTTTAGACATGCGAAATTTGCATTTATGTTTATTTAAATTATACAATGGACTACAAAATGTAAATGTTTCATGATATTTGTTATATTATACCACCTTTATCTATCAATATTGTTGAAATGAAGATCAAATAGCTGTATGTTGAAATATGTTGAAAAAGTCAAAACTTTACATGGGGTGTACTTACTTTTTCAAGTGACTGTATATATGCTGTATATATATATATTGTGTGTGTATGCGTGTGTGTACGTATATATATATATATCACTGAGGAAGGGGCTTATTTTAGCTGTGAGGATAATGACTGTACCTGAGTTGCTGTGTAGTCATGATTTACAGCAATCATAATACAAACAATTATTTTGCACAAATGTATTTGTAGTGTTTGTGATAATACATTTTTATAAGCAATTTAGGTTGAAAAAATATATAAAATTCAAAAAAGAACCCCTCATCACATACATACGGGAGGGGTAGGTGCAGACTGGAAGTTTGGGACGATCACACCTCACCACCACGTAATTCAAAACACCTCACCACCACGTAATTCAAAAAACACCTCACCCCCATGTAATTTAAAATACCTCGCCCCCACGTCATTTAAAACACCTCACCCCCACGTCATTTAAAACACCTCACCCCACCTAATTTAAAACACATCACCACCAAGTAATTTAAAACACCTCACCACCACGTAATTCAAAACACCTTACCACCATGTAAATCAAAACTCCTCACCACCACGTAATTCAAAACACCTCACCACCACATAATATTAAAACACCTCACCACCACGTAATTCAAAACACCTTACCACCATGTAATTCAAAACACCTCACCACCAAGTAATTCAAAACACCTCACCACCAACTAATTAAAAACACCTCACCACCAACTAATTAAAAACACCTCACCACCAAGTAATTCAAAACACCTCACCATCACGTAATTCAAAACACCTCATCACCACATAATTCAAAATACCTCACCACAACGTTATTCAAAACCACCACCACGTTATTAAAAACACTTCACAACCACGGAAACAAAAGTTTCAGGGAGTAGTTCAGTGACAACAGACACTGCTCAGATATGTAGATATATAGATAAATGGCTGTACCTGAGTTGGTGTTTTGTCATGGTTTACACCAATCATAATTCAAACAATCATAATGCACAAATGTATTTGTAATATACGTGATATTACATTTTATAAACAATTGAAGTTGAAAGCTTAAGTTGAGGTGGTCTGTTCCCCAAAAAAAAAATTCCCCTAAAAAATTCCCAAAAAAAAAAATTGGAAATTTTTTCAAAACAAATACCCTTAGGACATACCGACGGGAGAGGTAGGTGCATACAAGAAGTTTGGTAGGATTTCACAAAAGTTTGAGGAAGTAGTTCAGTGACAACAAAACACAGGACAACACAGGACAGACACTGCACAGATATATATATATATACAGTATACTAGCTTGGTGAGGCGAGCGCAGCTCGCCTCATCAAGCGTCGTTACTGAGGGACGGGCTTATTTTAGCTGAGGCTAATGACTGTACCTGAGTTGCTGTGTTGTCATGATTTACACCAATCGTAATACAAACAATTACTTTGCACAAATGTATTTGTTGTGTTTGTGATATTACATTTTTATAGGCAATTTAGGTTGAAGATTTAGGTTGAATGTTTTTTTTTCAAGAAAGAACCCCTCAGCACACATAGGGGAGGGGTAGGTGCAGACTGGAAGTTTGGGACGATTACACCTCACCACCAAGTAATTCAAAACACCTCACCACGAAGTAATTAAAAACACCTCACAGCCATAAAACATGTAATAACAAGTACAAAAAGTTTTAATTAAAACAAAAGCCGCGTCGATGTTACACAATGCCTAGATGCAGCTGTGCCTATAACGTCGATGTTATAGGCACAGGACATTCCTATTGATTCGATTACTTGATGTTATTTTTGTGCAAAGTGAAAATATATCCCGGCATTTTCCCGTCTGTTATTTCAGGCGGTGTATGACTGACCATGCCGCGATTTAAAAAATATATATCTCGGCAATTTCCCGTGTGTGGCGACACGTGAACGAAGCTATGCTCCTCTCTCCACATTATTGTGACGACGTATAAATTAAATATTTCATCGTGACGATTGTCATCAAATGGAAGAATTTTTAATATATCTCGGCATTTTCCCGTCTGTTATTTCGGGCGGAGTATGACTGACCATGCCGCGATTTAAACAAAATATATATATCTCGGCATTTTCCCGTCTGTTATTTCGGGCGGTGTATGACTGACCATGCCGCGATTTAAAAAATATATATCTCAATGGACTTGAAGTTACAGGCCTTTGAGAATTCTTTTTTTTTTTTCTTTTTTTTTTTTTTGGATACAAGATCGAGGCTCGTGAAAGAGCAAACATTAATCACACAAAAAGACAAACCGACACACAAAACACAAAAAACAAGGGGAGCGGCAGACAAGATGGGGAGAGAGGGGGGAGGACACAAAAGAGAGGGGGAAGAAGGGGAAGGACACAAACACAACATTTGAGAGCAGGGACATCGGGAGGACTTGGGGGGAGGTGGGAGAGGATTAAAACATATGAACAGTGCAAGGACTCTGGGGTGAATTACCGGGGGTAGAAAAGATCAAGGTTTTCGATGGGGGAAGATAAGAGATGGTGGTGAACAGCTGTTTTAAAGACCTGGAGGGAGGAGTGGGATTGAAGGGAGTGGGGGAGTTTGTTCCAGAGGCGGGAGAAAAGGGGAATGAAAGAGTGAAGGTGAGCAGAGAGCCTAGACTTTGGCAGTTTAACCATAAGAGGGTTGCAGGCAGATCTTGTGCGACCTGAAGGAATATTGGGGGGACAGAGCACAGAGAGAGCTGGGGGAGCAAGGCCGGAGAGGAGTCGGTAGAAGACAGAAAGACCACCAACCTGCCTGCGGTGAGTGAGTGAAAGGCCCTCGGCGTTGACTACATCGCAGGAGATTCCAATGATTCTGAAAGCTTTGGCCTCAACAGCGTGAAGCCGAGCAAGGTGTGAGGCAGGAGCACCAGCCCAGAGGGGGGAACAGTATTCCATTGAGCTGCGGATGAAAGCCTTGTATGTGGTGAGGAGCTCAGGTGTGCCAAGGAAGGACTTCGCACGACGGAGGATGCCCAGTCGGCGACTGGCTTTGGAGGCCAGCTTGGAAATGTGGTTTTCCCAAGAAAGATCATGGCAGATAGTGAGACCCAAAAGCTTGAGCGACAGAACTTCTTGGAGAGGATTGTTGAGAAAGTAGATGGGAGGGTTGTCCAGTCGGTCCTTTCGGAGAGACATTGTAAGAGTGTGAGATTTGTCAGGATTGAAAGACATGTTCCACTTGTTTGACCAGTCTGTGATTTTGTCCAGGTCTGCAGAGAGTGAGGAGGCTGCAGACTGCCGATCTGAGGGATGAGGAATGGAGCGACAGAGAGTAGAGTCGTCAGCAAAGAGATAGAGAGGATTTTCAAGAGAGTCAGAGAGATCATTGATGAAGACCAGAAAAAGCACAGGGCCCAGAACACTACCTTGGGGAACTCCAGCCTGAACAGGAAGAGGAGATGAGAGAAACCCATTCAGGGCCACACGTTGACTACGACCAGAGAGGAAGTCCGCCAGCCATGCGTGGAGATTTCCATGGATACCAAAGGAGGAGAGTTTGGAGAGCAGAGCAGGGTGCCAGACTGTATCGAAGGCACGTGAAATGTCAAGGGAGACAGCTCTAATTTCCTGTTTGGCGTTGAGGACCTCCATCCATTGTTGAGAAAGCAGAAGCAGCATGTCCAGAGTAGAGTGACCAGGTCTGAAACCAAATTGATGATCAGAGATCAAGCCATTGGAGAAGAGGAAAGATTTAATATCTGAAGCAATGATGGATTCCATGACTTTGCTGATAATTGGGAGAAGGCTGATTGGTCTATAGTTGCTGGGATCTGTTTTTGCACCTTTTTTGTGCAAAGTGGTGATGTTGGCTGATTTCCAAGCAGATGGCAGATGACCTTGAGCAAAAGAGAGGGTGAAGAGAACAGAAAGAGGGAGTGAAAGAGCAGAAGAACATGATTTTAGGACCCGTGGGCTGATGCCGTCAGGACCAGTTGCAGAATCAGAGTCGAGGGTTGACAGAAACTTTTCCACCTTGTCAGGAGGAAAGGACACAGAGTCCAGGAGCAGCTGGGTACGACTGGGTATGGTGGGTACAGAGAGGGATGGGTTTGGGACACAAGATTTAGAGGCAAACACAGAGTTGAGGCATTCAGCTTTTTCACGTGCGGAGTCAGCCATTAAGCCGTTTGAGGTGAGGGAGGGGATGGAGGGGGAACAAACACCAGAAACAGATTTGACCAGACGCCACCAGGATTTGGAAGAGGGAGACAGATAAGAGAGTTCGGTCTTGAGAATGGTGAGATATTGTTTCCTGGCTCTCCTGAGGGTGGACACACACTTGTTTCGGGCTTTGTGAAAGGAAATGAGATTTCCTTCCGTTGGATTTGCTTTCCAGGAGACGAAAGCAAGTTGTTTCAGGGCAACAGCCTCACCACAAGATTCCGTGTACCATGGACGGGAGGAAGGGTATGACAACTGAAGACGAGATGGTATAAATCTGTGCATGAGAGAGAGCAATTTACTTTGAAAGAATTCCCAGGATGAGTTGATGTCAGAGGCGGTAGAGATGGGAGACCAGTCCAGATGATTGATGGCTGCTTGAAGACCGTGCCAGTTGGCCTGAGTGAAATGCCAGACTCGTCGACGCTGAGGAGGCTCTCTGAGAATGGTCAGAGAGATGTCCACTTTGACAAGCACATGATCAGATGAGCCGATTGGAGCAGAAGAAGAGCAGCAGACATTTTCAGGGAAGTTTGTCATAACCAAATCCAGAAGAGAAGATGCTCCGTTGACTGAGATCCGGGTCGGGAAATTGACAGATTGTGTCAGTCCCAGTGAGTCGCAGAAGTCCTTTGCTGAAGAGCCATGGCTGGTGAGAGAGGTACCCACACCCAGCCAACTGGCATGGTGACAATTGAAATCACCACATATGAGGAAGAGAGAGTTGGGATGGGTAGATAGAAGTTGGTCCATATTATCAGACAGTGAGATGTAGATGGAGTCATCGCTGATTGGTGGACGGTACAACACACATATGAACAAAAGGTGGGAGCGAAGGGGAAGCCGTAGCCAAAGGTATTCCTGGGGGTGAGGTGGAGAGAGGGCAGTGGAGGGCGAGTGAGGAAGAGAGTTTTTTTATAAAGATAGCAACCCCACCTCCAGGACGAGGCTCAGGTCTATCATACCGGAGGAGGGAGTAACCTGGGAGAGATACCAAGGCATCAGAGACATCATGAAGGAGGAAAGTTTCTGTTAAGCAGATCACATCTGGTTTGTCAGAAGCAACCTGTATGGAGAGGTCAGTCAAGTTTGAGCGAAGGCCCCGGATGTTTGAGGTCCATACCGTTAATGAAGAGGAAGGGGGAGCATCGGGTCCAGAACGGGGGGGGGGGGGGTAGGGTAAGATGTGGAAGAGGAGGAAGAGGTAGGGAGAGCTGTTGAAGGTGTGTCAGAGATTTCAGAATAGCTTGGAGAAAGGGAAGAATGGGGCAGACAAAAGGTTTGATGGAGATTGGGTGAGGCACAGTGAGGTGTTATTTGAGGAGGGGGAAGAGCAAGGCAGGAGGTTTGGGGAGATGAAGGTGAAAGTTGGAAGGAGGAAGAAGCAGGGAGGATGCTTTGAGGAGGAGGGGTGAGAGGGGAGTCTAGGAGGGGAGGAGCGAGGGAGAGTCTCGGAGGGGAGGGGTGTGGGGGGAGTTTAGGAGAGAGGGGAGGGAAGGGGCAAGGGGGGAGATTTGAAAGGGATGGGTGATGGGGAGGATTTGGAGGGGAGGGGTGAGATTGGATTTTGAAAAGTGTATGATTCATGGGAAACGAACATTTTTTGCAAAATGAGTTTTTGCAAAATGAAACACATTTCGTTCTATAAACGGCAACTTTCATCGGATTTTCTTCCCGGTTTTTTTCAACCGAGTCTAAAACTATGTTAGCGACTGTGAAAAATGAAATGATATATCGAATTTGATTTGAAATAAAACTATATGAGAGAGGAAGACACCACGGGCCTACAAAACAGGCCTCAAAGCTATGCGAGTTAATAAAATGGTGGATATTTGTTTATATGAAGCCTCTCCCAGAATGGGTGGAGCTATGGTTCCCAGAATGGGTGGAGCTTTGAGGTTTTGTCTTCTCTGCAAGAACAAGAACAAGAAGAACAACAACAGCAGAGGGCACTCTATGACCAGCGTCTGCGACGCGGCTAAAAAATACCTCACCACCACGAAATTAAAAACACCTCACAGCCATAAAACACGTAATAAAAACACACCACCACAAAATTAAAAACACCTCACAGCCATAAAACACGTAATAAAAACACACCACCACAAAATTAAAAACACCTCACAGCCATAAAACACGTAATAAAAACACCTAACAGCCATAAAACACGTAATAAAAACACCTCACAGCCATAAAACACGTAATAAAAACACCTCACCACCACGAAATTAAAAACACCTCACAGCCATAAAACACGTAATAAAAACACCTAACAGCCATAAAACACGTAATAAAAACACCTCACCACCACGAAATTAAAAACACCTCACAGCCATAAAACATAATAAAAACACCTAACAGCCATAAAACACATAATAAAAACACCTCACCACCACGAAATAAAAACACCTCACAGCCATCAAACACGTTAAAAAAAAGCACCTCACAGCCATAAAACACTTAATAAAAACTCCTCACAGCCATAAAACACGTAATAAAAACACCTCACCACCACGAAATTAAAAACACCTCACTGCCATAAAACACGTAATAAAAACACCTCACAGCCATAAAACACGTGATAAAAACAACTCACCACCACAAAATTAAAAACACCTCACAGCCATAAAACACGTAATAAAAACACCTGACCACCACGAAATTAAAAACACCTCACAGCCATAAAACACATAATAAAAACACCTCACAGCCATAAAACACATAATAAAAACACCTCACAGCCATAAAACACGCAATAAAAACACCTCACCACCAAAAAATTGAAAACACCTCACAGCCATAAAACACGTAATAAAAACACCTCACCACCACGAAATTAAAAACACCTCACAGCCATAAAACACGTAATAAAAACACCTCACAGCCATAAAACACGAAATTAAAAACACCTCACCACCAAGTAATTCAAAACACCTCACCACCACGTAATTAAAAACACCTCACCACCACGTAATTAAAAATACCTTACCACCACGTAATGAAAAACACCTCAGCACCACGTAATTCAAAACATCTCACCACCACGTAATTCAAAACATCTTACCACCACATAATGAAAAACACCTCACCACCACGTAATTAAAAATACCTTACCACCACGTAATGAAAAACACCTCAGCACCACGTAATTAAAAACACCTCAGCACCACGTAATTAAAAACACCTCACCACCATGTAATTCAAAACATCTCACCACCACGTAATTAAAAACACCTCACCACCACAAAATTAAAAGCACCTCACCACCACATAATTCAAAACACCTCACAGCTACAAAATTAAAAACACCTCACCACCACGTCATTTAAAAACACCTCACCACCACAAAATTAAAAGCACCTCACCACCAAGTAATTCAAAACACCTCACCACCACTTAATTATAAATACCTCACCACCACGTAAATCAAAACACCTCACCACCATGTGATTTAGAAACACCTCACCACCACGTCATTTAAAAACACCTCACCACCACATAATTCAAAATACCTCACCACCACGTGATTCAAAACCACCACAACTTTATTAAAAACACTTCACAACCACAGAAACAAAAGTTTGAGGGAGTCGTTAAGTGACAACACAGACACTGCCCAGATGTGTAGATATATAGATAAATGACTGTACCCGAGTTGCCGTTTTGTCATTGTTTAAACCAATCATAATTCAAACAATTATTTTGCACAAATGTATTTGTAATATACGTGATATCACATTTTATAAACAATTGAAGTTGAAAATAAAAAAATTTCCCAAAAAAATTCCCCCCAAAAAATATATATATTTGGAAAGATTTTCAAAGAAAATACCCTTAGGATATACCGACGGGAGAGATATGTGCATACCAGAAGTTTGGTACGATTTCACAAAAGTTTGAGAAAGTAGTTCAGTGACAAGACAAGACAACACAACACAACACAGGACAGGACAGACGCTGCACAGATATATATATATATATACTAGCAGAAGTATCCGGCATTGCCGGGTGGGGGAGGGGAGGGGAGGGGGAAGATGAGGGGAGGGGAACGGGGGGGAGGGGAGGAGAGGGGGGGAGGGGAGAAGAGGGGGGGGGGGGAAGTACCGGCATTCCGTGTATAAACGTGAGGGGGAGGGAGGGGGGGAGGGGAGAAGAGGGGGGAGGGGGAGGGATGGGAGAGGAGAGGGGTGGGAGGGGGGAGGGGAGGGGGGAGGGGGGGAGGGGGGGGGAGAGAGGGGGGGAGGGGGAGAGAGGGGGGGAGGGGGGAGGGGAAGGGGAGGAGGTAGGGTGGAGGGGGAAGGGAGGGGGAGGGGAGGACGGGGAGGGTAGGGGAGGGCCAGTCAACAATGACGTTGCAGTTCTCATGGTCGGAGAGCAGCACAACAATCGCGACATCATCCTGAATCTTCGCAACAGCACGAAGCGGATTTTGGAGACTCACCGATCCTGTGACGCCCTCCAGTACCGGTGTTGCCGGGTGGGGGAAGGGAGACCCGTACATTCCCAACCCGTACATTCGCCCTCGACTCAAGCTCACTCGGACAAAAGCCTCGCACAAATTACACCGTGAAGGCCCAATGGCCATGTCTATGCCACAAATCAAGTACGTGAGCGAGTCGGGCGCACTGAATTGAAAATATATAGAACGTTCATACTCCGTGAGCTACAATATTTGTTACAAGTACAGTGAAGCTACAATATTTTTGAAAAATTTCATTGGTTGCTAGGAGACGGCAGCATGTAAAAACCGTTTGAATATTTGCAATACAGTTTGATCCAGAGGTAAGTGGTATGGTCTTGCTGGTTGGTGGACACGATATGTGTAAGGGAAATTATTTTGGTGTCCTGTATCTGGTCGTGCTAGTTGGTGAACACGGTACATTTAAGGGAAATGATTTTCTGTCATTCTTCTGAGTGGTTGCTTCTCCTTCCCCGTATTTTTGTTCATTTTATTGTTTTTTTCCACTCTCTTGAGTCGTGGGCCTTCCTTGAGTGGTATTACATTTATCATCATCATCATTGAAATGTCTGTTGTAAAGATACGGACATCAAGTCCGTATCTTGACGCAGAGAGCATCAAGCACCATCTTTTTATACCAGGCAACGGCAACGGCAACGCACTAACGCAGACCTCGCTCGGCCCCGCCCACAGCAACCTCTCTCGGCCCCGCCCATAGCTGCCTCGCTCGGCCCCGCCCACAGCGATCTCGCCCGGGCCCGCCCACAGCGACCTCGCTCGGTCCCGCCCACAGCAACCTTGCTCGGTCCCTCCCACAGCGGCATCACTCCGTCCTACATGGCACTATCGATATATATACACAAAGAATTAAGTTAAGCACCCCCCCCCCGTTTTTTTACAACCTCGCACATAACAAGTTTGTTGTCGTCAAAACAGTGTAATATACCCATGTTATTGCTATATTTTCTGGAGAAGTGATATTATGGTCACATAAAAACATAACAATCATGCCGTTTTCAATATTTTATTCTGAATAATTTAAGGTGAAATTTTTTGGGAATTTTAGGCATATTTTCACCTCAATTTAAGTATGGAGCTATAGGTCCATCACGGACAGTGTGGATGACGTTTATGTTTTCTAACGTACAGTCATTGTTCTGAGAAGACCTCTAGCGATCTTTGCGTCAATAACGTGTGTAGGACCCACGTGATCGGATCACTGACTCAACCCTACGTCTCATAGACCCTGTAAGCCGTCGTATGCGTTGCTGTGGCAGGTTGTTCCATTCCTGATGTAATGCACGTTCCAATTCATCCAGATTGGCTATTGGAGGGACCATCTTCGCAATTTGTCGTCCCAACATGTCCCAAACGTGCTCGAGGGGGTTCAGGTTCAGGACAGGATTAGGGGGTGCTTAACTTAATTCTTTGTGTAGGGGTGCTTAACTTAATTCTTTGTGTATATATATATATATATATACAGACTTGGCATTTAATATGGAATATTTTTTTTTTCTTGACTTGGGTTTACTTTCTTAACTCAGTATATCAATCTGGTGAGTTTCTTTTACACTTTGGTGATTTATTTGTTAAAAGAACCATGTCACTGATTGTCTGTCGCAGCAAGAAGTCAACAACAGGATTATATCACAGGTGGCGTGGCAAAATGTACGGACAGGTGCATTTGACGATTGGCTTCACTGTCGGGTATACAAGGGTTGTTGCATTCTGTATTCGTGGAAAACAACTGCTGCACATCTCAAAAAGTTATTGCCGCTTCCTCTGGAGATGATCCGTCAACTCGACAATGCTGTTTGTCATGGAGTGGTGGCTTTACGAAATTACAGCATGAAAGAGCGTGCTATTGCTCGGCAGTATGGCATCACTCAAGGTCAGGTGTCAAAAATCCTGAAACGAAATGCTCAGAGGGGTGTCCCTACTCCAATACCGAGGCCAGGACGTCCCCGCAGAACCACAAGGAGGGATGATCGCCAGCTGCACCGGTTAGTCCGCAATGGCCGTACCAAGTCAGATAATCGGCTTCCGGCTGAGTGGCAGCAACTGACAAATGTGCCTGTATCCAGAAGGCTAGTCAACCAACGACTGGTTCAAGCAGGCTGTCGTGCCAGGCGTCCCCTGAGAAAGCCACGCCTGACCAGACAACACAGGCAGCGCCGATTGCAGTGGGCCAGAGAGCACCATCAATGGCAGCCAGGACACTGGAATCATGTGATCTTCAGTGGCTAGTCTAGATTTCTGGTCTATCGTCAAGATGGCCACGTCCGAGTGCGCAGACAAGTGCATGAAGCCTACAACAAAGATTGTGTAGTGCCAAGAGTCCAAGCTGGAGGTGGTGGGGTGACCGTTTGGGCTGCTTTTCATGCAGGGGGCAAAACTGACCTGGTTGTTCTGAATGGAAACCTGAACCAGTTCAAGTACAGGGCCATTCTGGAAGAAACATTGCTTCCATTTGCTCGTGCAGCCTTTCCAGGAAACTTTGTCTTCCAAGATGACAATGCACGGCCTCATCGTGCTCGCATGATCCAACACTTTCTTGCTGACCGTGGTGTAGAGCATATGGAGTGGCCTGCCATGTCCCCGAATATGAATCCGATGGAGAACTTGTGGGCAGAATTAACGCGTCAAATCGACCACTTGGACCAGCAGCCGACCTCTGTGCGTGAATTGCAGCAGACTATTGTCACTGCATGGCAAGCGATTCCTGTCCAAACCTTGGCAAATCTCGTGAACAGCATGCCTCAACGTGTACATGCTCTCCTGAATGCTCGTGGGGGTTACACGAAGTACTGAACTATAAATTTACTGTCGGTAATCCCAGTCGTAATTTAACTTTTGTTTTTGTTAAAAAAATTTTTGGCTAATGTGCAAAATAAAGAGATACTTCTGGAAAACGTACAGAAGTTTAACACAGTACTGTCCATTAATTGAGTTCGATATCAGTTTACTTCACTTTCAAGGATCAATTTATTTGTTTCGAAATGTCAAATGTGGTTTTTGTTTCTTTTAAAGGTCACATTAACAAAATCTAGAATAATTTCAACATAATTCGAATGAACTTTTGGTTCTAAGACATCTTGAAAAGTAAGTTCACCCCCACAAAAAAAATATTCCATATTAAATGCCAAGTCTGTATATAAAAAATCGGGAGATTAAATCAGACGCGGACGTAGCTTCAGGACTTCAATCTTTAATTTTTGACAAGCTTTCGACCAACAAAGGTCTTCTTCTGAGTCTACAAAAACAGCAGGCATGTATATCAGTCAGATATGTATAGTGATGTGTGTGTAAGATGTGTGATATGTGTAGAAAATGCATGCAAAAGGAAGAGCCACGCCAAAGCTCACTCACCAAAGCTCACTTGGGGCTCACAAACCGGCCCCAAGTTCAACGGAAGTGAAGCGCACCTTACAGTTACCGTTTGCGTTACAGTTCCGGTGCACGTGCGTATACAAATATAGAGATACATACATACATAAACACACAAGCATATATTCATATACCATTTATATTCATATAATATATTTATATATTTATATAAATGACATATAAAGGTAGAATGAATGAATGTATGAATGAATGAATGAATGAATGGGTTACGGTTAACAATTTGATTGGGTTGATGTAGGAACATTCTTTCATCATCAAAATTTTTGCCATGAGGGATTTTTGTCCGAAGTTTGTGTTTCCAAAAGGACTCACGTTTCAGAATCGTGGTGTGTGATCGATTTGTGAATGATTCAATGGCAGAGATTTGAATGTCATTTATAGAGTGATCCGGTTGATTAAAGTGTATCGTGTAAGGTAGAGATTTGCCCTGACTGGTGTGGAAGTTATTGATTTCTGATTGGGTGTTATTAAATCGTGTGTAGAGTGTATTCTCAGTTTTTCCAACATATTGTTTGTTGCACTTTTGGCAAGTGATTCGGTATATGACCCATGTAGATTTGCAGTTCATATAGGAGGTGATGGGGAATTTTTGTCCAGTGCTAGAACTACAAAATTTGTTTCCTTCTAGTAAATGCTTGTGAATAATACATTTTTTTGCTGTGCATTTATAGAACCCAGGGATCCTAGTTTCTTTGTTGTGGGGCTGTGGGTGCTTTGCTTTTACCAAGAGGTCCCTGAGTGTCCGACCACGTCGAAATGATGTTAGTGGAGGTTGAGGAAATGTGGTGCCGAGTGTTTCTGATTGATGGAGGAGAAGAAGGGCCTTATTCAGAATACTTGGCAATTGGGATGAGGTAGGAGAGTAGGTGGTTACCAGTGGGACACGGTTAGTTGCAGGTTTGGGTTTGTAAGTCAGAAGGTCTGCTCTCGGTATGTGTTTTGCTTGGGTTATTGCTTCTTGCACAGAGTGATGGTCATAGTTTCTTGCAATGAAGTGTGTTTCTAATTGGCAGAGAGAAGTTTCTTCTGCCATTTTTGTTGAGCAAATGCATCTTACTCTGAGTGCTTGACTGTATGGTATGCTTGCAATTGTATGTTTAGGATGAGATGAAGAAGGGAGAAGGTAAGAGTGAGTGTCTGTTGGTTTGGTTTCATCATTTCATCTTTTCGACGTTGAAATGTTAAAGTTTTGGTGTTAAAGCTCGGTGTTAAAGGTGTTAAAGTCTACATTAAAAGGTGTTAAAGCTCGCTTTGGCTATTCGTGATTTCCCCGGTTTTAACCGAGGAGGAGCCACGCGACAATATATATTTTTATATTGTGTGTGTTTGCGTGTGTGCACGTGTGTGTTCATATATATATATATATATATACTTGTATTGCATGCTTTTTGTGTGTGTGCACGTGTGTATCTATATATATATACAGACTTGGTATTTAATATGGAATATATTTTTTTTCTTGACTTGGGTTTACTTTCTTAACTCAGTATATCACTCTGGTGAGTTTCTTTTACACTTTGGTGATTTATTTATTAAAAGAACCATGTCACTGATTGTCTGTCGCAGCAAGAAGTCAACAACAGGATTATATCTCAGGTGGCGTGGCAAAATGTACGGACAGGTGCATTTGATGAATGGCTTCACAGTCGGGTATACAAGGGTTGTTGCATTCTGTATTAGTGGAAAACAACTGCTGCACGTCTCCAAAGGTTATTGCCGCTTCCTCTGGAGATGGTCCGTCAACTCGACAATGCTGTTTGTCATGGAGTGGTGGCTTTACGAAATTACGACATGAAACAGCGTTCTATTGCTCGGCAGTATGGCATCACTCAAGGTCAGGTGTCAGAGATCCTGAAACGAAATGCTCAGAGGGGTGTCCCTACTCCAATACTGAGGCCAGGACGTCCCCGCAGAACCACAAGGAGGGATGATCGCCACCTGCACCGGTTAGTCCGCAATGGCCGTACCAAGTCAGCTAATCGGCTTAGGGCTGAGTGGCAGCAACTGACAAATGTGCCTGTATCCAGAAGGCTAGTCAACCAACGACTGGTTCAAGCAGGCTATCGTGGCAGGCGTCCCCTGAGAAAGCCACGCCTGACCAGACAACACCGCCAGCGCCGATTGCAGTGGGCCAGAGAGCACCGTCAATGGCAGCCAGGACACTGGAATCACGTGATCTTCAGTGATAAGTCTAGATTTCTGGTCTATCTTCAGGATGGCCACGTCCAAGTGCGCAGACAAGTGCATGAAGCCTACAACAAATATTGTATAGTGCCAAGAGTCCAAGCTGGAGGTGGTGGGGTGACCATTTGGGCTGCTTTTCATGCAGGGGGCAAAACTGACCTGACCTGGTTGTTCTGAATGGAAACCTGAACCACTTCAAGCACAGGGCCATTCTGGAAGAAACATTGCTTCCATTTGCTCGTGCAGCCTTTCGAGGAAACTTTGTCTTCTAAGATGACAATGCACGGCCTCATCATGCTCGCATGATCCAACACTTTCTTGCTGACCATGGTGCAGAGCATATGGAGTGGCCTGCCATGTCCCCGGATAAGAATCCGATAGAGAACTTGTGGGCAGAATTAACGCGTAAAATCGACCACTTGGACCAGCAGCCGACCTCTGTGCGTGAATTGCGGCAGGCTATTGTCACTGCAGGGCAAGCAATTCCTGTCCAAACCTTGGCAAATCTCGTGAACAGCATGCCTCAACGTGTACCTGCTCTTCTGAATGCTCGTGGGGGTTACACGAAGTACTGAACTGTAATTTTACTGTCCGTAATCCCAGTCGTAATTTAACTTTTGTTTTTGTTGAAATTTTTTTTGGCTAATGTGCAAAATAAAGAGATACTTCTGGAAAACGTACAGAAGTTTAACACAGTACTGTCCATGAATTGAGTTCGATATCAGTTTGCATCACTTTCAAGGATCAATTTATTTGTTTTGAAATGTCAAATGTGGTTTTTGTTTCTTTTAAAGGTCACATTAACAAAATCTGGAATAATTTCAACATAATTCCAATGAACTTTTGGTTCTAAGACATCTTGAAAAGTAAGTTCACCCCCACAAAAAAAATATTCCATATTAAATGCCAAGTCTGTATATATATATTTTTAATGTTGTGTGTTTGTGTGAGTGCACGTGTGTGTATATATGTATATATTTATATTGTGTGTGTGCACGTGTGTGTATATATGTATATATTTATATTGTGTGTGCACGTGTGTATATGTGCATATTTTTATATTGTGTGTGTTTGTGTGTGTGCACGTGTGTGTATATATTTATATTGTGTGTGTGCACGTGTGTGTATATATGTAAAAAAAAAAAAAAAAACACCTTTAGAGGCCATTTTTCCCCGCAAAGCGGGGGTTGGCCTTTTTCGGGCACCGTGGTTGTTGTTGTTTTTCGGTCCCCTTTTTGAAGCAATGTTTTACGGCCGGATGCCCTTCCTGACGCCAACCCTTTTTGCCGCCTTTAACGACAAACAGGGAATTACCAGTGAACTGGTACTCAATTAGCCGACCTCTCGGAAGGATGACAGGCTGAGTCAACCCCCCTGGCGTTAATTCAGCGATCGGGATTCAGAACCCAGGATCCTCGGCATATCCTAAGCCGGCCCCCTAGCCGCTAGCCCAACACCAACACCAGGGCTATATATGTATATATTTATATTGTGTGCTTTTTGTGTGTGTGCACGTGTGTTTATTTTTATATCATTTGCTAAAAAGAATTTAAAAAGAAATTCTGGGGATATTCCTAAAAACGACGTTTTCCCAGTGAATGCCAGAAGCAGAGAAAGCAATATATATATTTTTTGATCAAACAAAAATTGTTGAATGGCTATTAATGGCGCCTTGTTCAGTGTCTGTGCCTTGGAATGAGTGAAAATCGTTCACCTCTATTCACGTCTCAAAGCAAGAGGCCCGAATACAGCCTGCCTGCCAATATTTACCCAGCAAAGCGAGCGGAAGATAGATTTCTGTTTTACCGAGGTTTCTCTGTAAATGATGGGCATTTTTTACTGACTGCTTTATTTTTCAAACCTCAAAAGCTTGCATTTCCATCAATCACCTGTGAACTATGCAGCCACTGTTTAAAAACTCACCGCAGGCCCACTGTGTCTGGGGAAATCGTCCGGGTTTATCCAACGACGGGAAAATCTTTGTCGCACTCATCTTGGAAATTCACAAGTTCTGATTCCTTCCTTAACATCAGTTGTTGACGTTCCAGGTTTGAGTTAGCAAATGTACCTCAAGGTGTGCTTTAGTCATGATACCTGTATGCTTGTGCTGGAGATACAGCTGGAAAAGTCGAAGCCCGTGATGTCACCGGCCTCAAGCACCTGGATCTACTATTTCACTCTTACAAGCTTGTGTGAATTTAACAACGTGACTGCTGTGCTGGGTTGGGTTGGATGGACACGTGGCAGGACCGTGATGTCATTGTGAAATGACGTTTTTGGTTTTATAATGAAGATACATTTGTAACTACAATGGCACTTGGTAGAACGCATACCTCCGCCAGGCAGTTTACGTTTTGTATCCCGCTGATCGGTCAGATCAGGATTCGGATTCCAGAACTTTTTGAGATATCGAGCTGTATACCCGTTTTTTGCCCTATCTCTCAATGGTGAAGAATCACTTAAAAATTCTCAAATCCAGATCCGGATCCAGATATTCACCAAAATCTAATCATTTACGTCCTTGTCACACATCCAACCTCTCCACCAAATTTTATCCGAATCCGTCCACAATTTTTTGAGGCAGGTTGAATTCAGTGATCTGATCTGCAAATCCACTTCGAATTTCAAGTCAATCAGATGAAAATTGACGATTTTAGAAATGTGGCCTATGTTGACCTTTTTACCTTTAGACGTCGAAAATAATTAATTGGTGGTTGAGTTAAGTGACCGGATACGCAAATTCTGTTCACATTTCAAGTCAATCGGATGAAAATTGAGGATTTTAGAAATTTGGCCTATGTTGACCTTTTCACCTGTAGACCTCGAAAATAATTGGTGGTTGAATTAAGTGACCGGATACGCAAATTCTGTTCACATTTCAAGTCAATCTGTAGAAATTGAGGATTTTAGAAATTTGGCCTATGTTGACCTTTTCACCTTTAGACCTCGAAAATAATTGGTGGTTGAATTAAGTGACCAGATACGCAAATTCTGTTCACATTTCAAGTCAATCTGTAGAAAATTGAGGATTTTAGAAATTTGGCCTATGTTGACCTTTTCACCTTTAGACCTCGAAAACAATTGGTTGAATTAAGTGACCGGATACGCAAATTCTGTTCACATTTCAAGTCAATCAATATCATTTGAAACATCATTTGTTCATTTGCCAACATCATTTGCCAACATTATTTGAAATTGTGACCTTTGGCCTATGCCAACATCATTGCCAACATCATTTGAAAATTGAGGATTTTAGAAATCCCACCGAAGCTGTTGGCCTTTGGCCTATGTTGACCTTTTGGCTTATGATGACCTCAAGATAAATAGGCTTCTTGCTTATGGCCATTTGGTGAAGTTTCGTAAAGATCGATTTGAAATTGTGACCTGCAAGCAATTGACATACAGACAGACAAACAACCAGATATAATAACAAATTCGACCGATCAATATACCTGGAAAATCTGGGATTTTGCAAGTGACAAACAGACAAACAGACAGGGGAGAAAACATAACCTCCGTCTACCTTCGGTGGCGGAGGTAAGAAACAATTAATTGGTAAGAAAGAATGAATTGTACTATTTGAGGTGTACAGGTGAAAAAGGCCAGTTCGTTGGTACTGCCCCTTTAAAAGAAACCCATGAACAGGGCAACCCGAATGCTCTGGCTGTGACGTCATAGTAAGAAGAAACAATACAACAACTACACGACACACCTGATGTTCCACGCTTGCCAAATGGCTGACCCGATATCTCCATCCAACTCAGAAGATTAAGTTGAAACTGTATTCTCGGATAAAGATTCATCAAACCCCGCGGATACTGGCTGGTCATGTTGATATAAATACCGTGACAATACTTCTCGACATGTGTGAGCCTGAAGTATAATGTGGGAAGAGTCACGATAACGAAACACCTGGAATTTTGTCCATCATGCCTATTTTTTAGGGATGAAAATGATTGAAAAGTGAAGAATGAACAAATTCCGACATCACATTCACCTTCACCTGGTGGCACACTCTCAGTGACGTCACAATCACCTTTTGGTGGCACACTCTCAGTGACATCACAACCACCTTCACCTGGCGGCACACTCTCAGTGACATCACAACCACCTTTTGGCGGCACATTCATTGACATCACAATCACCTTTTGGCGGCACACTCTCAGAGACATCACAATCACCTTTTGGTGGCACACTCTCAGTGACATCACAACCACCTTCACCTGGCGGCACACTCTCAGTGACATCACAATCACTTTTTGGCGGCACACTCTCGGTGACATCACAATCACCTTTTGGCGGCACACCGTACCCAGCTGCTCCTGGACTCTGTGTCCTTTCCTCCTGACAAGGTGGAAAAGTTTCTGTCAACCCTCGACTCTGATTCTGCAACTGGACCTGACGGCATCAGCCCATGGGTCCTAAAATCCTGTTCTTCCGCTCTTTCACTCCCTCTCTCTGTTCTCTTCACCCTCTCTTTTGCTCAAGATCATCTTCCATCTGCTTGGAAATCTGCCAACATCACTGCTTTGCACAAAAAAGGTGCAAAAACAGATCCCAGCAACTACAGTCCAATCAGCCTTCTCCCAATTATCAGCAAAGTCATGGAATCCATCATTGCTTCAGATAGGAAATCTTTCCTCTTCTCCAATGGCTTGATCTCTGATCATCAATTTGGTTTCAGACCTGGTCACTCTACTCTGGACATGCTGCTTCTGCTTTCTCAACAATGGATGGAGGTCCTCAATGCCAAACAGGAAATTAGAGCTGTCTCCCTTGACATATCACGTGCCTTCGATACGGTCTGGCACCCCGCTCTGCTCACCAAACTCTCCTCTTTTGGTATCCATGGAAATCTCCATGCATGACTGGCGGACTTCCTCTCTAGTCATAGTCAACGTGTGGCCCTGAATGGGTTTCTCTCATCTCCTCTTCCTGTTCAGGCTGGAGTTCCCCAAGGCAGTGTTCTGGGCCCTGTGCTTTTTCTGGTCTTCATCAATGATCTCTCTGACTCTCTTGAAAATCCTCTCTATCTCTTTGCTGATGACTCTACTCTCTGTCACTCCATTCTTCATCCCTCAGATCGGCAGTCTGCAGCCTCCTCACTCTCTGCAGACCTGGACAAAATCACAGACTGGGCAAACAAGTGGAACATGTCTTTCAATCCTGACAAATCTCACACTCTTACGATGTCTCTCCAAAAAGACCGACTGGACAACCCTCCCATCCACTTTCTGAATAAGCCTCTCCAAGAAGTTCTGTCACTCAAGCTTTTAGGTCTCACTATCTGCCATGATCTTTCCTGGGAAAACCACATTTCAAATCTGGCCTCCAAAGCCAGTCGCCGACTGGGCATCCTCCGTCATGCGAAGTCCTTCCTTGGCACACCTGAGCTCCTCACCACATACAAGGCTTTCATCTGCAGCTCAATGGAATACTGCTCTCCCATATGGGCTGGTGCCCCTGCCTCACACCTATCTCGTCTTCACGCTGTTGAAACCAAAGCGTTCAGAATCATTGGAATCTCCCACGATGAAGCTAACTCCAAGGGCCTCTCACTCACTCACCGCAGGCAGGTTGGTGGTCTTTCCGTCCTCTACAGACTCCTCTCTGGCCTTGCCCCCCCGCCCCCCACCCCCCAGCTCTCTCTGGGCTCTGTCCCACAAATATTCCTACAGGTCGCACAAGATCTGCCTACAACCCTCTTATGGTTAAACTGCCAAAATCAAGACTCTCTGCTCACCTTCACTCCTTCATTCCTCTTTTCTCCCACCTCTGGAACAAACTCCCTCACTCTCTTCAATCCCACTCCACCCTCCAGGTCTTTAAAACAGCTTTTCACCACCATCTCTTATCTTCCCCCATCCAAAACCTTGATCTTTTCTACCCCCGCTAATTTCACCCAATTCCACTTTTTTGAAATGCCAACTTCTGTCCTGGAAGTCCTTGGTGTCCTTGTGTTTTATACTTCGCCCACCCCCTCCCCCCTTCCAACGCCTCCTACCCCCAAGCCCTCTCCCTCCCACACATCTCCCTGCTCTCAAATGTTGTGTTTGTGTGCTTCCCCTTCTCTCCCCATCTTGTCTTCCGCTCCCTCTTTTTATATATTTTGTTTGTCTGGTTGATTTGTTTGTGAAGTAAATGTTAGCTCTTTCACGAGCCTCGATTCAGTATACAAAAACAACAACAAAAAAACACTCTC
This sequence comes from Myxine glutinosa, assembly GCF_964187855.1. NCBI lineage: Eukaryota > Metazoa > Chordata > Myxini > Myxiniformes > Myxinidae > Myxine > Myxine glutinosa. The sequence goes on along the minus strand of NC_136273.1, from coordinate 89,247,874 downwards.
AGTGACATCACAATCACCTTTTGGCGGCACACTCTCAGTGACATCACAAGCACCTTTTGGCGGCACACTCTCAGTGACATCACAATCACCTTTTTGCGGCACACTCTCAGTGACATCACATACACCTTTTTGCGGCACACTCTCAGTGACATCACAATCACGTTTTGGCGGCACATTCTCAGGGACATCACAATCACCTTTTTGCGGCACACTCTCACTGACATCACAATCACCTTTTTGCGGCACACTCTCGGTGACATCACAATCACCTTTTGGCGGTACAGTCTCGGTGACATCACAAACACCTTTTGGCGGCACACTCTCACTGACATCACAATCACCTTTTTGCGGCACACTCTCGGTGACATCACAATCACCTTTTGGCAGCACACTCTCGGTGACATCACAATCACCTTTTGGCGGCACACTCTCAGTGACATCACAATCACCTTTTGGCGGCACACTCTCAGTGACATCACAATCACCTTTTGGTTGCACACTCTCAGTGACATCACAATTACCTTTTGGCAGCACACTCTCGGTGACATCACAATCACCTTTTGGCGGCACACTCTCGGTGACATCACAAACACCTTTTGGCAGCACACTCTCAGAGACATCACAAATTTTGGCGGCACACTCTCAGTGACATCACAATCAGCTTTTGGCGGTACACTCTCGGTGACATCACAATCACCTTTTGGCGGCACACTCTCAGTGACATCACAATCACCTTTCGGCGGCACACTCTCAGAGACATCACAATCACCTTTTGGCAGCACACTCTCGGTGTCATCACAATCACCTTTTGGCGGCATACTCTCAGTGACATCACAATCACCTTTTGGCGGTACACTCTCAGTGACATCACGTCACCTTTTGGCAGCACACTCTCAGAGACATCACAACCACCTTTTGGCAGCACACTCTCAGTGACATCACAATCACCTTTTGGCGGTACACTCTCAGTGACATCACAATCACCTTTTGGCGGCACACTCTCAGTGACATCACAATCACCTTTTGGCGGCACACTCTCAGTGGCATCACAATCATGACACACTACACACATATACAACTAGAGGGTTCATGGAATACGTTACCCCGCGCAGTGTTAAGGTTTATACTCCAATTTAAATTAACTAATGATTTTAGAGATTGTTAAATTAAATTCCAGACATTTATCACTATTAAAGCAGTTTATATATCACCCTATTTATCATGTCCAAGTTGTGCAAAACTGGAAGTTCTTAGAAGTGCAAAGAAGGCGATTTGTGTTCTCCTGTGTTCTGGACAACCCTCCCATCTACTTTCTTTTGGGTCTCACTATCTGCCATGATCTTTCCTGGGAAAACCACATTTCAAATCTGGCCTCCAAAGCCAGTCGCCGACTGGGCATCCTCCGTCGTGCGAAGTCCTTCCTTGGCACACCTGAGCTCCTCACCACATGCAAGGCTTTCATCCGCAGCTCAATGGAATACTGCTCTCCCCTCTGGGCTGGTGCTCCTGCCTCACACCTGAAGAGAAACAAGCAAATGCCCGACGAGCGTAAAACAAAAGCCTCTGCTGATGACGTATGCGGTCACGTGGCACATTACCTGCTTCATGCGATTCCGTTTTGTGATGGCGGAGCCTGGGAGACGCAAAATCGTTGGACAAAAACGTTGGGAACATTGATTGGTTATGACGTCATGACTGGTCGAGCAGCACACAGGTGGGGTCGAGCAGCACACAGGTGGGGTGGAACACAGGAAATAGTGTTTTTGTTTTCAGGGGGGATTTCAAAAATGGTACATATTGTACATTGTCTATTGGTGGGTTCCATGATGGAGATGTACAAAGATAATCGAGAACGTGGTCTTGGAGGAGGTGTCCCTTTAAAGGAAGCTTTGTCCGAAGGTTGATTGATGTACAGGTATCTTGGAGTTCAATATACCTTGTGAACATCCGTTGACAGACCTGATGTGAGCACGTATGTCGGAGTGCGATTGTCAACCTTAAAATAAAGCACTTCGACAAGAGTTTGTGTGAAAATGGGGTTTCGTTACATTTCCAGGTAATAATGGATGACGAAGACCATGGTTAATACACTTCGTGCTGAAAGGTCTTCAACTCTGTTCCATCCACGAAGTCATACGAGCCGAACCACAGAAACCACATGAGGAAAAGCTTCCAAGGGTCCATGAATCACTTCTGGCAGAACACTCGTTACAGGTAATTTATACATGCTCTGTACACCTGGCAATTCATTCTTTTAATAATACCATACTAATACACCTTAACCAGATTTACAGGCCCGTTTGTGACGAGCAAGGTATTATAAGAACATTATGATGTTACAACATATTAAAACTGTTTTATTATATTTGGATTGAGACAGGTATACAGGTGCACCAGGTGGTGTGTGTACAAAGTGTATATAGCATTCAATGCCAGGATTGAGTCTGTCCAGGTTTCTTCATTAGTTACCGATTAAGTACGTAATTGATTTTAACGGAATGTTCAATTAATCTTTCGAACAAACGAACAATGTTAGAATCCCCACGTGGTACAGACCGAGCTTTCCCCCCCCCCCCACCTCCCTTCTGTTTGACTGCCCCCCATACCCCCTCTGTTTCACTGCTCCTACCCCCCACCCTGTTTCACTGCGCCCACCTTCCCTCTGTTTTACTGCCCCCCACTTCCCTTCTGTTTCACTTCCCCCACCTTCCTCTGTTTCACTGCCCCCCACTTCCCTTCTGTTTCACTGCCCCCCACTTCCATTCTCTTTGACTGCCCCCACCTCCCTTCTGTTTTACTGCCCCCCACTTCCCTTCTGTTTCACTTCCCCCACCTTCCTCTGTTTCACTGCCCCCCACTTCCATTCTGTTTCACTGCCCCCACTTCCATTCTGTTTCACTGCCCCCCACTTCCATTCTGTTTCACTGTTCCCCACTTCCCTTCTGTTTTACTGCCCCCCACTTCCCTTCTGTTTCACTTCCCCAACCTTCCTCTGTTTCACTGCCCCCACTTCCATTCTGTTTCACTGCCCCCCACTTCCATTCTGTTTCACTGTTCCCCACTTCCCTTCTGTTTTACTGCCCCCCACTTCCCTTCTGTTTCACTTCCCCCACCTTCCTCTGTTTCACTGCCCCCCACTTCCATTCTGTTTCACTGCCCCCACTTCCATTCTGTTTCACTGCCCCCCACTTCCATTCTGTTTCACTGTTCCCCACTTCCCTTCTGTTTTACTGCCCCCCACTTCCCTTCTGTTTCACTTCCCCAACCTTCCTCTGTTTCACTGCCCCCACTTCCATTCTGTTTCACTGCCCCCCACTTCCATTCTGTTTCACTGCCCCCCACTTCCATTCTGTTTCACTGCCCCCCCCCACTTCCATTCTGTTTCACTGTCCCCCACTTCCCTTCTGTTTTACTGCCCCCCACTTCCATTCTGTTTCACTTCCCCCACCTTCCTCTGTTTCACTGCCCCCCCCACTTCCATTCTGTTTCACTGCCCCCCACTTCCCTTCTGTTTCATTGCCCCCCACTTCCATTCAGTTTCACTGCCCCCCACTTCCCTTCTGTTTCATTGCCCCCCCACTTCCATTCACTGCCCCCCCCACTTCCATTCTGTTTCACTGTCCCCCACTTCCCTTCTGTTTTACTGCCCCCCACTTCCATTCTGTTTCACTGCCCCCCCCACTTCCCTTCTGTTTCATTGCCCCCCCCACTTCCATTCACTGCCCCCCCCACTTCCATTCTGTTTCACTGTCCCCCACTTCCCTTCTGTTTTACTGCCCCCCACTTCCATTCTGTTTCACTGCCCCCCCACTTCCATTCTGTTTCACTGCCCCCCACTTCCCTTCTGTTTCATTGCCCCCCCCCACTTCCATTCACTGCCCCCCCCACTTCCATTCTGTTTCACTGCCCCCCACTTCCCTTCTGTTTCATTGCCCCCCACTTCCATTCTGTTTCACTGCCCCACCCCACTTCCCTTCTGTTTCATTGCCCCCCACTTCCATTCACTGCCCCCCCCCACTTCCATTCTGTTTCACTGTCCCCCACTTCCCTTCTGTTTTACTGCCCCCCACTTCACTTCTGTTTCACTTCCCCCACCTTCCTCTGTTTCACTGCCCCCCCACTTCCATTATGTTTCACTGCCCCCCACCTCCCTTCTGTTTCACAGCCCCCATATCCCCTCTGTTTCACTGCTCCTACCCCCCACCCTGTTTGACTGCCCCCACCTGCCCCCTGTTTGACTGCCCCCCACGTGGTACAGCCCGAGCTTTTCCCCCTACCTCCCTTCTGTTTAACTGTCTCCCATCGCTACCTGCAATCCCCTCTCTCCCTCTTTCTTTTCACCCCCCACGTACAGGTGGCCATTAATTGCTTCCCGGACGCAAACCCCCGTGCTCAGCCAAACCGCTCATTTCAGCATCTCCGCAGCTGAGGCTGTCATGGAGGACGTGCGGATTTCTCAGGTTACAGTGAATCCTTCATGCTCTTTAATAGTTCCACTCGGATTTCTGACTTACTCTGTCAAAGGCAGTTATTAGGTGGGCCTGGACCGTCTAGGCCGACAACAAAACATGAAGACCAGCTGATCGGAAGGGTCCATTGGAGCGATGCAGGATGCCAGTTGTGGCAGGTGGAGGGTGAGAGGTTCTTGGGACCTTAACAAAATACCAAGCAGAAGTAGAGGTCTTTCTGAAATGGCAGCACAGGTGTACGGGGGGTGGGCCTCACCGTAGCTTGGCCACCGTACTCATCGGTATCCGTGATATGTACCTCCGGACCCTGGTCTCGCAGACGCCACTTACCTAGTTAATTTACCCAGCACCCTCACCATCCATCACCAAGAACTCCCTTAATGCATCCGTCTTGGCAGTGTGGGCCGCGGGGCCTGGCCTGAGCTTTCCTTGGATCACGAGAGGCAACACGTGGCAGTAGCATCGCGGACGCTGTTTGCACCGATGAACCGACAATTACAACAAGATCGTGCAAATGATACGCTTCAGGTCAAGCGTACAGTGCACATGCATCATGCTAAGGAGACGCACATTTTTAGCGGGTTGTTTCACTCGCATAAGTTCATTGAGCATCACTCAATTGACGTCAGTTGATGAGTTTTCAGTCCTGCTGTCCGTCCAGATGTCATAGGAAGAGACCATCGGTCAAAAAATAATGGTTCCACATGTATGAGCGACGGTGCAAAATAGTTAAATCATCATGTGTATGTGTTCAGTAACATCAAATGCATAGTTTCTGAACCGTGCATGTTGACACCTGTCGGTTTGTGAGCTGGACATGACATTGATGCCGGAAGACCCCTCCCGCTTCATGCTATGCGCGTGACATGACGCATGACCTGCTGAAAGCTTCGGCAAGACCGAAAACTCTGAAGGTTCATTCCGCTCTGCGAGTCATTCCCAAGGTAAAGACCCGGCGCAATTTGGTCCCGGAGCTGCCTTCACTCCATCTCCCGCTGTTCGCGCCTCCTCCGTCATTCCACATTAATGTCTCAGAAAGAAAAACTGAAACGGGTTCTTTCTTTAATTATTTTTTCCTGCGCCATGTGCAAGAAAGCAACAAGTTTGCGAATCCTCTCTCTGTGGGTGTGTGGGCTCACCCATGGTCTTCCGTCTAACGGATGATCTATTATTCCGAAGACGTGGCGAGGACATGTAGCTTCACGTTTTACGCCTTTTTATCTCTCTCTGCTGTACAAGGGTATCTATGTAATCTGTATTTTGCTGACAAGAAAAATCTAAAGTGAACGCGAGACTCGCCACAACAGATGGACGTTTTAATCAACCTGCCAGAAGCTGTTCCGAGGAAACACGCCAGCTCGGCTGAGAAAGGCCTCAACGCGGAACTCCAACCTGCAGTACAGCCTTTTCACCATCTTCTGGAGATTGTCAAACCACTTCGTGACACTTAAGAAGTTAATTTGATTGGCAAAATGTAACTCGTCATTTCTGGTAATTGTACGTACACTCGACATCTTACTATAATTCGCCAAATGTCCGTCCGTCCGTCTGTCTGTCTGTCCGTTCGAAGGTACCGCAAAAACGGCTGAACCAATCACAACGATATTTTGGGTGGGTATTCCAGGGACCCCTTGGAGTAAAATAGGCTATATTGTTTTTCCAATTTTTCCCCAATTTTCCAAGTTTTCCAATTTTCCAGTTTTTCCAAACACGATGGAATAATGTTTACCGATATGAACAGTGATGTGGCTTTTGTTGAAATTCTACGTCCCAGAAGAGAGTAGATCGACTCCTGATGAACTCTTCCGATATAAACGTGCGGCTCCGAATTAACATGGCAGCGTGTGCAAAGCGACTGAGAAACAGGTGTAGCGGCCACTTCCGTGATACAGATTCGGCGTGCACTCTAGACATATAAACGTGTGACTGAGAAAGACGTGTAGCGGCCGCTTCTGTTTTGCAGAATTCAATCTTCAAAATGGGCGCCATGTACTGTTTAGATTTTGATGATTTGCGTGTGATATGATTCAAGGGATGTTTATATGAATCGTTTAAAATAAAATAAAAAGCCTTCAATTTCTGATATTTTGCCATTTCATTTGGGCCTCCCAATTGAAGCCTTGCACCTAGGGCGAGTACCGTTGCTAGTACATAAAATACGTACATTTTGAAAACCCGAACATGTAGAATTAAAAATATATTTGTTGAAGGACTGTGCTCCTGCGTTTATTCCAAGTGCATTTTGGACACGAGGGATTTGTAGAACACTTGATTGCAAGTTTCCACGTAACGTAATTGCCCCATGTGATGATCATTCAGCACGTGCAACTGATGCGCCCGTAGGTTTTTTGAGGTGGCACGAGGTATTCAGAAGACACACTGATCTACAGAAGACGCAACGGACGATGTGCCCGAGTCTGTAATCAGGAAGCCGCAAATTTTGGACTGTATAGAAGTGTCTTGATGTGGGATAGTATTGTTGAACACCTTCCGCACCAACTTGATCCGTATCCATGGTAATCTGATGGCAGATCGGTATAATAAGGAGATCTTGCAGCAAGCAACGTGTTGCCTTCCCTACAACAACATGGTCCGGTAATCGTCATTATGCACGATAATGCTCCTGCTCACAGGGACATTCGAACATTGATTGTGGAGCCCAAATCTTGCCAAGACAGCCATAGACCCTCAATGAGCTGGAACACGAGGCGATACCTGCGTGGGATGCAAAAAGTTTGCACCAGGTCTGCACCAGGTCTGCACCGGCCTCCATGGCTTTCCCGGGGTCCAGGATTTGCCCTGAACTGCGGGCTCAGATTTGAGTGCTCATAAAGTTGCTGCGATGACGGTGAAATTCATTGATTGCTGCCAGAGCTGGATATGCCCATTATCGAGATTGGTACTTCCATGTCGGATCCCGATATGAAAACATTCACCACAACGCAGCATTACGTAGAAAAGTCAAAATCAAATGGACATGTAATTATTCAGTATTTATCTGGTGGAGCCTGGTGTTGGCTTAGCGGTTAGGGTGCCGGCTTGGGATCCTCGGATCCTGGGTTCGAATCCCGGTCGATCGCTGAATTAACGCCAGGGGGGTTGACTCAGCCCGTCATCCTTCCGAGGTTGGCAAATTGAGTACCAGTTCACTGGTAATTCCCTGTGTGTCGCAAGAGGTGACCAACAGGGTTGGCAGCAGGAAGGGCACCCGGCCATAAAACATTGCTTCAAAAAGGGGACCAAGGTGCCTGAAAAAGGCCAACCCCTGCTCTGCGGGGAAAAATGGCCTCTGAAGGTGGTCTATCTCCGTCAGAGGTTTGCACGTCATATGTGATTGCAAGTGTCCCATGATGTCACATAAAGGAAACACCAATCACGTGTTGGACATTTTTTTATGGCGGAGAATGTAGTTTATGCTTGTACAATAAGTAATGACAATATGAAAATAATATGAGTTCCTTTCAAGGAACTCAAATGCAGGAGTAGGCCATTAGGCCCATCAAGACTGTGCAACAGTTGCCAACCTGCTCTATCCCTTTCACTTGCTGAGCGTGAAGCAAGGAAGCAGCACGTACCCATTTTATAGTCTTTGGTAGAACTCGGCCAGGGTTCAAACCGTCGACCTCCCAGACTCAGAGCGGACGCCATAACTATTACACCACCGAGTCTGGTAAAACTTTTTTGAATATTTTTTTTATTGCATTTCCAGTACTTGTAAAAACTGAGACTCCATATATTGTATTTGAAGACTGTAGGGTGAGACAAAACATGGACGTTGTAGCTGTAATTCAGCACCGACTGCGTTGTTCCGGATCCGTGTGGTCATTTTATTTCGGCGTCACCTTTTTATCACGGCTTTGCCTCCCCAGAGGCAGGTGAGGCAGACCTGAAGCTTGCAGGCTGGAGGGGAGTCGTGCTCAGTGTTGGATGATTTAGGCCAAAGTGCCGAACAGTTGCTGTTGCTGGTTAAGCTGAAAGTTCTAAGGAGGCAGCCAACCGCTAAATGCAGGATATGCGGGGAGGCAGCGGGGTGGGATGAAGAGCAAGATTGCAGGAGAAGCTTGGCCTGGCTACTGTAACTTTACTCTCCACTCTACCTTCAACTCCCCATCTCCCCCCTAACCCCCCTTTGTCTTTCTCGCTCCTATTCCTTGCATTAACCATTCTTCATTTGTCATCTGCTGGCCTTTTGTGTCCGGCTGCCTGCAACATGGCTTCCAGGAACCCCCAGCACATTTGTCAGGCTGCCTAATGAAAACCATGTCCCCTCGGCTATGTTCATATTGCAAGTGGTGATGCTTCGTTCCTCGCCCGCCATACGATCGCCCATCAAGTCTGAACAACGTCTCCTTCCTTTCGTTCAAATGCAGAGATTTTTAACCATTGCTCAGGGTGTCTTAAGGATCTACCAGGTATCGATTCAATTAAGGTACAGCGAAGTAATTCATGAATCTGAAATGAAATGTATCGTCTTGCTGGAATGAATCATCGCGCAGTTGTGAGTTTAGGTCTCCGAGTCTAAGAACAAGTCCTTAAAGGATCGTATTTTTGTTTCACTTATAAAGGATTGCTTTACTGACATTGAAAAGTTCCCTGCTCTATCTCACTGGCAAAGTTGTTACATGGTGGTCCAAAAAGCTCTGGATTCAGCTTTAATCGTCTTTCATCACTGACTGAGAAAAACAAGACAAAGCCGTGTAATGAATGGCTTGAACTCTGATCAGATATGAGCAATTCCCTCATAGACTCTGATTACATGACACTTGAAAAGACCTTTAAAACTCAATTCCTCGGTAGCTATCCATACCTGTTCGTAAATGAAAAGCGAGCGATGACGTTTTACTGACGGTGATCTATAATGTATGCATGGGATGTCAATTTGTCATTTTGCAAATTCCCCTACATCCGCATATGCTTTGCCTATCAGAAATGGTCTCTCCTACCGTGGGACATTCCTGGCAGCCCGGCCCGCTGGAGACGGTCCAAGTTCCATTTAGCCTCCGTGTTCCGTGGGAGCCAGAACTGCTGAGATTCAGCACAGAACATCCAAGTTTCTGGCAAAATGCCCTTCCTGAGCCAAGCCCGATTCCCCAAGCCAAGAAAGGCACACCAGACACCATGCGGCCGTAACTTATAACGGAGAGGCGAGCGAACGACGCAAAAAAAGAAGGAAAAAAAAGAAGCTTTTCCGCGGCAGCAAGATCATTCGGCTGCAGCAGCAAGATCATTCCGCTGCAGCAGCAAGATCATTCCGCGGCAGCAAGATCATGCCGCGTCAGCAAGATCATTCCGCGGCAGCAAGATCATTCCGTGGCAGCAGCAAGATCATTCCGTGGCAGTAGCAAGATCATTCCATGGCAGCAAGTTCATTCTGCGGCAGCAAGATCATTCCGCGGCAGCAAGGTCATTCCGCGGCAGCAGCAAGATCATTCCGCGGCAGCAGCAAGATCATTCCGCGGCAGCAAGATCATTCCGCGGCAGCAGCAAGATCGATCTGCGGCAGCAGCAAGATCATTCCGCGGAAGCAGCAAGATCATTCCGCGGCAGCAGCAAGATCATTCCGTGGCAGCAAGATCATTCTGCGGCAGCAGCAAGATCGATCTGCGGCAGCAGCAAGATCATTCCGCAGAAGCAGCAAGATCATTCCGCGGCAGCAGCAAGATCATTCCGCAGCCACAAGATCATTCCGCGGCAGCAGCAAGATCGATCTGCGGCAGCAGCAAGATCATTCCACGGCAGCAGCAAGATCATTCCGTGGCAGCAGCAAGATCATTCCGCAGCAGCAGCAAGATCATTCCGCAGCAGCAGCAAGATCATTCCGTGGCAGCAAGATCATTCCGCAGCAGCAGCAACATCATTCCGTGGCAGCAGCAAGATCATTCCGCAGCAGCAGCAAGATCATTCCGCAGCAGCAGCAAGATCATTCCGTGGCAGCAAGATCATTCCGCAGCAGCAGCAAGATCATACCGCAGCAGCAGCAAGATCATTCCGTGGCAGCAAAATCATTCTGCGGCAGCAGCAAGATCATTCCGCGGCAGCAAGATCATTCCGCGGCAGCAGCAAGATCATTCCGCGGCAGCAGCAAGATCTTTCCGTGGCAGCAAGATCATTCCGTGGCAGCAAGATCATTCCGCGGCAGCAGCAAGATCATTCCGCGTTGGCAGCAAGATCATTCCGTGGCAGCAGCAAGATCATTTCGCAGCAGCAGCAAGATAATTCTGCGGCAGCAGCAAGATCATTCCGCGGCAGCAGCAAGATCATTCCGCGGCAGCAGCATTCCATGGCAGCAGCAAGATCATTCCGTGGCAGCAGCAAGATCATTCCGCGGCAGTAAGATCATTCCACGGCAGCAGCAAGATCATTCCGCGGCAGCAGCAAGATCATTCCGCAGCAGCAGCAAGATCATTCCGTGGCAGCAAGATCATTCCGCGGCAGCAAGATCATTCCACGGCAGCAAGATCAATCCGTGGCAGCAAGGTCATTCCACGGCAGCAAGATCATTCCGTAGCAGCAAGATCATTCCGCGGCAGCAGCAAGATCATTCCGCGGCAGCATCCAGATCATTCCACGGCAGCATCCAGATCATTCCGCGGCAGCATCCAGATCATTCCGCGGCTGCAGCAAGATCATTCCGCGGCAGCCGCAATATCAATTCCGCGGCAGCACAAGATCATTCTGCGGCAGCAAGATCATTCCGCAGCAGCAGCAAGATCATTCCGCGGCAGCAGGAAGATCATTCCACGGCAGCAGCAAGATCATTCCGCGGCAGCAGCAAGATCATTCCGCGGCAGCAGCAAGATCATTCCACGGCAGCAGCAAGATCATTCCGCGGCAGCAGCAAGATCATTCCGCGGCAGCAAGATCATTCCGCGGCAGCAAGATCATTCTGTGGCAGCAAGATCATTCCGTGGCAGCAATATCTTTCCGCGGCAGCAGCAAGATCATTCTGCGGCAGCAAGATCATTCCGTGGCAGCAAGATCATTCCGCGGCAGCAGCAAGATCATTCCGTGGCAGCAAGATCATTCCACAGCAGCAGCAAGATCATTCCGCGGCAGCAGCAAGATCATTCCGCGGCAGCAGCAAGATCATTCCGCGGCAGCAAGATCATTCTGCGGCAGCAAGATCATTCCGCGGCAGCAAGATTATTCCGCAGCAGAAGCAAGATCAATCCGCGTTTGCAGCAAGATAATTCCGGGGCAGCAGCAAGTTAATTCCGCGGCAGCAGCAAGATCATTCCGTGGCAGCAAGATCATTCCGCGGCAGCAAGATCATTCCGCGGCAGCAGCACGATCATTCCGCGGCAGCAGCAAGATCATTCCGCGGCAGCAGCAAGATCATTCCGCGGCAGCAGCAAGATCATTCCGCGGCAGCAGCAAGATCATTCCGCGGCAGCAGCAAGATCATTCCGCGGCAGCAAGATCATTCCGCGGCAGCAAGATCATTCCGCGGCAGCTAGATCATTCCGCGGCAACAAGATCATTCCACGGCAGCAAGATCATTCCGCGGCAGCAGCAAGATCATTGCCCACGACGTCGTGCCATTTTGTGATTACGTGCTTGTTGGCATCTGTCCCCGCAGTCGTAAACGATTACCAAATCGGGACACTAGCAAAATAACAAAAGTTTATAATGATCTGCGATGAGGCATGCATTGGCAATAATATTATCGTTCAAAGGCATCCAGGACAAGTAAGTATTCCATGCACAGCATCAAGCCAACCTGTCTGAGGGTCTTGGCGCGTTGAAGAGTTCGCTTTCCAACATCGATGCTTCCAAGACCGTGAAAATAATGCAGTCCGTTACTTTCAATTACCTGAGTCTGTCCCGAGATGATTATATAAATGTACGTATGCGACAACTTGAGCCTTGGCCAAGAGACGAGTTGTCTATGGACACATCAATCAATAAATTAACCATTCCTATAATCATGAAGAAAATGGCACTTTTTCATTTCCCCTTCTTCGGCCAAATAACTTTTAAATCCTCTGCGTTTACTACACGTGAACTCGGCTGAACTGTTTTATGCAAATGCCTTGATTTTGCCAAGCAAAGGGGTAGGGAAGTAATGAACCACCCGCCTGTCCTGCTGTGTTTACATCACGTAGGAATAATGGCCAGTACGCGTTCCTCCTTAGAAATCCACTTCAAGAAGATTATTTATACATGGGCCTGAAGCGCTTGGCTACGCCGCTGCATTCCGGAGAAACAGTGCATGGTACAAGTGATGTTTTGTTGTACCATGGCACCAAAATCCATACACAGTCAGGTTAATGTGCTCAACTGCTGCTAAGGGCCTTTGTAGAGGTCTGATTATGTACCAAGTAGGGCTTTAAATATGAGTTCCCTTACAAGGAACGCAGGAGGCGGCCATGAAAACCATCAAGCCTGAACGATGGTTGCCAACCTGTGGTTGCTTGTCCGTGTTCTATCTTTTTAAATGCTGAGCGTCAAGCAAGGAAGCAGCACGTACCATTTGTATATTTTACATAAAGTATTTGGGTATGACTACGCCGGGGTTCGACCCCCCATACTCGGAGCGGGCGCTCTACTCATTACGCCCCCGAGTCTGGCTGAGGGTAGATTTTATTTTTTTAAATGTTAAGGTGAAAATTGTATCTAAAGTCACACCATGCCTCTGGATGATGCTTGATGTGAAACTTTGTTGGAAAAAGTTGTGCGCTCCATCTGAAATTTCTATATTATATTCTTTAAATTACAGAATGCAAACACGAAACGGGTTAAAATTGGAAGGGAAGCTTATTCTCCCTGCTCTCAAATGTTGTGGTTGTGTGCTTCCCCTTCTCTCCCCATCTTGTCTTCCGCTCCCTCTTTTTGTTTATTTTGTTTGTCTGGTTGATTTGTTTGTGAAACAAGTGAATCCTCTTGGATTGCGCTGAGGTTCGGGCATGGAATTTCTAGGAGGAAGTATAATTTGTATGCAATGAAAGTACATGTAATATGGGATCGAGTAAGATCGAGTAAGCTTCACCAGTGCGCGTGCGCGAATTTACGTCACGTCGGCAGCGAGAAGGCGTTCCCCAACACGAACCAATCAGGAACTGCCACGCCCACTTATATGATCTCAGAATTCCTGTGACAGGAATTAGCGTTACACTGGCTGGAAGTCATTCGCTAGAGGCGCTTCCTCAGCGCCAATCACCAGTGCGCGTGCGCGAATTTACGTCACGTCGGCAGCGAGAAGGCGTTCCCCAACATGAACCAATCAGGAACTGCCACGCCCACTTATATGATCTCAGAATTCCTGTGACAGGAATTAGCGTTACACTGGCTGGAAGTCAATCGCTAAAGGCGCTTCCTCAGCGCCAATAAATGTTAGCTCTTTCACGAGCCTCGATTCAGTATACAAAAAAAAAATTAAAAAAAATTATAGGACTATCCTTTTAAATGGATGGTCCAACAATGAAGCTTTCCTCCAAATTTCCCTGTCTGTTGTTTTATTGTGACGCCATCCTATTATTAGTTCAAAACTTACATTTTTATGCCTCTGCCCCCGAAGGTGGCCGGAGACATTATGTTTTAGGGTTGTCCGTCCATCCGTACATCCGTCCGTACAGGCTAAACCTCGTTATTCTCAGCAACCACATGTCCGATTGAGACGAAACTTTCAGGGTAGGAGCGACACCCATGCAAAATGTTTCTACGATAATTGTGACATCATAGGTCATGTGGTATGGCAGCCATCTTGGATTGAATGCAAATAATTACAAAAATATTTCTCAGAAACCACTGAATGGAAAAATTTGAAACTTGTCACATTGTCAAATACTCCCAATGGGGAACAAAAGCATGACAGTGATGACATCATAGGAGAAGTGGTATACCAGCCAAAAATGTTTTAATCGAATTGCTTATCCTAAAAATCTGAAATTGCATGCACATGATCTCTGACCCATTTGTATTGACATATTAAATTCACATGGTTCGGCAGCCATATTGGATTGAAGGGAAATATTAAATAATTATATCTCTGAAACCGCTTACCCTATCGATGTGAAATTTTACAAATGTTGTCTAATACCATTGTTGCATATAGTTTGAAAATGATGATGTCATAGTTCACGTGGTTTGGCCGCCATCTTGTTTGGAAAAATGAACCTTATCCGATCAACAAGTAACTTCACAAACGTGATCCTCGACCCATACATATCCAAAGTGTACATTTTTGATGTCGTATATCACGTGGTTTGGCATCCATATTAGCTTGAAAGCCGATATTTGAAAAATATCCCTTCTCCAAAAATGCTTCAACAATTGATATGAATCCTGTCCTGTCTGGTTAAACCGTGATACTTCAAAAGAGCTAAAGGGATTTAGACCAAACTTGTTTATTTTTAGGACAGTGAAGTGTGAACAAAGGCATCTACCCATTGTCACGGGCAGTGACTACAACAACAACAACAACAACAACAGGCATTTTAACGCCATTTTCCCTGCAAGAGCGGGGGTTGGCCTTGCGGTCCCCATGACAATCTTCTCCATTTTGCCCTATTTTCTGCATCTCCCCTTGTTAACCTCCTGGCCCGCATTTCTTCTTCGACCATCTTTAGCCAAGTCTTTCTCGGTCTTCCCCATCCCATACTTCCTTCTGCATTCATTTCCATCACTCTTCTCAACAAGTCACTTTCATCCTTCCTCAACACATGACCAAACCATCTCAAACTGTTTCTCTTCACAGCATCAATCACAGGCTCTATTCCCATCATCTTTCGCAATTCATCATTTGTCTTCCCCTCTCTCAACGATACTCTGCACATCCCCCGAACCATTCGCTTTTCCACCCTTTCCAGCCTTCGTTGCTGCTCTACGTTCATTACCCATGTCTCGCTCCCATAAATCATAACACTTCTCACACATGCAGCATACACCTTTCCCTTCAGCTTCAACGACACTCCCCTCCTCGTCAGCACACCACTCAGTTCCCGAAACTTCTTCCATGCACATCTCACTCTAGCAACTGTTTCCGTGTCTGATCCACCTTCTCCATTCAGCATGTCTCCTAGGTAACACAAGCGTTACGCCTAGGTCCCCCGTCGTTGAAGTGATGAGAGTTGACAAAGTGGAAGACTCAAGGCGGCCATCTTGGATTTTGACGTGGCGACCCAATTTTCAATAGCGTTCTCCCTTATGCATAGATACACCCACACACCAGATTAGAAGTTAGTAGTTCGTTTAGTTTTCAAGATATTTCGCTCACAAGGTTCAGACATATATATGGTGGCGGCCATCTTGGATTTTGACGTGGCGACCCAATTTCCAATAGCGTTCTTCCTTATGCCTCGATACACCCACACACCAGATTAGAAGTTGGTACTTTGCTTATTTTTCAAGGTATTCTGCTCACAAGGTTCAGACATATATGTGGTGGTGGCCATCTTGGATTTTGACGTGGGTTGCACCCACACACCAAATTCGAATGCGGTCCTTTGCTTATGCACGCATGCACGCCAGCATGCACGCATGCACGGACGGACGGACGGACGGACGGACACACGGACGGAGGGGAAAACCATAGTCCACCTTTCGCTCCGCGGTACGACGGGGGACAAAAATGTTTTCACACCTTCCAGCTTCATGCCGTCTCCAAGATCCAACTCAACATTTCCTCCATCTGCAGCTCCCTCTGTGCACACCTTACACTTGAATGTAGCTGCCACACTGGTTAATGACCCTCTCAGACCACTACATTTTTGATGAACCCACTCAGCGCACATTGTACATTGAATGGAGTTCACTCCGACACCCTTCCTGCACACAGCACACGGCCACATCCCAGTTCTTTCCACCTCACCACATGCTTTACCACTTGCCATCACCTTCGTTTTTCCGATATTCACCTTCAGACCTTTTGTCTCCATACATTCCTTCCACTTGTTCATCTTCTCCTTCAGTCCATCCATACTTTCTGCAATCGACACCAGATCATCTGCATACAACAACTCCCACGGTAAACCCTCCTTTACGTTCCGAGCCAGCACCTCCATCACAGCTACAAATAGTAGTGGACTTAGTACCGACCCTTGATGCACTCCCACATTCACCTCAAACTCACCACTGTTCCCGTCCTTCGTCCTTACAGCTGTGCGCGCTCTTTTGTACATTGCCATCACAACTCTGATCAACCATTCCTCCACTCCTAACTTCCTCATTGCCCATGTCACTACTTCACGTGGAACCCTATCGAATGCTTTCTCCAGATCAACAAACCCAAGAAACAACTTCTTCCTCTTCTCCATGTACTTCTCTTGCAACTGCCTCACAATAAAAAGCGCATCTGTCGTTCCTCTTCCTGGCATAAATCCAACCTGCATTTCGTCGATCTTCACTTTCTTCCTTATCCTCCTCTCCAACACCCTTTCCAATACCTTCATTCCATGCTCCAATAACTTTATCGCTCGGTACGAGCCACACTCCAGAGGGTCACCTTTCCCCTTGTATAGAGGGACGAGGGTACTCAGTTCCCAATCCACTGGAATGCGACCTTCTTTCACCACCAGAAAGGTGGGGCAGTGACTGTCAAAGGATGTCACGGGCAGTGACTACCAGGGGGCATATTGGCGACACAGTTGCATTGCTCTCGTTCTTTATTTAAATGCTCTGAGAACTCCAATCATGTCCTTCCAAATCCATTCTGACTATTATATGGACAGACATACGTGGTTCACTGTCAGACAATATATGAGTTGTGAACTTTCTAAAAACTGTCTTTTTATTGCAGGTTATATTGCTGTGCTGAGGAATCATAAATATAAAGGAATGGCCAGGTCACACAAATGATTTTGATCGGTAAGTCTGTGTCATGGAAGGGCAACCTTTCATTTAAAATGTTGAACAAATTGTAAAAGGCTGGTTATAAAAATGTATATAAAATAAGTTTTGCTAACTCCGTTGATTGATTTTTTTCCCCGTTATTTTTCCAAATTTTTTATTTCTCTTCTCCGAAGTGACCTCATAGAGTGCGTCGCGTTGTCCGTCCATCCGTCCGTGCATACTTCTGTTAACATTTGACTAAAAGATATTCTCCTTACAAACTACCCAACCGATATGGACCAAATTTGCTACGATGCATCAAGACAGAAAAGTCTCATGGGGTTGTGCTCTCCATCCAGATGCGCCCCCTATAAAAGGGTCTAAGGGGATTTTACCCCAAATATTGGTATTTCATTTAAAAATCCTCTTCTCAAAAACCGCCAGCCGGATCCAGACCAAACTCACCATGAGGCATCGGGACCATGCCCTAATCTTAAGTTGTGTTCCTCCTCGCCGTATCTCTCCCAGAAGGGGAGCCATGGGCCCCCTTCTCGAATCCTTCATTTTCACTAAAAACATCTTCTCCACAACTACCCGAGCGATTATGGACCAAATTTAGTACAATGCATCAGGACAATAAGGGCTCATGGGGTTGTGCGACCTATCTGGATTTGCCAATTTAAGGGGGTTTTGGCCCAATGGAAGGTTTTGCTTCAAATCCAGGTTGTTTATTAAATAAATTTCTCGGAAACCATGGGAAATAGCAGTCAGTCCCCCACGGGGCTATTTTAATTTTATTCCTCGGACTTGCTGATCCGACTATATTTGAGTTGGGGTGTTTTGACTCTTCACTTTAACCCAGAACCATAAGCTCCATCACAGCCTATATAACTAATATTCCTTGATCATATGGCTTACATTTGGCTTGATTGAGGAATTAATGCAGAGTGAAAGTAGAGCTGTAAAGAAGGAATAATGGAAGGAGAGTAGAGTGAAGGATTGAGAATGGACAGAGTGTGGGAGCAACGAGTTAAACAAGCGACAAAGAGCAGAACAAATGAACAGAGATGGTGGCAAAAGGTTAAAGCAAAGAAGGAGCAAGCAGAGTGTAGTGCTGGCACTGAAGAGCACTAGGCCCCGGAGGGACCTGGCGCAGGTCGGACATGGTGATGCGTGCGAGTGAAGTGAGGCTAGGGAAAACATGATAGGGGGACACCTCCACCTCGACAAGCCGAGCATGAATACTAATCGTTTCCAGAACATCTTAGGTAAAAACCCAATGGGGAACACAAGTTGAGTATTAAAATACAATTCTTTTAATTAGCAAGATCCATGATTAGGCCCAGCATTAAGCATCAGGGATCTGTTGAGCTGCAATTGACCACAATGCACTTCGACAAACGGACAAATGCACTCAGACGAGCTATTTATACTCTGACGTATCCTGACAAAATGTCTGACAAACTAAGACAAACTCACTCTGACAAAACAAGTGTTTAGCCTGTTTAGTTTCATCATTATAGATCCTTTAGAATTGTCCCTCGCCTTCCCCACGCCCATTTGTACTTTCATCGATGACATGTTCTTTCATTTCTTCCCATTCCCTTTTTATTTTATTAACAGTAATAGTGCACCTGGAGGAGGGGCCTGGCGCGTGACTTCCAGGTACTCGGGAACGAGTGCCTAACTGGATCCGAGGGATTGCTTACCAGCAACAATCAGAACTGTGGTGATGATCTGCTCGCAGCTTGGGATCCGCACATTGTGATTGCCTATGAAGAGCTAGTCACCGCTTGTAGTGGCAAGTTCTCCAAGGGCAAGCACCTTGTGTCAGCGCACTAAGATATCTTCCTGGAGGAGATTTTCCGTGTGCGCCACATCCCCCAGACCATCCAAAAACCCACCGTCACCAACTCCACAGTGCAGCTAGACTGGTCATCTGTGGAGCCAGAGTAAGTGTATACCGAGACTGCGGGCCTGCGCACGGACACGCATCACCATGCCATGGTCTTTGGTCACTGGGCCCAGGCCTTCCCTCTCAAGGAGTTGTTTTTGACATGATTCTGGATGACCGGATCTGCGTCTGACCTCCCCTGGTGCATTGTCCTGGACCTAGCGGCCTCTGACCTGGCACGGCGGTGGCCCAATTGTGAGGCACGCAGAGTGGAAGTCCTCAAGACCGTCCATCCTGGCGTGACCAGGTGGGCTCACTCCTGGGGACTTGCTCCATATGCACTGAGGCAGCTTGGGGGGATGGGGCTTGTCCTTGGGGTGGCCTCTCACGACTGCTGGCAGGCTGGGTTGCAGGCTGCCACACACGACGGGCATGGGCATCGCTAGTTTGCAAGTCCCGTTGGGACTCGGACTCAGTGGTGTTCGCTAAACTTTTTGAGGCAGCTGACATGCTTTGGTGTCTCAGGAGACTGAGCGCGTGTTTTCCAGCCATTACCTCCATGCCGGTCCTACTCACGTACCATACTGGGGAACTTCTGCCCACTGTCTGGGGTGACCAGACACCAGACAATCTATTCAATTGCATGATCGCCCCAATCGCGATACAAATGACCCTGATTAAGGGGCCAGGTCTGACACAGAAGTGGATGTTGTCCCCCCGGACAATTGCAACCTATGTGGGGAAATCCTTGGGGCGTCTTCAGCAGCAATGGAAGTTGGCCTGCGGCGTTGATGCCGTGGTGCCTATTCCAAAGCTGCTCAAGTGCCTCTCGGAAATCTCTGCCCAAGATGCAGTTTGGAAGAGGCATCCAGGAGAGAGGGTGATGTAGTGGTGGTGTAGGGAGGAGATTAGCGGCAGGGGACAGGTGGTGGAACAGGGGGGAAGAGGAGGGTCCCAGTCACATTCTGTTTAGAGTGGGACCAGGGATCAGCCCAGAGCAGCTTGGCTACCGCACCCAGGTGGGCCTGTTGGTGTGTTTGTGGGCACTGGAGTTTGTCGAGGTTGGCCTGAGCGTCCAGCGGAGTGTATGGTCCAATGAGGAGTCATGGCAATGTCACGTGTCAGGGGCAGTAAAATGATCTACGTGCTCATTCTGCAAGTAGTTTGGGCAGCACCATCACTTTGTCAGTCTGGGCCAGTCAGCCTTAGAGAGAGTTCAGCCGGGGAGATCTGATTAGTGAAAGTTTGGAGTCTGCGGCAGTAGGGACAAGGTGGGGTACCACTGGCTCTCCACAATTGTCAACTGCCGCCCCTCAGCTGACCTCACCTCCGGCCCACAGGTCCGCCACCAGGCGTGTTTCCTAGAGGAGCGCAGCACCATCCCATCTGGCACCATGCGAGTGGGACAGACCCTGCCAGCACATTTGGCCACCCAACCTACAGCACCTCAGGCAGAAGAAAGGCCTTCATCTTCTTTCTTTTCCCATTTCTGTTGCCTTGTACTTCTCCTGTACAGGCCTGGTGTCAGTAAGAGTGAGTTTAAGTAGGCAAAGCCGTTTGTGTCCAGAATATGCACGTTACTGGATGGGTCCTTTTTCTGTCATTTCATTGATTTTATTGATTTTATTGATTTTATTGATCCCCACCCTGTTATTAATTAAAACTTGCATTTTTCTTATTTGTTGTAGTTATTTGGGTTGCGGACGTGCCTCCAGCGCGTTCAGTTCCTACTCAGGGAGAATAAGTAACATGTAAATCAAAAAAAGGAACTCGGTGCATAAATCGATTCATAGAACATCTCACCTCACGCAGTGTTCAAATATATAATTCAATATCCATATCTGGATCTCGACCTCATCTCGACCCAGCTATAAATTGTCATGCTGGTGTTTAGCAGGTCGAGCTATCAATGTGTGCACTGTACATCAGATGTTTGTTAAATTTTGTGTCCCATCTGCCAGCATTACTTGGTGGATCTTAAAGATCATGAAGAGTAGGTGAGCCATAACCAGTATCCTGACCAAGTTACACATTCCTCCCGGCTTCAGTCAAACTTTAGTCCTGGCCAACCAAAATGTGAGACTTGGGCCAAAAACATTCCCTGGCGGCTGACCCTACAAAGTGGCAATAATTAGGGCTGTTGAAGAAACTAGAAGCATCTGCTCCCTATGGGAGTGGCAAGGGGGTAATGGTATTGTCTTTATGCTTATTAATACCATAGCAGAGTACCGCCGAGCAGTAATCACCAACATGGCAGCCTTAGTATAGAAATTCTGGGTGGAGTCAGGCGAACTGTCTAACTAATGGGTAGAATCCGGATGCACACAAGGCTCCTTTTATGGTATAGATTATCTTTCCGTCTTCTTGGATATCCCCCCTTTCCTACTTTGTTGACAATTTCACCTTATGCTCTGCAACCTCTCGGCCTTGTGATAGGGTGAAGCAAATTCTCTGCTTGCTGACTTCTTGAAGATTAGCACTCAGTTTCCTACATAGACCATGTTCTTCAACCCAGACAGGTTTTGTGTTCTGAAATACACCGGGAGTACCCGATTCCAATGTTCAGTCAAGATGCAGATGCCATCTCAGTATCCTCTTCAGGATTAAGTCATTCTTTGGTTTACCTGCACTTCTCACATACAAAAAGCCTGCGGAGTGTGCCTTTGCCTGGCCTAAACGTAGTAGCGCTAGGCCAGTGGGAACGTCGTTCCCGCGCGTAAAGGTGTCCTGCGCGCGGGCGGCGGTATCATACCGGGGCGGTGTAACGCGTAATACGTAACGCAGCCCTGGCTAAAGTTCTAGCCTGGTGTTGGCTTAGCGGTTAGGGTGCCGGCTTGGGATCCTAGGATCCTGGGTTCGAATCCCGGTCGATCGCTGAATTAACGCCAGGGGGGTTGACTCAGCCCGTCATCCTTCCGACGTCGGCAAATCGAGTACCAGCTTGCTGGGATGAATGATCCCGGTGTGTACCCCGGTTTAGAAACGGTGCACCGTATCCCTGCGCATCGTAAGAGCGTGACCAAGGGTTGGCGTCAGGGAGGGCATCCGGCCATAAAAACATTGCCTCAAACAGGGAACCATGATTGTCATGGGGCCCGCAAGGCTAACCCCCGCCCTAGCGGGGAAAATGGCCTTAAAACGATCATTCATTCATTCATTCATTCACAACTGTTGTGGTGTTTAGCCCTCAACTTTGGGTCAGAGCCCCTCCCTTCTTGCAACTGTTGAGCCCAAAATCGAAAACATCAACAGCATAACCAAAGACGTTGCCAAGGCACGCTCTTCTCCCACTGGTGATTAATTGTGGGCCGCTATTTTTGCTGCTTTTGTCTTACTCTTCACCAATAGGTTTTTCCATCTCTGCAAGGTAAACCATGCTCAGCATCCAACTCTCTCCATGTTTCCTGACCTAGATCCAAAGTAATCAGTTCACCTCCACTCCTTCCTCCCTCATTTTCTCCCATCTGTGGAACCATCTTCCAGCTGCTGTTCAATCCTGTTTTTTCTTTGTCATTAAGAGTAGGAGGCCATCATCGTGTTACGTCAAATCCGATACATGCCTGTGAACATTTTCCTTATACCAGACCCTCATCCGCTTGCTTGCTGTCAATCTGTACACCCCTTAGGCCTTCATCATCCAGATGTTCCGCATGAGCCGCACGAATAAGGAAGTTTGTGTAACTCACAACTTCATGTGAGAATTGATTTGATTTTGAGCGTAAACGTAAAAAGAAAACTATTTTTATATCAGCATGGACAGACAAAGACAGTCCAGTGTGCAGTGTGTACACAGACGCACCCACACAAACCCTCTCCTCATGGGGGAAAGCTCTCTACACTCCACACGAGAAATCCCTGCATGAAGCATATTCCAACTGCTGCTCCGGAAAGCTCAGCTTACGACCGCTGGCCCACACAGCACGTTTAGTCCTCTTTGTACGGCCTGTTAACCTACATGGCACCTTTAGTCGAGGCTGTATCTCCATGCGGCATTTTCAGTCTAGAAGGGCAGAACTGCTGCCCGTGTACACACAACTGTTGGTACTCACGGCTAGGCCTGCATGCCCCAGCATCACATTCCTTGGGGAGACCGTCGGACAGATCCGTATACATTGTCCCTTGTGCACACGCTTTTCTTGTGAAAGTTTTCCTTCCTTCGGATGACCAATATTTCATGCCTCAGAGCTTCCAAAGCACGAGCAGAACAGAGCAGGGATACCAAGATAACAGAGTTTCCTTAAAAGAATACTCACAAAAAGAGTTAATTTAAACCTGCATACAAGATATTTGCCACAAATCCTCATGTAGAAAATATTTCACACCAGCAGGGGCTACCTGGTGCTACCTGGGGAGGCGTGTGGGGTTATACCTGGCACTGCCCGGCTGAGTGAGCTTTTTCGGTGGTGGATTTGGGACATGTTCCACATTGAAAAGCTCTGGAGTTATTGGCCTCATGGTGGTTACCTTTTGCCTGTGTGACCTGTGGGCAGCATTGCCTGACCCCACATCCCAATATACACTTTATAGTGGTCTTTGGTGGTCTTAAAACGGACATCCAGGCCAATGTGTGGTAGCTCAAACCTTACCCAGATTCTGAAGTACCTAAAGCCAAAATGTGGGGCCTCTCGGTGCTGCGGTTCTGCCGTTAGTGAAAGAATAACACACAAACATTTGAAAATATTTACAAGAGTATCTGAACACCTGACTGCTGGGTGCATCATTCCTGGAGACATGGATGTGCAGGTGAAGCGGTCACTTCCTCCTTGAGATCAGGGCAAGAATAAATAATTTAGACATTTGGAAATCTACCGTGGGATGTTTGAGCACGAATCATCCATAAAAAATGATTAACTAATGCATCCGACGATTCAAATACAGAGGTAAATCGAGGGAAGGGGAGGAAGGAGGTCAACAGCCTGTATTCCTTGGTCCTCATTGGTTAGATTTTTGCAATATGCCATCCTGATGAGGGCAAATAAGCCCGAAATCTGGATTGGTGGCTCTGCTTGATGTTTAGCCAATGGTGACCAAATAATAAATCTGTGTGTTGACAGAGTGGCCTGGCTGAGGCCTCCGGGACGGAGGTGATGCTTTGGTCTAGGACTTCGGTCCACAGGAGATCGGGACAGCGCTCCTCACGCTGTTATGTCGTTGATTATTATCTCCGCCGATCGCACCGCACCCCCTGGTTTTGGTTTGCACTGGTGGGAACGATGGTCTGGGTGGCAGACAGGCTGTTGGTTCCTTGCGGGTTGTGCGGTTTTTACCGTGTGAGACATAATCCGTGGCTGGTGCTCACCATTAAAGCTAGGAGGTGCCTTGATTCACCTAATAGACGAGTTTGGTCCTCATTGGTTAGATTTTTTGCAGTGTGCCGTCCTGATGAGGACCGGTAGGCCTGCATGCAAATCGGACCTGGCAGGAGTAATGCCCTGTCGGTGGATCAAGGGGTCTTACTCCTATTAAGAGGAGTGGTCCCAATTGTATGACCATGCATTGTGGCCCCTCGGGGGCATGATGCATGAGTTTGAATGACCATGTGCTTCCCCCTTGGGGTTGAGGCGCATGTGTATTGTTATGGGGACAGCCTTGTTGACGTTGTGCCTTGGCCATGGGGTCAAGGTGCACGTCCGAGGCTGTTCAAATGTTTGACTTTTTACCTTTTTTCACAAGCAAAAATGGCAGGCCTTGCGCAGGCCCTAAAAGCGCTGGTAGGCCTGCATGCAAATCAGACCTGGCAGGAGTAATGCCCTGTCGGTGGATCAAGGGGTCTTACTCCTATTAAGAGGAGTGGTCCCAATTGTATGACCATGCATTGTGGCCCTTTGGGGGCATGATGCATGAGTTTGAATGACCATGTGCTTCCCCCTTGGGGTTGAGGCGCATGTGTATTGTTATGGGGACAGCCTTGTTGACGTTGTGCCTTGGCCATGGGGTCAAGGTGCACGTCCGAGGCTGTTCAAATGTTTGACTTTTTACCTTTTTTCACAAGCAAAAAAGGCAGGCCTTGCGCAGGCCCTAAAAGCGCTGGTAGGCCTTCAAATCGTACCTGACAGGAGTAAATTCCCTGTCAGTGGATCAAGGGGTCTTACTCCTATTGAGAGGAGTGGTCCCAATTGTATGACCATGCATTGTGGCCCTTCGGGGTCAGGATGCATGTGTTTGAATGACCATGTGCTTCAGCCTTGGGGTTGAGGCACATGTGTATTGTTATGGGGACAGCCTTGTTGACGTTGTGCCTTGGCCATGGGGTCAAGGTGCACGTCCAAGGCTGTTCAAATGTTTGACTTTTTACCTTTTTTCATTGTAAAAAAGGCAGGCCTTATCTGTGGCCTCATAACAGAATGGCATGGTGTTGAAATCATGGGGACTCACTCCTATGGAGGAGGGGTCCAATTGTATGACCATGCATTCTGGCCCTTCGGGGTCAGGATGCATGTGTTTTGATTGACCATGTGCTTCAGCCTTTGGGTTGAGGTGCATGTCTATGCGAATGGGACAGTCTTGATGGATGGTGTGCCTTGACCGTGGGGTCAAGGTGCACGTCCAAGGCTGTTGAAATGTTTGATTTTTTTACCTTTTTTTATTATAAAAAAGCGTCTTCATAAGAGGCAAATAAGCCCGAAATCTGGATTGGCGGCTCTGCTTGATGTTTAGCCAATGGGGACCAAAGAATAAATCTCTGTCTGTTGACAGAGTGGCCTGGCTGAGGCCTCCGGGATGGAGGTGACGCTTTGGTCTAGGACTTCGGTCCACAGGAGATCGGGACAGCGCTCGTCACGCTGTTATGTCGTTGATTATATGTGTGTGTATATGTATATATATATATATATATATATATATATATATATATATATATATATATATATATATATATGTATATATATATATATATACATATATCTATATATATATATATATATATATATATATATATATTGTGTTACGGTTTTTAGAACCTTCACTAGTAAATTTTAGTAAATGTTTCCCTTATAAATGATCTCCTGTAAATATCCCCATTAATTGGCTTTATTAAAGATCGCACCCTAGTTAGTCCGTGTACAACACGTAGAGAACCATAGGACCTGTCTGTAGTTATTTCATTATTATGTGTTTCAGTTAAGGATCTGTTCCCAATAGTTGAATCTGCATTGCATTAATCAAATAAGATAGGCCCCTTTCAATTTTCCCAGTCATCTCTCCCGCTCGTCAAAGTGCAGTAACAGTAGGATAGCTGTTGCCGTTGCCTTGGGCTGTTTGCTGGCACCAAGCCGCCATTACGCACGCGGTCTCAAACCGAGGAAAAAGGGGGCAGAACCACAAGGACAGGTGTGGCACGTGAACTCATCATCAGAGGTGGAGCCAGCGAGCCCTTGCCGGCCAACCAGCGCCGAGGTGAGCCGACCGGTAAGCGTGTCATCGGAGCCGGCGGCTTGATACAACAACGAACAATAAAAGCGGCTGCGAGGGACTGCTTGAACAGATGAAGTGAGAAGAAGAAGAGAAGAAGGGAGAGAAGTGCGGTTGTTGAAAGAAGCCCAAGAGGAGACGAGTGAGAAGGTACAGATGAGGAAGAAGGGAGAGAAGTGCGGTTGTTGAAAGAAGCCCAAGAGGAGAGAGGAGAGAGAGGGCACGGACTGCGCGGAGGTTGGGCGAGATTGCATCATCGATTGTATTGAACTGCGCATACGGCCGTGCAAAGGACTACCCCCCCCCCCCCCCCCGCCACGTATAAGGTCCGACGGCGTGCCAACAGTACGCGCTCGCAGCTGCTGCGGTACGAGTCAACACCCGGAGCCGGACTCGAGTGAAGCTGGAGCCGGACCTCGATGCCTACCATCTGCCTGGACCCTTCTCCTCCTTCCAGCCATTCCTTCCTGCCATTCCCTGTTCATGTGAGTCTGTTCGTTTTGTCCGGGGTTGTAATATAAGACTGTTTTTAAGGTTGCCCTGTGTTTCTGCTTCTTCCTCTCCTTGTAAATGCCCTCCTTTCGTTTCTTCTTCATTTCGTGTACATAATTAATAAATATCTGGTATTCCTTTACTTTGGTTTCTTCTTCCCCCGATCGCTTTCGTCCTTTCCCGATTGAGTACCTGTGGTGCGATTTGGCCAACCGCTATAGTCAGGTTTAGTCTTTTGTTAACGGCCTGAGTCGTGGCTCGCTTCGCTCGGCGTGTCCATTACAGCCGCGGCTCGGGCGGGGCTCATTTCCTCGCTTACCGGAAGGTGCTGGTACTTAGGTCATAGGAATAATTGGCCTACTACCCTATTCAGCGCTGACCGGAAGTGATGTCATAGCTCCAGGACTTGGACAGCCAGTGTGATAGACGAGGGGATTAAACCCCCCTCGGTGAGGGGAGTGCCGAAACCGAGATCCGTAACAATATATATATATATATACAGACTTGGCATTTAATATGGAATTTTTTTTTCGTGGTGGTGAACTTACTTTTCAAGATGACTTAGAACCAAAAGTTCATTGGAATTATGTTGAAATTATTCTAGATTTTGTTTATGTGACCTTTAAAAGAAACAAAAACCACATGACATTTCAAAGCAAATAAATTGATCCGTGAAAGTGATGTAAACTGATATCGAACTCAATTCATGGACAGTACTGTGTTAAACTTCTGTACGTTTTCCAGAAGTATCTCTTTATTTTGCACATTAGCCAAAAAAAATTTCAACAAAAACAAAAGCTAAATTATGACTGGGATTACGGACAGTAAAATTTCAGTTCAGTACTTCGTGTAACCCCCACGAGCATTCAGGAGAGCACGTACACGTCGAGGCATGCTGTTCACGAGATTTGCCAAGGTTTGGACAGGAATCGCTTGCCATGCAGTGACAATAGTCTGCTGCAATTCACGCACAGAGGAAGGCTGCTGGTCCAAGTTGTCGATTTGACGCGTTACTTCTGCCCACAAGTTCTCTATCGGATTCATATCCGGGGACATGGCAGGCCACTCCATATGCTCTACACCACGGTCAGCAAGAACGTGTTGGATCATGCGAGCACGATGAGGCCGTGCGTGCATTGTCATCTTGGAAGACAAAGTTTCCTCGAAAGGCTGCACGAGCAAATGGAAGCAATGTTTCTTCCAGAATGACCCTGTACTTGAACTGGTTCAGGTTTCCATTCAGAACAACCAGGTCAGTTTTGCCCCCTGCATGAAAAGCAGCCCAAACGGTCACCCCACGACCTCCAGCTTGGACTCTTGGCACTATAAAATCTTCGTTGTGGGCTTCATGCACTTGTCTGCGCACTCGGACACGGCCATCTTGACGATAGACCAGAAATCTAGACTCGTCACTGAAGGTCACGTGATTCCAGTGTCCTGGCTGCCATTGACGGTGCTCTCTGGCCCACTGCAATCGGCGCTGGCTGTGTTGTCTGGTCAGGCGTGGCTTTCTCAGGGGACGCCTGGCACGATAGCCTGCTTGAACCAGTCGTTGGTTGACTAGCCTTCTGGATACAGGCACATTTGTCAGTTGCTGCCACTCAGCCCTAAGCCGATTAGCTGACTTGGTATGGCCATTGTGGACTACCCGGTGCAGCTGGCGATTATCCCTCCTTGTGGTTCTGCGGGGAGGTCCTGGCCTCTGTATTGGAGTAGGGACACCCCTCTGAGCATTTCGTTTCAGGATCTTTGACACCTGACCTTGAGTGATGACATACTGCCGAGCAATAGCACGCTCTTTCATGCCGTAATTTCGTAAAGCCACCACTCCATGACAAACAGCATTGTCGAGTTGATGGACCATCTCCAGAGGAAGTGGAAATAACTTTTGGAGACGTGCAGCAGTTGTTTTCCACTAATACAGAACGCAACAACCCTTGTATACCCGACTGTGAAGCCAATCGTCAAATGCACCTGTCCGTACATTTTGCCACGCCACCTGTGATATAATCCTGTTGTTGACTTCTTGCTGCGACAGACAATCAGTGACATGGTTCTTTTAACAAATAAATCACCAAAGTGTAAAAGAAACTCACCAGATTGATATACTGAGTTAAGAAAGTAAACCGAAGTCAAGAAAAAAAATATAATCCATATTAAATGCCAAGTCTGTATATATATATCAGAATCTATAATTTTCGTTCTCCAACCTAATGAGTGCACATCGTGACGTCACCGCCACGTAAGTACGCCTTGCCTGCCAAGCTCCGGAGGAGCCATCTAGCAGTGCGTCATAATTGAGATCTTAGTTCAGATACTGTCACAAGTTTAAATTATGACAGTTTAAATTATGACGCACTCCGAGATGGCTCCTCTGGAAGTTGGCAGGCAAGGTGTACTTATGTGGTGGTGACATCACGGCGTGCGCTCATTAGGTTGGAGAACGGAAATTATAGATTCTGATTGGTTACTCCCAACCGCATCTAGGCGACTCCACATAATGAGTGGATACCAGAGGTAATGTACTGTGTGGCAGGCGGTGCTTATCGCTCCCATTAAGGTGCAGTGATAGCTGGATGGGATACCTTAATGGCGGTTCACTACTGACGGTATGGAGTCGCATAATGACTGATATATATATATATATATACACTAGTATAAAAGGTCGTCAAAAATGACAGGTTGGAACAGTTTATTCGATGGTACTGCCTCGTGAGCATGCCAAAGTCTCAAGCCTCGGCCTCATGTCAGGTGTCCTGATATCCTCCTTATTTATTACACATCATATGGATGTAAATGAAGACTTGTTTTACTCTAAGCATGGTGCACATCACGTGCAGCGAATTTCACCTCCCTGCACCTTGTATGTCTTCTTTTTGAAAAAAAACAAAAAATTTCTGTACACTGCCCTTGAGGCTCGGTTTGCAAGCCACCATCTACATTTCCAATAGAAGAAACATAATTACTCTTTTATGGAAAATGTTTTTCGAGTTTCTTTTATCCTCAAAAAATAGACCGTAGTGAACACACATTCGTGTTAAAAAATTAGCCTTTAAAACCCACCCTTATGAAGGGGGTCAGTCAAACACAGATGCACAAACGCACAACCTGATATTGTGTTATATATATATATATATATATATATATATATATATATATATATATATATATATATCAGTCACTATGCGACCTTCATATCATCAGTGGAGAACCGCCAGCAAGGTGTCCCATACAGCTGCTGCTGCACCTTGCTGGGAGCGATACGCACCGCCTGCCACGCGGTGACGTTATCTCTGGTATCCACTCATCATATGGAGTCGACCTGGTTGCGGTTGGGAGTTACTAATAATGGTATCTGTAATCTGGTTCTCCAACCTAATGAGCGGACAACATGACGTCATCGCCATGCACGTCCGCCTTGCCTGCAAAGTTCCAGAGGAACCATCTAGCAGTGCGTCATTACGGATTATAATATGATGATATGAAGGTCGCATAGTGACTGATATAAAAACCGAAAGGGTCACAGAGTTACAAGTGTATGGAAAGCCTCACTGCATTGCCCTGATGAAGCCCCAACAAGGGCGAAACCAGGTCGGTAACTGTGAGTTTTGCATGCACTTGTGACAGTATCTGTATTTATAATCCGTAATGATGCACTGCTAGATGGTTCCTCTGGAACTTTGCAGGCAAGGCGGACGTGCATGGCGATGACGTCATGTTGTCCGCTCATTAGGTTGGAGAACCAGATTACAGATACCATATATATATATATATATATATATATATATATATATATATATATATATATGTATATATATATATATATATATATATATATATATATATATATATATATATATATATACATATATATATATATATACATATATATATATATTGTTGCGGATATGAGGATTGTGTTTTTTTTTTATTGTGTGTATTATTATTATTGCTTTATTCTGAGCCTCCTTGCTCCAGTGTGTAAAGGTCAAAGGGCGTCCCATATTTAGTCCATAAAGCAAACACGTCAGCCAATCATAGAATACCCCTGTTCGATCGCTTATATCTTATTATGTGTTTTAGAGCGTGTGTGCGAGGGAGCACATGGAAGCGTGTAGTGAGGAGTGTTACAAGGGATGTAACGGAAGCATGCACGCCTGTGGCGAGTGTTACAGAGGATGTAACGGGAGAGTGTGCGCGAGAAAGGTGTGTAACGGACGGGTGCATGGGGAAAGAGTGCGCTGTCAAAAGTAAGGAAGAATGCACACCTGTGGTGAGTGTTACAGAGGATGTAACGGGAGAGTGTGCGTGAGAAAGGTGTGTAACGGACGGGTGCATGGGGAAAGAGTGCGCTGTCAAAAGTAAGGAAGAATGCACACATGTGGTAAGTGTTACAGAGGATGTAACGGAAGCATGCACGCCTGTGGTGAGTGTTACAGAGGATGTAACGGGAGAGTGTGCGTGAGAAAGGTGTGTAACGGACGGGTGCATGAGGAAAGAGTGCACTGTCGAGAGTAAGGGTGAGTGCGCTGTCAAGAGTGGTGGTGAAAGTAGTGAGAGTGACACGGAGCGTGAGTTGGTTGTGACAGGTGAGAGAGGATGTACACCTGGAATGGAAGGATGCACACCTGGAATAGTAGAGCGTGTGTGGGAATGCACACTTGAGTTGGTCGTGAGGCACGTGATTGGGTGTGCGAGTGAGAGCACACCTGTGATTGTCACAGAGGAGGTGACCGAGGAGGGGGCGCAAAGAGGTGTGTTGGTGAGGTGTGCGAGCGACGAGTGTGTGCAAAGGTGTTCGGTGGTCAGGTGTGTGACCAAGTCTGTGAGCGGAATGAGTGTACCTGGGTGTGGAAGAGAAGGTGCAATGACGAGGAGCATGGGAACAGCTGGGTGTATGAGCAAGGAAGGGGTAGTGTATGCGTGTAAGCATGCAGGTGAGGCATCGACGGTAACCGGGTTAGCGGTTAGAACGACATTTAGCCGAATCGGGCCCTCGGTGCGCGTCGGGCAGCTTCGCGTGCCGCGAGGACCAGCGGGGATCCGAACCACTGCGGGTTCGAAAGGACCGCCGTACGCGATCCACGCTGGGCCTCGCTTTGAACGGCCGCGTCCGTGCTCCACTAGGCGGAGCGGGCAGCCCGATAGGAAGGGTCGTCATGGCGACCCCCTTTTGTTGAGACGTTCCGGCAGGTCGAGATCGGGCCATGGGATGGCTCCGTGCCGAGGTGGTGCGTGGGATCTCGGCCCGGGTAAACCTCCTTCCCTGCACCGAATGTCGGACGCATCCAGCCGCCGGCACCAAACAACCCGCATTCATTGCTCGGCTTTACGAAGCCGGGCTGTGGAAGTGAATTGGCGCACCGAGAGGATCTAGTAAGTCGACGGGTGATGAGGTTAGTGGTCTGGACCCGAAATTAGAAAAAGGCAAAAATTTGATGATTGGCAAAGGATTGGCAGTAATGATTGGCAAATGATGGGTAGTGATTGGCAAAAATTTTGATTGGCTGAAATTTGGTGAGCAAAATTGGTAGTGGGAAATGCCCCGATGTGGTGGGATGGCAACCTTGCCATCTCTCACAGCGGGGGGCAAAGGAGCACTAGAGTTATGGGGTGTATGGCAGTGAAAACTAGCCCGGGTGGGTTAGGATATAATGTGTAAGGTCCTAGAGAGATGACATCAGGTAACGTTAAGGTTAGTTAGTGACTGATACCTGTAGTGAGGACGCAGGTAGATTAGTGTGGATTATAATGACGTGGTATGTGCTTAGTTTAAAGGGAAGACGGGGAGCACTAAGTTAGCAGGGCAACAGGTAGTTTAGATGATGCCGTGTGAGTGTTGGTGTATTCAAGTGTATTGAGCAGGGTATGAGTAACTGATTGTGATTGTGAGTTGTAGTGTGATTGCACAGGTGTGCAACTGGACAGGTGTATGGAGCAGTGTATGAGGGAGTAGTGGTGATTGCGTGTGGTGTTGACCAAATGGTCCAGGAAGGAAGGAGGGTGCAGGTGGCACCAGGTGTGAGTGCACAGGTGTGCAACAACAGGTATGAGGAACAGGTGTATGGAATAAATGGTTGTGTGGAATACATGGAGTGTGGAATATATGGAGTATTGGAGTGGATGGTCGTGGAGTGAGTATGGTGGAAACTATGGAGTGGAGTGGATGGTGCGAAGGTGTGAATGGGGGAAGAGTGGACCCCCATCACGAATACCCGGGGCGGGTAGTGTAAGTGTTAGGTAGAGGGTATAGGTAAATTGTGGTTGGATATTGGCATCTGTGGTGCGGGTGGAAGAATGGTGATTGGATGGGTGCATTAGTGTTGTGGAAATGGCTGGGCGTGTAGCCTGTTAGTGTGTGTAGTTGGTTTGGGCACTCCACCACTGTGAGGACGTCGGCCAGGTGAGGCCGCAGGTGGGCTCTGGGAGCCGGTAGAGTTGTTGTGGATGGGGCCCGAGGATCCGGAGGACGGACCCGGGTAGCCCAGTGCCAGAGGGCACCAAGGGGTGACAGAGCCAGGAGGGGCCTTCCCCAGTTAGTTAGGTTAGGGTGAGGAGCTAGGTAAGCTCGGGTGGCAACTACAGTGGTGGAGGTGTGCAGGTGGGTAGACCTGCTGGGAGAGCTACACGCCCCAGCCCAGAAATTGTGCAAGGGCACCGGGAGTTGAATCGGGGGAGTGAGACCCCAAATTGAGAAGCACCACAGTTTGGTCAATGGGAATTGGTTTTTAGAACCCATAGTGTAAGTGGCCAATGGATTGGCAGGGAAAGACCCCGGGTAGTGTAAAGTGTGTTAAAGTCATTTAGAAAGTAGTTAGGATGAAAATCTCCTCGCACCATCTGCATCCACTCACCTGAGATGACGTACCTCCACACCATGCCATGTTTAATTATTTTTATGTGCAAATGTTTTGGATTGTGAGACGCATCATGACGTGGGTGTGACATTGTGCTTGATGTTCCATCTCTTCCTCCTTATGAGGATTGATGATGAATTGGTGATGGCAAATTTTGGATAGAGGGATTGTGGTGACGAATTTGATAAGGGAAATATGGGGAGACGTGACAGTAGCGACGAATTTGTAAATGTGTAGGTTTTTGTACATATGGGGTAAGGGCAAGGGTAGTGTAGGTGACAGGGGGGGTGACGTACGGTAGGGACGAGCTTTCTCACTTCGCCCTCCGTACGCATTTCGCCTTGCATTGCCTTGTTTGATGTGTACCCTTGTGACCTTACCCCTCGCTCATTTGTCTTCCCCCTTTTGTCTCCCACATGACCTGTGCGCCATTGGGCGCCGAGGGGAGCGTGCGTGAGTCCGCCATTGTGCGCCCGGAACTCCCAGAACCAGCTGTCTGCATCGATGCACCACATGATGGACCACATGGGTTGGGGCATGGCCCCTCTGCTGGAACCGGCCATGAGGGCCCGAAATCTTGCTGGCGGACCTTGGCCACAGGGCACCGATGCCCCACAGGTGAACCACACGTAGTCAGCCCTGTGGGCCATAAATAAAGAAAATAAAACGGACACGTTAGGTGCATTTTATTGCAAATAGGCCGCCAGCAAAAGAAAAAGACAACAACTGGAAGAAATAATAATAACCAGCAGAGGGAGCCGAAGAGCAAGAGACCACCTGCAGGGTTAGGGGTTGTTGGTTTATTTTTATTGATGAACTGTGGTGACTGCACCGATTGGTGCTTGAGGGTGTATTGGTGCGTTTTGGGTGCTTTAATGGTGCGTCGATGCAGAGCAGACTGTCTCCCCCCCCCCAGAAAGAACAATCACAGGTCCTGGGTTAGTTTTGTAAATAAAAGTAGCGTCATTGTAAATAATGCTCCCCACCGTCAGTGTGTAGTTTGAAGACCATTCCGCAATTCGGATAGCTGTGGGCGTGAGTCTGTTAGGCAGGGTGCAATGGAGCAGGACATATTTATCTATGTTTTAAAACTGTCGCACTCAGGGTCAGGTTAAAAGTAGAGGGAACTACACCTATGTGTCACACTAAATAAAAGTTGTAGGCCCGGGCCGTGCCTAAGAGGAGGAGGGTGCAGTGTTGCGGATATGAGGATTGTGTTTTTTTTTTATTGTGTGTATTATTATTATTGCTTTATTCTGAGCCTCCTTGCTCCAGTGTGTAAAGGTCAAAGGGCGTCCCATAATTAGTCCATACAGCAAACACGTCAGCCAATCATAGAATACCCCTGTTCGATAGCTTATATCTTATTATGTGTTTTAGAGTAAGGCCTTGTCTTCCATTAGAATGACACTCCATTGCACCGAATCAATAGAGAATAGCTCCCCCTCAATAATTCCATTTCCCAGCCAAACTTTCCATCTGTGGGTAAAGCAGTTCACAAGCATGGGGTGCACGCCCTCTCAATTCGCTGCTATAGTGAAAATGTGCTCCGTGCTCTGTTTGAACAGGAGGGGCGGGATCGCCAGGGAGAGGCAAGCCCAGGGCGCGCCAAGAAGGGCGGGGCTGTGCAGCCCCATGCCCAAATAAGGAAACAAGCCCGTGGCTCGCCACGAGGGGCGTGCCGTCGGCGCGATGCCCAAATAAGGAGACAAGCCCGTGGGATTACCATACAAGGTCACGAAACAGAGCACGGGGGAGAGGGCGGTACCGAAACCGTGGAGGGCGTGTCAGTCCCGCGCTAAAAGGAGAAGTGAAAGAAAGGGCGTGAGAGACCCGCGCTGGAAGGGAAGTGAGAGGAAGAAAAATACGAGCTGTGCTGTGTGGAGAGGGACACGACAAAAGAAAGGGTCCAAGAGAAAGCCGAGGAGCTTTTACGAAACAAGCTACACGAGAGATACAACAGAGGAGTGCAGCCCCGTTTCAACCAGCCGCGTGAAGCCCTGACGGTGTGCGCTGTAAAGTGGATTACAAGGAGCTGCCGGCTCCCCGCTTCCCGCCCGGAGTGGACCTGCTTGCTGTGCCCGGTGATCCCACCTGCTCATCCTTTCCAGCCATTCCTGCCTGCAAGTTCCCCATTTTGCCTACGTGAGTTTGTTTTGTTCGTGCTGTCCTGGGTAGTAACTAAGTCTGTATAAGCTAGTAATTTTCACTGTGTCACCTGCGTCTCATATCCCCTGTAAATAAACGTGACTGCTCTTTTTGCTTATGTGTGTAAATAATAATAAACCCCGTTACTCTTCTGTACGTCTTCTTCTTCTTCTTCCTCTTTGCATTCGTCGTCTTAGTCTTTTCCCGATTGAGTAGCTGTGGCGCGATACGGCCAACGTCTGGGTGAATCGGGTTTAGTCGGGGAACAACTGTTCGGTCGCGGAGCCTCCGCTCGGCAAATATAACATCCTTAACCGCGTACCGTAACAATATATATATATATATATATGTATATATATATATATATATATTGTTGCGGATATGGGATTTGCATCAATCCATATCCGCTTGTAAATATTCCCCTATTTCCTCAATACTTCCCAACTATCCCCAATCCCCCATTCCCTAGTCCCATTTTCTGTAAACAACACTCTGTAGACCCGACCTCCCCCTATTTCCCCCATTAAATGTCGTGCCCAGGTTCACCGCATCTCATGTAAGACAACTATAGGACATCTTGCTAGTTATTCTTAGTCTATGTCAGTTAAGGACTCGTTTCCATTAATTCTGACCCTTCGTTGCACCAGAATGTGATTGTATGGCACCGTTAGGAAGTTTAGGACCTCCCAATACCTCCCCGCAGCTGTTCCTCACAGTTCAACAACAACAACAACAACAACAACAACGAGCGCAGGAAGTGCGCGTCCTCACTCCGGCTTGGTTGGTAGGGGGTGTTGGGAGGGCACCAGGCCTTCCCAACGAGCCGCCATCAAACATGTGCTCGACGGGGTTACCAAATAGGGGCTCCCTGTCAGCTCCTCATCAAGGGCGGAGCCCGGTAACCCCCGCACCCAATGGAAGCGGCGGACCGGCCCCAGGGGGGCGGAACCAACCAGCCGAGGGCGTGTCACTCCCCGCTGAGCATGCGCAGTGAGAGGGGGTGACGTCAGATGCGCGCTGAGCTTGAAGCAAGAAAGACGTCCCCTCCGAGCGCTGTGAGACCTCCCCGCATCTTCTGGACCGTGCTTTATCCTGTCCCCGAGCCAAGGTGCACCTTGTGCTATCGACCTACCTGTCCCTTCCTGCCATCAATCCCTGTGTAAGTCTGCCTTGTTCCGTTTGTCTGTGGTCTGTCTGGGATAAGATAAGACGGTAATTAAGTGCCCATCTCTTCTGTGTCTTTACCTCACTGCCTTGTAATCTACCCCTTTTCTCCACCACTGTAATTATGCCCTCCTCCGGAGGTCTTGAGAACTGTACCCCTTGCGTCGTTTCCTCTTTCCCAGTCGTCGTGTCCTTTCTATCATTGATTTGGCATAGCGCGATTTGGCCAACGTCTGGGTGAATCGGGTGAGTTGGGGAAGAATCGGGGGAACTGTTCGGTCGCGGTAATACCAACAGCTCGGTAAATAACATCTTTAACCGCGTCCGCAACAATTGGTAGTCAGGAGTTGGGATTCGAACCTGGGACTAAATTTATTTAGCCCAAATTTTGGACACCAATTGTGTTATTACCGCAACAATTGGTGTCTGGGAGTGAGATACGGACCCGAAGCGCGCTTAACGCCCTCAAAATTACAAGTCACCGAAATTTGATTTTGTTTTACAAAAAAAAAAAACCCGAATTTTGAAAGTCGCGCTATGGGAGATCAAGACGGCTGGGTTCCGGTAGAGGAGAGTGAGGCAGGGTCGATCCAGGACCAAATTGAGGGACATGAGGCGAGCGAAGCAGTGAGGGCAGCAGGTTCGCAAAATGGCGTCCTCGCGCACGAGGTTACGGGCGCGCAAAATGGCGCCTCGCAGATGGCTACGGCGACCGCGCCCGCGACCGTAGCAGCGCCGCTGGTGGATTTGAACCTTTTTTTTATACAAATGAAGGCCCTTATGGCCCAGAATAGCGAGAAATTGAGGGAGGACATGGGGGCCAATAGCCAACGGTTAGAACAAAGGATGGGGTCCAATAGCGAGAAATTGAGGGAGGACATGGGGTCCAATAGCGAGAAATTGAGGGAGGACATGGGGGCCCAGATCGGAGGGTTAGGGAGTAGAATAGAGGGATTAGGAAACAAATTTGAGGGACTAGACAACAAATTTGAGGGATTAGACAATAGATTAGGGGAAATACAGGAGGGGTTAACGGGTGTAGAAAACAGAATGGCCGCTCAAGAGAATCAAATGGAAGGGATGAAAAATGGGTTAGAGGGGTTAGAAAACAGTATGGAAGGCAAATTGAGGGACATGAGGGACCAAGCGGAAAAGGAAGTTAAACAAATGGGGCAGCAGATAGAGGGGGTCAGAATGGGGGTAGAAACTAAATTGGATGCTCACAGGGAGGAAATGGAGCAGATGAGGGTGGCATCTGGGCAGGAGATGCAAGTGATGGGAGAGGAGATCAGAAGAGGTGTGAGTGAGGAGGTCGGAGGAGTGCGCGAGGAGGTGAGGCACTGTAAGGAGCGCATGGAGAAGGAGGTGAGAAAGGGGACTGTAAAATTGCAAGGTGGTATAGAGGAGTTGACGCTGGGAGTAGAACAGCTGACAGTGGGACAAAAGGAGTTGGGGGACCAGGTAAAGAAGAACACAGCGGTAATAGAGGGTTTAAAATCGACACAGAAGGAGATGAAAAAGGACGTAGGGGTAATTAAAAAAGAGTGTCAGACGGTACATGAGGACCTGACGAGGAAAATGAACAAGGTGGTAGAGGTGATGGAGGTTAAAGAGCGGGAGGTGCGGGAGCACATAGAAAAAAATAAGGTGGAGTTAGAGGAAGAACTTAAGGGGGCGCACGAGGAGATGAAGGAGGTGAAGCAGAAATTAGAAGAAGTGGAAGAAGGGGTGAGCGAAATTAAGAAGCGATGGAGAGAGGATAAGAAAGAGATAAAAGAGGAAGTAAAAGAATTGGTCCAAAGTCTGTGTTCGGATCGTGATGATGTGCTCATTAACCGGATGAGGGATTCGCAGGTGATGG
The DNA here is from genome assembly GCF_964187855.1 of Myxine glutinosa. Classification (NCBI taxonomy): domain Eukaryota; kingdom Metazoa; phylum Chordata; class Myxini; order Myxiniformes; family Myxinidae; genus Myxine; species Myxine glutinosa. The sequence goes on along the minus strand of NC_136273.1, from coordinate 89,208,811 downwards.
AGGAGCAGCGAAGAGAAAGAGGACCCGGTGTAAGTGGTGACCAATATGGTCGTGCGTGTGATGCGCCAGGTGATTTAATAAGCTTGGGGGTCGAGATGGACCCGGATGTTCGTGAGAGGCCAAGAGTGAGGTGTATGGCTGGTCCGGAGTGTATGGAACGAGGGTGCGAGCGAGAGGGTCCGGTGATGGGAGAGGTGCGAGGTGTGAGTGAGCAAGGTTGTGGTGGTATGGAATGGGTAGCGGGTTGCGGAAGCGTGACCCATGCATCGACACCAACAGGGGTAGTTTTTAGAGGGACAGGGGAGGCACGGGAGCCCCTTGGGGGTAATGTACTGTGGGGCCCCGGCCGGTTCGGCCCTGCGCTGACCCCGCAAGGGGCGACGCATGGGGTCCGGCAGGCGGGCAACGACTCACATACGAGGTGGTCCCACAAGGTCCCACTCGCGCCGTATGACGGTGGGTAAGGGTGGCATCCCTGCCACCCTTCCCATGATGGGGGCAAATGCGCTATAGATTATGGGGTGTATGGCAGTGAAAACTAGCCCGGGTGGGTTCGGTTATATTGATAGGGACTAGAGGTGACTATAGGTGACCAGATTTAAGTAAGAGACTTGGTACCTGTAGTGGGGACGTAGTAGCTTAGTGTTTGATAATGACGGGGGAGCGCTGAGTGTAAGGGAAGACGGAGGAGCGCGAGTTTTAGAAGGGAGTAGACAGAGCAGATGATGCAGTATGAATGGAAGTGCTGGTGAGCAGCTTCAAATGAGGCATCGGTGAGGCAATGCTCCGAGGTGTGTGTGAGTGTACAAGTGATGAATGAGAGAGCATTGCGGATGAGTGTCATTGTGAGTAGTGAGTGTTGTGGATCAGCGCGAATGCGCTTGGGGGAGAGAAGGGTGCAGGCGGCACCAAGTATGAGAGCACGGGTGTGCAAGTACAGGTGTGTGGAATATATGGAGCAGAGAATGAGTGGTGTGGAGAGAGTTGGAGTAAGTGGTACGGAGTGGTGTGCGTGGTGCGAAGGTGTGGATGGGGGAAGAGTGGACCCCCATCACGGATACCCGGGGTGGGTAGTGTAAGTGTTAGGTAGAGGGAATAGGTAAATTGTGGTTGGATATTGGCATCTGTGGTGCGGGTGGAAGAATGATGATTGGATGGGTGCATTAGTGTTGTGGAAATGGCTGGGCGTGTAGCCTGTTAGTGTGTGTAGTTGGTTTGGGCACTCCACCACTGTGAGGATGTCGGCCAGGTGAGGCCGCAGGTGGGCTCTGGGAGCCGGTAGTAGTTGTTGTGGATGGGGCCCGAGGATCCGGAGGACGGACCCGGGTAGCCCAGTGCCAGAGGGCACCAAGGGGTGACAGAGCCAGGAGGGGCCTTCCCCAGTTAGATAGGTTAGGGAAGGAGCAGGTAAGCTCGGGAGGCAACTGCAGTGGTGGAGGTGTGCAGGTGGGTAGACCTGCTGGGAGAGCTACACGTCACAGCCCAGAAATTGTGCAAGGGCACCGGGAGATGAATCGGGGGAGTGAGACCCCAAATTGAGAAGCACCACAGTTTGGTCAATGGGAATTGGTTTTTAGAACCCATAGTGTAAGTTGGCCAATGGATTGGCAGGGAAAGACCCCGGGTAATGTAAAGTTGTTAAAGTCATTTAGGAAATAGTTAGGATTGATGAACCTGTCGCACCATACGCAGCCACTTACCTGAGGTGATGCTGATGACTCCACACCTGTGTTTTCTTTGTTTTGTGTTGCAGGAAAGGAGAATTGCTGTTTGGATTTGTGAGACGCATCACGACGTGGATGAGACATTGGGGTGATTCCATCTCTCCCTCCTTAGGAGGGACTGATGATGAATTGGTGATGGCAGATTTTGATGTTGAGTTGGAGATGGCAGATTTTGATGAGAGTTGGAAATGGCAAATTTGATTGGTTAGGAGGGAGAGAAGACGAATTTGGTTTATGGGAGGAACGGGGAAGACAGTAGGGACGTTGTTGATGTGTAAAGTAGATGCTTATGGGTAGTGTTGTGTTTTGTGGATACAGTAAGGGGTAAGGGAGGGGCAATGTAGGTTACCTGGTGGGGGGGGGGGCATATGGTAGGAACGTACCTGTCTCACCTGGTTCCCATGTGCCCCCAGTGTGCATTACCTTGTATTGCGTGCACTTTTGCGCCCTTACCACCTTACTCACTTGTCTTCTTTTGTCTCCCACCTCCGAGGATCTGGCTTTGGGGCAGAGAGAGAGGAGAGAGAGGTGCTGGCTCCGCAGTTGTGGGCCTGTACTTCCGCTGCTTGCTGCCTGGATCGATACACCATATGGACCGCAATTTTTGTGGCCGCCCACAATGGACCGCAGTTCTTTTGCTGTCAAGCACCACCCGTGGATGGACCTCTGGGTCAACGTGGCACCTATGCCATACAGGTGAACCACTTTTAGTTGGCCCCCCTGACGGCCACAATTCAGAAATGGACGCGGTTGGCGCCTTTCTTTATTTCTAAAGAAGCCAGAAGGCCAAGTGCACTCCATGAAGGCAAGACCAGCGGCAGCACATCGGCCGGCTGCGACACCACCGGTGACCATGGACACTTAATTGTGCATTTTTATGAACACTTTATTGGTGCACCGGATGGTGCTGACTGTGCGTAATGGGGTGGTGCTTTTGGTGCTTGGACGGGGTGCTCTGCACATTATTAAAGGCCGTAGGGCCACAGGGCACTCGTGGGTTGGTGTATCGATGCTGGCATGCGTGCTCTCCCTATGCATAACATCTGCATGTGTTCCTCAAAGAACAGGTCCTGGATCGTAGTGTAAATATCAGTGTTGTATAAATAATGCTCCCTACCGGCTGTATGTTTAGTTTGAGGATTCTTTCCGGATTCGGTTATCCTGTGGGTGTGTTTCTGTGAGGAGAAGGGTGCAACGTCGCAGGGGGACATATTTACTCATTTGTGAACATCTGTTAAACTGTCGCACTCAGGGTTGAGTTAATAGTAGAGGGAACTACATCTGAGTGCCACACTAAAGTAGGTAAAAATTTATCGGGTCGAGCCGCCCCGAGGTAGAGAAGGGTGCAGTGTTGCAGATATGGGATTTGCATCCATCCATATCCGCTTGTAAATATTCCCCTATTTCCTCAATACTTCCCAACTATCCCCAATCCCCCATTCCCTAGTCCCATTTTCTGTAAACAACACTCTGTAGACCCGACCTCCCTCTATTTCCCCCATTAAATGTCGTGCCCAGGTTCACCGCATCTCATGTAAGACAACTATAGGACATCTTGCTAGTTATTCTTAGTCTATGTCAGTTAAGGACTCGTTTCCATTAATTCTGACCCTTCGTTGCACCAGAATGTGATTGTATGGCACCGTTAGGAAGTTTAGGACCTCCCAATACCTCCCCGCAGCTCTTCCTCACAGTTCAACAACAACAACAACAACAACAACAACAACGAGCGCAGGAAGTGCGCGTCCTCACTCCGGCTTGGTTGGTAGGGGGTGTTGGGAGGGCACCAGGCCTTCCCAACGAGCCGCCATCAAACATGTGCTCGACGGGGTTACCAAATAGGGGCTCCCTGTCAGCTCCTCGTCAAGGGCGGAGCCCGGTAACCCCTGCACCCAATGGAAGCGGCGGACCGGCCCCAGTGGGGCGGAACCAACCAGCCGAGGGCTTGTCACTCCCCGCTGAGCATGCGCAGTGAGAGGGGGGTGACGTCAGATGCGCGCTGAGCTTGAAGCAAGAAAGACGTCCCCTCCGAGCGCTGTGAGACCTCCCCGCATCTTCTGGACCGTGCTTTATCCTGTCCCCGAGCCAAGGTGCACCTTGTGCTATCGACCTACCTGTCCCTTCCTGCCATCAATCCCTGTGTAAGTCTGCCTTGTTCCGTTTGTCTGTGGTCTGTCTGGGATAAGATAATACGGTAATTAAGTGCCCATCTCTTCTGTGTCTTTACCTCACTGCCTTGTAATCTACCCCTTTTCTCCACCACTGTAATTATACCCTCCTCCGGAGGTCTTGAGAACTGTACCCCTTGCGTCGTTTCCTCTTTCCCAGTCGTCGTGTCCTTTCTATCATTGATTTGGCATAGCGCGATTTGGCCAACGTCTGGGTGAATCGGGTGAGTTGGGGAAGAATCGGGGGAACTGTTCGGTCGCGGTAATACCAACCGCTCGGTAAATAACATCTAATCCACGACCCGTAACAATATATATATATATATATATATATATATATATATATATATATATATATATGTATGTATATATATATATATATATGTATATATATATATATATATATATATATATATATATATATATATATATATGTATATATGTGAAGAAGCAGCTCTTCGTTTGCAAAAGAAGTCCACAATAGCCTGAAATGACGCAGCTTTATTAAAAACCAACTTATACAGATCCGGAAGAAGCCAGACATCTACAGCAAGAACCAGCTTCATGCCACGTCCAGCCTTCCTGAAGCACATTGATTCGCAGTCCGTATAAATACTTGACAAGTTTATCAGAAAATCTCCGAGAGAACAAAGCGACTGGCGAGAGTCCCTCGCCGTCATCCTAGCCCCCACCGTCATCCGCTCTGTCATTCGGGGGAGTCAGCCCTTCCTTATCATTCGGACCAGATATAGTTTCAAAAGCTCCTAGGTGACGAAAAATGTAACTCACAGAGAGAAGAGTGCATGCTTGGCCAGATAAGACCATGCTTGGCCAGCCAGATAAGACCATCTAGGTAAAAAGGGCACACGTATACGAAAAACCATTTGCCCAACACGACCGAAGCGAGCCTTTCCTCATTTTAAACACAAACTGAAGCATGTTTATTGTAATTCAGGCGCCGCTATGATTATATGGAATATAATTAATGTTTTTTAAGTTTATATCTGCAATTCGAGCATTCTACTTGAAACTACACATTCCACGCGCGTATAAAACATTAAGCAACATTTTAGATCAAAACATATTATTCGACCGACGTTTTATACAGAATTCTAAGAAATAACGAATCTACGACTTGACATTCCTTCCTCTTGTCTCGTCGAGACAAAGTATCTTAAGAGACAACGTGCCACATCGGGCTTTATTGAAAAATAATTGTGTAATGCGGGTATTGAAAAAATAATTGTGTAATGCGGGTATCTCCCAAGGGCATATCGTGCGCCCAAAGCGCCTCGCCCGTGCATTTGGCGAGCGTGTCGTGCGGTGCGTGCTTGGAACCTGAGGGCTCAGAACATGAAAGTCCATTAACGTTTCGGATCCACAACGAAGGTGTCTGGTCCAGATGAGGTTCTGCTCCGCCAGAGGGCCACCACCTCCCCTGCGGAACTTGCTCCCCCCACCCTTTGCAGACTCAGTCCTTGCAGATCTTCGAAGTTAATCAACGGTCATGCCCATGAGGTCCCTCACGTGCTGCTGTTCTGGGGAATACAAAATGTCGTCAGTATCTTGTGTCTCAATTTCCTGATCAGGGTACAGAGCGTAAAAATCCGATTCACTTGAAGCATTTGAACTTAAAACATTTGGAGAAAAGAGAGGGACTTCCTTTATGTCAAAGTCTCCCTTGGGCGCCTGGTCGGCTTGCGGGTCTAGGATATCCACGTCGGGTCCCTCGACCGCCAGACCCAGCGTCGCAATCAGATCCATAGTTGGGTCGGAAGGGGGCGTGCAGCTGTCAGCTTGTAATACATAAGCAGCGTTAGCCAGTACACGCAAGGGGTTTATAGCACAAGTATCACAGTCATCACAGACACCGTTACAGGCAGCAGCCAGTTCCCACATGGGATCCACACAAGTATCACAGTCGTCACAAAATTCAATACAATTTTCTGGAGCGCTGGTCGCAACTGCCTTGTTGAAGGACCCGTTCAGGTCGACGGCCTCTGTGGTCAGAGCCATAGTCGTTGTCGGCGGCTTCTTCACTTTCCATCCTGTAAAATACTTTCTCATACAGAGGAGGACTAGAGATTTCATTAGTGCCCCCCAAATTACTACCCCGATTATCACAGCCAGTGCGGTCAATAACCACTTCACTATGGTGCCCGTCCATCCCCGGAACCAGTCAGTGAGCCAGCTAAATTTATAAGAGTTCTCGCGCGCGATCCGATCGATTGTCAGGGCGTGGCTAGTTTCCCTTAGTCTCACTATTGCGGCTGACACTCCTTCAGATGGATCGGGTATGTAAGTGCAACATTTTCCCTCTATAATTCCGCATACCCCCCCTTTCTCTGCCAAGAGCATGTCCAAAGCCACCCGATTCTGCATCACCATTGTACGCATGTGAATCACCGTATCCAATAGTATGTCATGAGCCGTAGCGGTGTCGTTTGCCACCTTTTCTAGGGCCAAAGCCAATTTATCTATCCGGAAACTATCCATGACTGTGCCCGCTCCTGGGAAGAAGAAACCGAACACCTTTTCCCATAGGCTCCCGTGTAGTTTAGTGGTTCCATCTTCGTTCATGACTGACCTCTTATAACGCCTGTCCAAGGACTTTGGGTCTAGCTCATCCAGTATCTCAACGTCAGGAAGGACTGAACCCAGATAACATGTGCCCCCCCCAATTATTTGGTAAATAGGGGTAAGCCTTGTCGCCGCATATAAACATTGTCCCATGGGGTGGGACCAGGTGGGTGGATAAGCACTGGAGTCCCTTTACCACCCCATTAATCCTACTAACCCCCCTAGAGAATGTTATAGCCGTTATGTTGTGGTTGTGTTTATCTTGCAGTACTATTCGTAATGTAATCCCCGAGCTCCCTTGTCCCAGCTTCCCGGGGAGAGTGTAGGCGCATTCTGATTCTCCCATACGCAAGTGGCCGGAACCCTGGAGGCAGACCGTCCCTTTCTGTGGTTTGACCCAGACGGGGGCAGGCCTCTCGGCCACATGGGCAATCATTGACGGGCGATAATTAAATTGTCGATTGCAACTCTTGCCGTTGTCAACCCCTTCTCTTTCCAGCGTGGTGACTAAACATGGGGAATCGATAGGTTGTGAGCAGAGGTCATTGAGAGACAGAGGTAGCACTATCATGTGTATTCCTGTGGTGCCTGCTTGTGGAAAGTGCATGCACGACCAGCAGTGTGTCCTATTTTGAATTGTTGCCACCTCCCTGGCCACTTTCCAATATGTGTTTTCACCCTTCTTTGGGGCCTTATTCTGGGGGTGTGGCGTGAGTATGTATTCGTTGCATCGTATGTAGTTCTTTTCGCCACCGGCCGCGCCTGGGGTCCAGACGCTGCACCGGACCTGCATAGTCATGCCTTTCTCTAGGCGCGTGCGTGTTTGTAGCTTAAAATCAGGGGTTCCCCATTTGTATCCTGGTTGGGCCAAGGTCTCAATGCTAGCTTGCCCGTTTTCCCGGAACTCTCGTTGCTTTTGTAGTACCATGCCAACGCGTCCAGGCCCTGCCGACAGTGCTAGCCAATTTATGTTCACCCAATTTGTGTGCAGGGCTTTCTGTTCGAAACATGGTAGTGATACTCTTTGTCCCCATGTTACGGTGAGGTGTCGGGTTTCGTTTTCGCATCTATTGGAATCGGAGTTTCCCCTAGCTGCTGTCGCTATCAATAGTATTGTACCTATGATTAGGCCCATCCTTACTGTGGTTGCTGTGGTGTAGTGTCTGGTGCTTGTATGGCCAACTTACAGTGCGTGGCGTGGATCCACGAGGTCTTGCCCTCGCAAAAGACTGCCGTTGGTGTAGTCAGCAACACCTGGACTGGTCCCTTCCACCTTGGTTCCAAGGCGTTCTTGCAGGTGAAGTGCTCCACGAACACCTGGTCTTTTCCTCTGGTGGAACACCTGGTCCACAAGTCTCCTGGGAACGCCTGGTCTACAGGTCTCCAATTCATCTATCTAGATTCAATTCATTCAATTCATAGTTTCATAGAACACCTTTTCTCCAATTTCCTAATCCACTTTTTTCAAGTGGATCCAATTTTTTCCAATATTCAATTTTTTAATTCAATCCCATTTAATCCAGTCCAATTCAAATTAAATTCAATCCTTCTCTCAGCATCCCATTACCTGTTTCCAACATCAATAAAAATAAAATTATAAAATTAATAAAAATCAATCATCTCAAATCTCGAATCAAATCAAAAAATCAATCAAAATCATAAAAATCAATAAAATAATAAAAATAAACGAAAATTACTTCAGCTAGAGTTTCAACTAGACTTAACACAAACAAACCACCATTAACCTCCATTAACACAAACAAACCACCATTAACCTCCGTTAACACAAACAAACCACCATTAACCTCCATTAACCTCCCCCTATTATTTATTTATTTTCACGAATAAACAAATAATAGAAATAACCTGGTCTACTTCCAATTTCAATTCTGGTCAGTTCTGGTGTCTGGTCACACACAATGTTTTCCTCACCCACTGTGATTCGCTCAAAATAGATTCTCACTGTTATGTCTGAAATTCGTCTCATGAAAACCCATTCAAGAGTCCGGTGTAACAGACAGCCAAACACATAGACACGCCGAAGACCCCAGGGTACCCATCAAACTAGCTTGTCCCCAGATCCACAACACAGCGAAACATGTAACTTTACTAAAACTAGAACGGGCACTCGGTAGAGCGCATACCTTCGCCGCAGCTACTTTTGTTGCCAAAATAAAAGACTACAAGATCTGTGTAGCAAAGCCACACCTACGTTGTCATGCGGGAAGATTTGTTTCAAATTAAACCATTCTATCCCGCCAAAAGTTTGATATTGTAATCACATCCATGACCTTTTCATGACCTTGACCTTTGACCCGATCGATTCCAAAATCTAATCAAATGGTTCCCGGATAATAACCTATCATCCCACCAAATTTCATGCGAATCGGTTGAATACTTTTTGAGTTATGCGAATAACATACACATACACACACACACACACAGACATACAAATAAATACACAGCGATCAAAACATAACCTTCCGCTTTTGCGAAGGTAATAATCACTTACTCATAACTAATACTCATAATAACTCATAATTACTTATGTAATTACTCATGCCAATACTTACTTAAAATAATGTAATATCCCAATCTTCACCCCCTATGCAAATCGAAGCACCCCGGACAACCCACAACCAATATCAACCACTGTAGCCGCCTTCCCCTCCAGGCAGCCACACACAGCCACATACATCTCCACCCACGTCACACAAGACAACAGCCAACGAGTGTGTCCACCACACAGAAACCTTTGGCAATGCAACAACCGAACTCCCAGACAACCAACAACAAAACCCAATCCATCTCCATGGCTCATCAAGCAGTTCCAACTTAATCCAGCTTCACATACCGATTTCCCCAAAAACTCGTGAAACTTCACCCCCATTCTGGAAAAACCCTGGACTAAACCCTGACACCCTAAATAACTTCAGACCCATCTCCAACCTACCCTTTCTGTCAAAAGTTTTGGAACGTGCTGTGGCCACTCAACTCAAACATCACCACTCTGCCAATAACCTGTATGAAACATCCCAATCCGGATTCTGCTCCAGCCACAGTACTGAAACTGCTCTCCTCAAAATCACCAGCGACCTTTTCTCTCCTCTGATGCCGGCAACCTCAACATTTTCATCCTCCTCACCTCAACGCCTCCTTTGACATCATCAATCACACCATCCTCCTCACCCTGTTTAGACCAGCTTGTGCCTATTAAACCCAAATCAGTTCACTCCCAAGCCTACAAGGACCACCTACAGCACTGCAAAGATGTCCTCTACTCCACCTACTACCCTCAAATTATCCACTCTGGCTCCGGAATCCCAAAAGCACTCTTCTCTACAATAAACAAACTAAATAAACAAATAAATAAACAAACTTTACAACGTGAACAAACTCCTCAGCGCCCTGGATACCACCACCTTGCTCCACACACCTGTTGGTGCACACCTGTGCACTCACACCTGGTGCCACCTGCACCCTCCTTCCTTCCTGGACCATTCGGTCGATCCACCACCAGTCCTTCACAGTAGAAACTGCATTTCCTTTCTTGCATTCAAAGCAAAATTGACAGCATCTACAACAGCTTAATCACCACAATTCGCTCCATCCTGACAAACTGCATCACTGAAATAAAATCCTGGCTTCAGATCAGCAACCTCGAACTTAACTACGCTAAATCTGAATTAATCTTCATTACCCAAAACCGCTCACCAAATTCACCCATAACTTTTCCCCCAACATCGATGGTTTCCCAGTATCCACCTTTTATGAATTTTATGAATCTTCTCATTATTCGAAAGTTTACAAAATGTCCCAAATCTGTATATTATTTTCTACTGTGGTTATATTAAACCATTATTTTACAAAATCCAACTTTCAATAAACTGAAAAATGCTTCGCCATGGAATAGTCCACCACTCATATAAATAATCATAAGAGTTCTGCGAAACATCTCCATCTTTAAAACTTAGCCAACCATTTTTAAACCACTTGTTTTCCCCCCAAAAAACAAGTCACATTCTTTGTATATTGCCAACATTGTTCATCGTTTAAGTATCATCCAGAACTAAAATTTTATTTATTTTTATAAACCATCAACTTGTAGATGCATTTATTTATATCCCATTAACCCAAGAACTCTCAATTGCTTGGTTATATTTTAGTAATGTCATATATCCATATTTCTTTTCCAAAATGTTCCTGATATACACATTAATCCCATCTGTCTTTGTTTCCAGATCAACTCAAATCAAGAAATCGACACAAATCCTTATTACCTCCAATCACCATGACTATCCCCATTGCTCGGTCACACACGTCACTGTGCTCGGCCCGGTTAAATTAAACTCAAGCGTACTGTACCTGACGCTTCCGGTCGGCACCGGAAGTCTGTTTATTTCTTGAGACCCCTGAATCGGGACATCAACGACAATTACAACGACAAACAGAACTCGATATTCTCTGTTCACTATTTACGTACGTGATTTCAGTTTTAACCCACAATATAATGTCCCGATATTCTCCAGATTTAAGTCCTATATATCCTGCCGTTAAATCAACACCCTGTAGACTGACTCCGCCTGTCGTTCTTCCAAGGTTAGTGAATTGCCTCTGACCTCTTACCCTTACATATCTCGAACAAAGGTCAAATAAACTTCGAAGGGTCAAACTTCAAATTGGGGTAACCAGCGCTTTATTATCCCACAAGTAATGCAAGTCCGGCGACAATGGACAAATGACCATTAATGTGGCTCTACATAGCATAATGCTAACTTCTACGAATCCAACAACCATCACAATCCGCCCAGGAACGTCCGTACGAGGCGTGCTTTACAATGCAGCACCCTTGCTACCTGGTGCACCTTTCGCACATCCCTCCTCGTTCGCACAACGCTTCATCAACAAACCTCCTCGCGCCCACACCTTGGCATGAAGCCACACCACATACCGACAGTTGAAACCTCGACCGTCCTCCTTCCTCGGATAAGCGTTCTGTTGAAAACGTGACATTTGACCCACAATGCATTTGGGCACACATCCTCCGAGCAACCTCATACAGCACACCCGTGACTCGCGGCTCGCTCGGCTCCTGCCCGAACGCACAATAACTCTGCCCAAACTTCCACGGAGCCGCACGGCGGAAACACAGGTTTGTACCACACTTTAATTAAACGAACATCGCCAGGATTCTCGGATAGACGTTAATTTCACAACACACATGACAAAAATCCGATTTAAATTCAGAGATCGCCGATCGACCTGGCACAACCATCTCAACGCGACGACGCCACGCCGCCCCCCGTCCTGGCGCGCACCCTCGTGCCTCCACACGAATCCCAACACTCCCGCCTCGCGGTTTCCTGCGAGGCTCGTAGCCGTGGCAACCAAAACTGCGCGCCGCTCTCGAATGAGGGCCGTCATAACAGTGAGCTGTCAGAACTCATCCCTAGCTCGTAAACATCGCAAAAAAACAGGATCTCCGACGCTCCACCTCCCCGACCCCAAATGCACCACACGACACCAATTCCAAAGGTGAGCTGCCTCAGCGATACATCCCACACATACAATCCACAATATCTGCCATTGAATGAATTCTTCGATTCCAGTCAAACACACACTTCGACCCAAACTCTGAACCTCCAGTTCCACAAACTCCAAACCTCCGTCCGACTGCCGCTCGAAAGACAAAGCAGCCCATCCTGCAACCATCTCTAAGAAACCGCTTCATATCAACAGTAGGTCGACAAGGGCACTCCGAGTGCTTTCCTGACCCGATTTATATCAATTCGCTTCCCAAACAACTCCCAAACAGATGAAAATCCGGACTCAGTTCAGGACCTCGCCTGTTCCCTCGGATAGTCGCTAGGGAATGTCAAGTAGACCACTTACAAAGCTTCACACCGAAACCCTCTGCTTTGCATATGTCATACAGACAAATACATTGGCCAGATACACACGTCAATTAACATCCCAATATACATTCATTCCTCATTCATATACGAGTGAGTCTCCCAGACTTCGCGCGAAAATCAGATCGACTCAAATCATGCCTTTCTCCAGCCACTCTCATGTACAATCTTTGCTCATTCATGTTACGTCTCTCATTCAAGGAAAAGGATTTTTGGGACGGGTTGGACGGGGTGGGTTGAGGTGAAAAAGGGAAGGCAGGGCGGGGTGTTGGGGTGTTGCCTAGAGCCCCGGGACTGAGCTCAGGTCTTGGGGGGGTTGGGGGGTCTTGGTCTGGCATCTGGTCCAGCGGCATCAATCGCTGATTTACTTGCTTAACTGCTTACTTACTTGTCAAGCGCAAACGACCCCTCCTCTGGCCAGGGATTATTTAAATCTTTAGTTAACACAGCCCAGTCCTTTAATGGTCTTACCGCGGCAAAATGATGCCTCTTAAACATGAAAGATGCCGGGGTTCCCTTAAGGGGTTCCCCTTCTTTCATTAGCTTGCTTCCCATCTTATTGCTCTGGGCTGATCCTTCCTGGAAAGTTCTCGGCCTGGCTCAACCTTTACGGCTGTCCGACCTCACTTTTCCCCTTTCCCTTGTTTAGCTATAACGTTACCCTTATCGAACGTTATCTTTACCGATATCCTGCGCAAATCCTTTTACTGGCCATGTTCTTATGGCCCTCTAAAGTTAGCCACAGCCCTTCGTTCCCTGGCATGCAATGGCATACCCCATCTTGTCTCTGGGCTGTTCCTTCCTGGAAAAATCTTGGCCACCTGGCTTCAACCTATATGGCTGTCCGACCTCATTTTCCCCTCCTGGTGCTAACTGTAACTTTAAGCTTACTGTTAAGTCCTTACTGGTATCCTTAATTGTTTATCCTGGCTTTAACAAAGCCACGTCATTCTGAGGCCTAAAATGAGCCTTTACTTACAATTTCTGTTCGAGTGCAGGCAGCGCGGATGACAGGGAAGCGGACTGAAACCGTTCGAGGAAGCAAGGTACAAATTTGGAAAGATAGCCCTCTGGTATAAAACAATTAATAATAATAATAATAATAATTCATTTATTTTGTATAGCGCTTTTCCAGAAGCCCAAAGGCGCTTTGATCGTCAATTGCTCACCTTAATCAAATTAGAGTGCCAGCGTCCCGGCCTCGGGCAGCCTTCCTCCTGTCGCCCGGGTTCCGCTTCCCGTCCTCCGCGTCTGTTGCGACCCCACTCCTGGTACCATTTGTGAAGAAGCAGCTCTTCGTTTGCAAAAGAAGTCCACAATAGCCTGAAATGACGCAGCTTTATTAAAAACCAACTTATACAGATCCGGAAGAAGCCAGACATCTACAGCAAGAACCAGCTTCATGCCACGTCCAGCCTTCCTGAAGCACATTGATTCGCAGTCCGTATAAATACTTGACAAGTTTATCAGAAAATCTCCGAGAGAACAAAGCGACTGGCGAGAGTCCCTCGCCGTCATCCTAGCCCCCACCGTCATCCGCTCTGTCATTCGGGGGAGTCAGCCCTTCCTTATCATTCGGACCAGATATAGTTTCAAAAGCTCCGAGGTGACGAAAAATGTAACTCACAGAGAGAAGAGTGCATGCTTGGCCAGATAAGACCATGCTTGGCCAGCCAGATAAGACCATCTAGGTAAAAAGGGCACACGTATACGAAAAACCATTTGCCCAACACGACCGAAGCGAGCCTTTCCTCATTTTAAACACAAACTGAAGCATGTTTATTGTAATTCAGGCGCCGCTATGATTATATGGAATATAATTAATGTTTTTTAAGTTTATATCTGCAATTCGAGCATTCTACTTGAAACTACACATTCCACGCGCGTATAAAACATTAAGCAACATTTTAGATCAAAACATATTATTCGACCGACGTTTTATACAGAATTCTAAGAAATAACGAATCTACGACTTGACATATATATATATATATATATATATATATATATATATATATATATATATATATATATATATATATATTGTTGTGAATATGAGAATGTGTTTTTTTTATTTTGTGGTGGTGGTAAAATGTTGTAAAAGGTTGTTGTAAAAGGTTGTTGTAAAATATCACCCCTCCTCCCTCCGTTGTGGTTGTATAAAGGTCAAAGGGCGTTCCCGTAGTTAGTCCATAGAAAAACATACATGTAGGTCACGATATATCTTTTCTTTTGATAGTTATCTCTTATTCTGTGTTTTAGGATAAGGCTGTGTCTCCCATTAATTAAAAGTACTCCATTGCACCAGTGAAAGAGAATAGACCCCCTTTCCTTCCCATCCCCAAAAGCCTCGATTGCCCATAATACCTCCCCTCCGATCCAATTGCCGCCATTGGCCACGAGGCAGGGTTGGGGAAGAAAGGCGTGTCTCCACCTCGTCATAGAGGGGGAGGAGTGAACCAGCCCCGCTCGACCAACCATGAGCCAGGGGTTTGGCTACAGAGGGCGGAGGAAGAGCGGTGGGGGAGGTTCGCAAAGGTTGAGGGGCGGGGGCCTATATAACCCAAGGCAGGGGTGTGGCAAAGAGAGAGGCCTTGGAGATGAGTTGGTCTGAGTCGGTTGCCAGAGGAGGGTCAGTGGTTGCGGTGGTGAGGAGTGAGAGAAAAGAAGAAAGAGTGAGGGTTTGGACCAGACAGGCAGACGGGAGATGAGCCTTTACCGAGAGACGAGAGGGAGTCCAAGGAGTTGAGTCCAACCAAGAAGTCCAGAGTTGAACTGCAGCTCGAGCCACCGCAACTGCATTTGCTGCAGCTGGAGCCACCGAAACAGCAGCCACAGCAGCGTGAGGCCTGGACGGCAGTTTGGAGCACGGCTGCGGAGGAGCGGCGGCTGCCCAACGAGTCAATCGTGCTGAAGGACCAGTGGACCTCCCCATCCCGCCAGCCATCCATCTCCCGCCAGTCCTATCATCAATTCCCCGCGTGAGTCAGTGTTCTGTTTGTGCTGTCCTGGGTTAGTTAAGTCTGTAGATAAGCTAAATTTGCACTGTGTCATCTGCGTCTTGTACTTGTAAATAAACTGAATTGCTTTTTGTTGCTTGTGTGTAAATAGTAAATAAATTCAGTAGTAATATTTCAAACCTTTTGTCTTTCGTCTTGGCCTTCTTTTTCCTCTTTGCATTCGTCGCCTTTGTCTTTTCCCCATTGGGCAGCTACGGTGCGATACGGCCAAAGTCTGGGTGAATCGGGTGAGTTTGTTAGGTCGCGGTTCTAAACCACCGCTCGGTCTATAACATCCAAACCGCGATCTGTAACAATTGGTTGTCAGGAGATGGGATTCGAACCTGGGACTAAATTTATTTAGCCCAAATTTTGGACACCAATTGTGTTAGTACTATAACAATTGGTGTCGAGGAGTGAGATCGGACCCGGAGCGCGTTTACGCGCTCGAAATTATAAAGCCGAAATTTGTTTGTTGTATAAAAATCCGAATTTTGAAATCGCGCCATGGCTGTTCAAGGCGACGGGATGCCGGTGGGAGAGATAGAGGGGTTAGAAGTAACCCAGGATCAAATGGAGGGGAGCAATGAGGAGGCGGTTGAGGGAGTAGCAGGCGTGCAAAATGGCGTCCTCGCGCACGTGGGTGTAGCGGCACCAAATTTTGCCACGCCCGCGACAGTAGCAGCGCCGCCGTTGGATTCGGACCTTTTGTTGCTACAAATCGGTGCCCTTATGGACAAAATGAGGGACGAAGCAAGGGCTGATAGTGCGAAAATGGAAAGCAGAATGATGGGGGTAATGAGGGACGAAGCGAGGGGTACCGGTGAGGGATTAGAAAAGAAATTTGAGGGATTAGACAAGAAATTTGAGGGGTTAGACAATGGGATAGAAGGGGTGAAACATGGGTTAACGGGGGTGGAAAACAGAATGGCTGCCCAGGAGAATCAGTTAGAGGGGGTGAAAAATGGGTTAATGGGGTTAGAAAATAGGATGGAGGACAAATTGCGGGAAATAGGGGAACAATCCGCCCGGGAAATCGAACAGATGGGGAACCAGATGGAGGAAATACGACGAGGGGTGAGTGAGGAGGTCTCGGGGCTACGCGAGGAGGTAAAGCGAGGCGAAAAGCGTATAGAGAAAGAGGTGAGAAATAATACGGCAAAGTTACAAGGGGGAATAGAAGATCTGACGGAGGAGGTGGAGCAGCTGACAGAGGGACAAACTAAGTTAGTGGAGCAGGTTCAAAAGAACACTGCGGTACTAGGAGGGTTAAAGGCGACACAAAAAGAAATTAAAAACGAATTAATAGCGACGCAGAGGCAATGTCAGATGGTACGGGAGGAACTGACAATGAGGGTGGAGGAGGTGACAGAGATAATGGAGACAAAGGACCGGCAGGTGAGGATGCACATAGAGACGGTCACGGTAGCCTTAGAGGACGAACTTGAGGGGACGCACCGAGAAATAAAAGAGGTTAAACAAAAACTAGAGGAAGTGGGAGAAGAGGTGAGTGAAATTAAGAAGGGACGGACAGAAACTAAGAGGGAGATAAAGGAGGAAGTCATGGAATATGTACAAGGTCTGTGTTCAAATCATGATGTGATGCTCACTAACCAAATAAAAAGTTTGCAGATGGCAGAGGAGGTGCGACGAGGTACGGAGGTGAGTGGCAATGTATATGATGTGAGGAAAGCTTCAGTCGGCTTGGGGATTGGTTTGGATCCGGGTGTTCGTGAGAGGCCGTTGGTGAAGTGTGCGACAGGTCTGGTGTGCGAAAAAAGAGGTGTGCGAGAATGTCCGACCATGGGGTGTG
Organism: Myxine glutinosa; assembly: GCF_964187855.1. NCBI lineage: Eukaryota > Metazoa > Chordata > Myxini > Myxiniformes > Myxinidae > Myxine > Myxine glutinosa. The sequence goes on along the minus strand of NC_136273.1, from coordinate 89,191,615 downwards.
TGAGGAAAAAGTGCACGCCGAGGAGTGAGTGTGCCGTCAAGAGTGAGTTGGTCGAAGCGCGTGTGCGAGGGAGCACAGGGAAGCGCGGTGTGGTGAGTGTTACGGAGGAAGTAACGAAAAAGTGTGCGCGGGAGGATGCGCGAGAAAGGTGTGTAACGGACGGGTGCATGGGGAAAGCGCATGCTGTCAAGAGTAAGGGAAAATGCATGCCTGTGGTGAGTGTTACGGAGGAAGTAACGAAAAAGTGTGCGCGGGAGGATGCGCGAGAAAGGTGTGTAACGGACGGGTGCATGGGGAAAGCGCATGCTGTCAAGAGTAAGGGAGAATGCATGCCTGTGATGAGTGTTACGGAGGAAGTAACGAAAAAGTGTGCGCGGGAGGATGCGCGAGAAAGGTGTGTAACGGACGGGTGCATGGGGAAAGCGCATGCTGTCAAGAGTAAGGGAGAATGCATGCCTGTGGTGAGTGTTACGGAGGAAGTAACGAAGAAGTGTGCGCGGGAGGATGCGCGAGAAAGGTGTGTAACGGACGGGTGCATGGGGAAAGCGCATGCTGTCAAGAGTAAGGGTGAGTGCGCGACCGAGAGTGGAGGTGAGAGTAGTGAGAGTGACAAGGAGAGTGAGCTGGTTGTGACAGGTGGGCGAGGATGTACACCTGGGATGGAAGAATGCACACCTGGAATGGTAGAGCGTGTGTGGGAAGGCACATTTGAATTGGTAGTGAGACACGTGGTTGGGTGTGCGAATGAGGGCACACCTGTGATTGTCACAGAGGAGGTGACCGAGGAGGGGGCGCGAAGCGGTGTATTGGTGAGGTGTGCGAGCAACGAATGTGTGCCAAAGTGTTCGGTGGTCAGGTGTGTGACCAAGTCGGTGAGCGGAATGAGTGTACCGAGGTGTGAAAGAAAAGGTACGAGGAGAATGGGAACGGCTGCATGTATGAGCAAGAAAGAGGTAGCGTATGCATGTAGGCCTGCAGGTGAAGCGTCGACGGTAACCGGGTTAAAGGTTAGGTCGACTTTTAGCCGGATCGGGCCCTCGGTGCGTGCCGGGCTTCGCGTGCCGCGAGAACCAGCGGAGATCCGAGCCACGGCGGGTTCGAAAGGACCGCCGTGCGCGATCCACGCTGGGCCTCGCGTGGAGCGGCCGCGTCCGGGCTCCACAAGGCGGAGCGGGCAGCTCGATAGGAAGGGTCGTCATGGCGACCACTTTCTATTGAGACGTGCCGGCAGGTCGAGATCGGGACATTGGATGGCTCCACGCCGAAGTGGTGCATGGGATCTCGGCCCGGGTAAGCCTCCGTCCCTGCCCCGAATGCGGGACGTATCCAGCCGCTGGCACAAAACGACCCGCGTTCACTGCTCGGCTGTACGAAGCCGGGCTGTAGATGTGAATTGGCGCACCGAGAGGATGTAATAAGTAGACGGGTGATGGTGATAGTGATAGTGACTTAAAACGAAATTTAGAAAAGTGAATAGAATTGGCAGTAAATGGAAAATTTTTGAATTGTTGGATTTGGACGAGCGAAATTGGTAGTGAGAGACCCCCGATGTGGTGGGATGGCAAATCCACCATCCCTCACAAGGTGGGGGCAAAGGAGCACTAGATTATGGGGTGTATGGCAGTGAAAACTAGCCCGGGTGGGTTAGGATATGGTGTGTAGGGATCTAGCGAAGATTGACATTAGGTAACGTTAAGTTTAGTTAGTGACTGATACCTGTAGTGGGGACGCAGGTAGATTAGTATGGATGATAATGACGTGGGAGCGCAATAGTTTAAAGGGACGACTGGGAAGCGCAAGTTTCAGAGGGGAGAAGTTAGCTGAGATGATGCCGTGTGTGTGAGGATTGAACAGGTGAGAATGGAACAGGTGTGATTGCACAGGTGTGCAACTGAACAGGTGTGTGGAGCAGTGTATGAGTGAGTGATGGTGATGTGTGTTGCGTTGACCAACTGGTCCAGAAAGAGGAGGAGGGTGCAGGTGGCACCAGGTGAGATTGCACAGGTGTGCAACGACAGGTGAATGAAAGACAGGTGTATGGAATAAATGGTATGGAGTATTGGAATGGATGGTCGTGGAGTGAGTATGGTGGAAATTGTGGAGTGGAGTGGATGGTGCGAAGGTGTGAATGGGGGAAGAGTGGACCCCCATCACGGATACCCGGGGCGGGTAGTGTAAGTGTTAGGTAGAGGGTACAGGTAAATTGTGGTTGGATATTGGCATCTGTGGTGCGGGTGAAAGAATGGTCTGTGGATGGGTGCGTTGGTGTTGTGGAAATGGCTGGGCGTGTAGCCTGTTAGTGTGTGTAGTTGGTTGGGCGCTCCACCACTGTGAGGATGTCGGCCAGGTGAGGCCGCAGGTGGGCTCTGGGAGCCGGTAGTAGTTGTTGTGGATGGGGCCCGAGGATCCGGAGGACGGACCCGGGTAGCCCAGTGCCAGAGGGCACCGAGTGGGGTGACAGAGCCAGGAGGGGCCTGCCCCAGTTAGATAGGTTAGGGTGAGGAGCTAGGTAAGCTCGGGTGGCAACTGCAGTGGTGGAGGTGTGCAGGTGGGTAAACCCACTGGGAGAGGTACACGCCACAGCCCAGAAATTGTGCGAGGGCACCGGGAGATGAATCGGGGGAGTGAGACCCCAAATTGAAGAGCACCACAGTTTGGCCAATGGGAATTGGTTTTTAGAACCCATAGTGTAAGAGGGCCAATGGTTTGGCCGGAGAAAGACCCCGGGTAGTGTAAAGTGTGTTAAAATCATTTAGAGGATAGTTAGGATGAAGGATCTCCTCGCACCATCTGCATCCACTCACCTGAGGTGACAGGTACTCCACACCATGCCATGTTTTGATTATTTTTTATGATGCAAATGTTTGGATTGTGAGACGCATCATGACGTGGGTGTGACATTGTGCGTAATTCCATCTCTCCCTCCTTATGAGGATTGATGATGAATTGGTGATGGCAAATTTTGAAGTAGAGGGATTGTGGAGACGAATTTGGTATAGGGGAAATATGGGGAAGACGTGACAGTAGTGACGTATTGGTAATGTGTAGATTTTGTACATATGGGGTAAGGGCAAGGGTAGGCTAGGTAACAGGGGGGTGACGTACGGTAGGGACGAGCTTTCTCACTTCGCCCTCCGTACGCATTTCGCCTTGCATTGCCTTTTTGATGTGTACCCTTGAGACCTTACCCCTCGCTCATCTGTCTTGTCCCCCCTTTTTTGTCTCCCACATGAGGACCTGAGCGCCGTTGGGCGCCGAGGGGAGCGTGCGTGGGTCGGCCATTGTGCGCCCGAAATTCCCAGAACCAGCTGTCTGCATCGATGCACCACATTATGGACCACATGTCAGTGGCCGAGCACCACTTATGGACCCCATGGGTTGGGGCATGGCCCCTCTGCTGGAACCGGCCATGAGGGCCCGAAATCTTGCTGGCGGACCTTGGCCACAGGGCACCAATGCCCCACAGGTGAACCATACACATAGTCGGCCTGGTGGGCCATAAATAAATAAAAAGGACACATTGGGTGCAAGTTTTATTGAAAATAGGCCGCCAGTAAGCAAAGCAAAGAAAATGACAACATCTGGAAGACAAATAATAATCACCAGCAGAGGGAGCCGAAGAGCAAGAGACACCTGCAGGGTTAGGGGTTGTTGAATTTATTTTATTGATGAACAGTGGTGACTGCACTGATTGGTGCTTGAGGGTGTGTTGGTGCGTTTTTGGGTGCTTTAATGGTGCATTGATGCAGAGCAGACTGTCCTCCCCCCAGAAAGAACAATTACAGGTCCTGGGTTAGTTTTGTAAATAAAAATAGCGTCAATTGTAAATAATGCTTCCCACCGTCAGTGTGTAGTTTGAAGACCATTCCGCAATTCGGTTAACTGTGGGCGTAAGTCTGTTAGGCAGGGTGCAATGGAGCAGCGGGACACATTTATTTATGTTTTAAAACTGTCGCACTCAGGGTCAGGCTAAAAGTAGAGGGAACTACACCTACATGCCACACTAAGGTAAAAGTAATAGGCCCGGGACGTGCCTAAGGGGAGGAGGGTGCAGTGTTGTGAATATGAGAATGTGTTTTTTTTATTTTGTGGTGGTGGTAAAATGTTGTAAAAGGTTGTTGTAAAAGGTTGTTGTAAAATATCACCCCTCCTCCCTCCGTTGTGGTTGTATAAAGGTCAAAGGGCGTTCCCGTAGTTAGTCCATAGAAAAACATACATGTAGGTCACGATATATCTTTTCTTTTGATAGTTATCTCTTATTCTGTGTTTTAGGATAAGGCTGTGTCTCCCATTAATTAAAAGTACTCCATTGCACCAGTGAAAGAGAATAGACCCCCTTTCCTTCCCATCCCCAAAAGCCTCGATTGCCCATATTACCTCCCCTCCGATCCAATTGCCGCCATTGGCCACGAGGCAGGGTTGGGGAAGAAAGGCGTGTCTCCACCTCGTCATAGAGGGGGAGGAGTGAACCAGCCCCGCTCGACCAACCATGAGCCAGGGGTTTGGCTACAGAGGGCGGAGGAAGAGCGGTGGGGGAGGTTCGCAAAGGTTGAGGGGCGGGGGCCTATATAACCCAAGGCAGGGGTGTGGCAAAGAGAGAGGCCTTGGAGATGAGTTGGTCTGAGTCGGTTGCCAGAGGAGGGTCAGTGGTTGCGGTGGTGAGGAGTGAGAGAAAAGAAGAAAGAGTGAGGGTTTGGACCAGACAGGCAGACGGGAGATGAGCCTTTACCGAGAGACGAGAGGGAGTCCAAGGAGTTGAGTCCAACCAAGAAGTCCAGAGTTGAACTGCAGCTCGAGCCACCGCAACTGCATTTGCTGCAGCTGGAGCCACCGAAACAGCAGCCACAGCAGCGTGAGGCCTGGACGGCAGTTTGGAGCACGGCCGCGGAGGAGCGGCGGCTGCCCAACGAGTCAATCGTGCTGAAGGACCAGTGGACCTCCCCATCCCGCCAGCCATCCATCTCCCGCCAGTCCTATCATCAATTCCCCGCGTGAGTCAGTGTTCTGTTTGTGCTGTCCTGGGTTAGTTAAGTCTGTAGATAAGCTAAATTTGCACTGTGTCATCTGCGTCTTGTACTTGTAAATAAACTGAATTGCTTTTTGTTGCTTGTGTGTAAATAGTAAATAAATTCAGTAGTAATATTTCAAACCTTTTGTCTTTCGTCTTGGCCTTCTTTTTCCTCTTTGCATTCGTCGCCTTTGTCTTTTCCCCATTGGGCAGCTACGGTGCGATACGGCCAAAGTCTGGGTGAATCGGGTGAGTTTGTTAGGTCGCGGTTCTAAACCACCGCTCGGTCTATAACATCCAAACCGCGATCTGTAACAATATATATGTGAAGAAGCAGCTCTTCGTTTGCAAAAGAAGTCCACAAATAGCCTGGAAAATGACGCAGCTTTATTAAAAACCAACTTATACAGATCCGGAGGAGACAGACATCTACAGCAAGAGCCAGTCTCATGCCAAGTCAAGCCTTCCTGAAAACGCATTGATTCTCATTCACTTATATACGAATACGATTATCAGAAAATCTCCGAGAGAACAAACAAAACTGGGAGAGGTTCCTCCCCGGTGGGCCAAGCCCCCACCGTCATCCGCTGTTCGGGGGAGTCAGCCCTTCCTTATCATTCGGACCAAATGTTTCTCTGGGCTCCGAGAAAACAGAAATGTAACTCACAAAGAGGAGAGTGTATGCTTGGCCAAACAAACCCATATATTTTATGGGTTTGTGTACATGAGTAATTCAAAGCATGTTTATACAGAGTCATGCGTTGCTGTGATTAAAACAAAATATATATGGTTAACGATAGGTTCATGTCATTCTACTAGCATTACGCAAAAACACGCGCATGTGGGCGTGGTTTTACGACCAGCCTCGAAAAAAGCACACGTATACAATTGTCCAGCATGACCTCATTTTAAACACAAACTGAAGCATGTTTATTAAAATTCAGGCGCCGCTATGATTATATAATTAATGTTTTTCAAGTTTATATCTGCAATTCGAGCACTCCGCTTGAAACTACACATTCCACGCGCGCATGAACGTCCGACATCCAGCGTCCGATATTCAGCAAAGTCGCAATGACCCACAATGCATTTGGGCACACATCCTCCGAGCAACCTCATACAGCACACCCGTGACTCGCGGCTCGCTCGGCTCTTGCCTAAAAACACAATAACTCTACTCTAACTTCCACGGAGCCGCACGGCGGAAACGCAGGTTTGTACCACATTTTAATTAAACGAACATTGCCAGGATTCTCGGATAGACGTTTAATTTTACAACACACATGACAAAAATCCGATTTAAATTCAGAGATCGCCGATCGACCTGGCACAACCATCTTAACGCGATGACGCCACGCCGCCCCCCCCGTCTTGGCGCGCACCCTCGTGCCTCCGCACGAATCTCAACACTCCCTGCACGCCGCTCTATTCGCGTTCACGGCGGGGTTTACCTTACGTTGGGACATGCAGTCGGCTGTCATAACAGAGAATTGTCAATAAAGAATCTACGACTTGACATTCCTTCCTCTTGTCTCGTCGAGACAAAGTATCTTAAGAGACAACGTGCCACATCGGGCTTTATTGAAAAATAATTGTGTAATGCGGGTATTGAAAAAATAATTGTAATGCGGGTATCTCCCAAGGGCATATCGTGCGCCCAAAGCGCCTCGCCCGTGCATTTGGCGAACGTGTCGTGTGGTGCGTGCTCGGAGCCTGAGGGCTCAGAACATGAAAGTCCATTAACGTTTCGGATCCACAACGAAGGTGTCTGGTCCAGATGAGGTTCTGCTCCGCCAGAGGGCCCGTCACCTCCCCTGCGGAACTTGCTCCCCCCACCCTTTGCAGACTCAGTCCTTGCAGATCTTCGAAGTTAATCAACGATCATGCCCATGAGGTCCCTCACGTGCTGCTGTTCTGGGGAATACATAGTATTGTCAGTATCTTGTGTCTCAATTTCCTGGTCAGGGTACAGAGCGTAAAAATCCGATTCACTTGAAGCATTTGAACTTAATACATATGAAGCAAAGAGAGGAACTTCCTTTATGTCAAAGTCTCCCATGGGCGCCTGGTCGGCTTGCGGGTCTAGGACATTCGCGTCGGGTCCCTCGACCGCCAGACCCAGTGTCGCAATCAGATCCATAGTTGGGTCGGAAGGGGGCGTGCATCTGTCAGCTTGTAATACATAAGCAGCGTTAGCCAGTACACGCAAGGGGTTTATAGCACAAGTATCACAGTCATCACATACACCGTTACAGGCAGCAGCCAGTTCCCACATGGGATCCGCACAAGTATCACAGTCATTACAAAATTCAATGCAATTTTCTGGAGCGCCGGTCGCAACTGCCTTGTTGAAGGACCCGTTCAGGTCGACGGCCTCTGTGGTCAGAGCCATAGTCGTTGTCGGCGGCTTTTTCACTTTCCATCCTGTAAAATACTTTCTCATACAGAGGAGGACTAGAGATTTCATTAGTGCCCCCCAAATTACTACCCCGATTATCACAGCCAGTGCGGTCAATAACCACTTCACTATGGTGCCCGTCCATCCCTGGAACCAGTCAGTGAGCCAGCTAAATGTATAAGAATTTTCGCGCGCGATCCGATCGATCGTCAGGGCGTGGCTAGTTTCCCTTAGTCTCACTATTGCGGCTGACACTCCTTCAGATGGATCGGGTATGTAAGTGCAACATTTTCCCTCTATAATTCCGCATACCCCTCCTTTCTCTGCCAGGAGCATGTCCAAAGCCACCCGATTCTGCATCACCATTGTACGCATGTGAATTACCGTGTCCAATAGTATGTCATGAGCCGTAGCGGTGTCGTTTGCCACCTTTTCTAGGGTCAAAGCCAATTTGTCTATTCGGAAACTATCCATGACTGTGCCCGCTCCTGGGAAGAAGAAACCAAACACCTTTCCCATAGACTCCCGTGTAGTTTAGTGGTTCCATCTTCGTTCATGACTGACCTCTTATAACGCCTGTCCAAGGACTTTGGGTCTAGCTCATCCAGTATCTCAACGTCAGGAAGGACTGAACCCAGATAACATGTGCCCCCCCAATTATTTGGTAAATAGGGGTAAGCCTTGTCGCCGCATATAAACATTGTCCCATGGGGTGGGACCAGGTGGGTGGATAAGCACTGGAGTCCCTTTACCACCCCATTAATCCTACTAACCCCCCTAGAGAATGTTATAGCCGTTATGTTGTGGTTGTGTTTATCTTGCAGTACTATTCGTAATGTAATCCCCGAGCTCCCTTGTCCCAGCTTCCCGGGGAGAGTGTAGGCGCATTCTGATTCTCCCATACGCAAGTGGCCGGAACCCTGGAGGCAGACCGTCCCTTTCTGTGGTTTGACCCAGACGGGGGCAGGCCTCTCGGCCACATGGGCAATCATTGACGGGCGATAATTAAATTGTCGATTGCAACTCTTGCCGTTGTCAACCCCTTCTCTTTCCAGCGTGGTGACTAAACATGGGGAATCGATAGGTTGTGAGCAGAGGTCATTGAGGGACAGAGGTAGCACTATCATGTGTATTCCTGTGGTGCCTGCTTGGGGAAAGCGCATGCACGACCAGCAGTGTGTCCTATTTTGAATTGTTGCCACCTCCCTGGCCACTTTCCAATATGTGTTTTCACCCTTCTTTGGGGCCTTATTCTGGGGTTGTGGCGTGAGTATGTATTCGATGCATGGTATGTAGTTCTTTTCGCCACCGGCCGCGCCAGGGGTCCAGACGCTGCACCGGACCTGCATGGTCATGTCTTTCCCTAGGCGTGTGCGTGTTTGTAGCTTAAAATCAGGGGTTCCCCATTGGTATCCTGGTTGGGCCAAGGTCTTAATGCTAGCTTGCCCGTCTTCCCGGAACTCTCGTTGCTTTTGTAGTACCATGCCAACGCGTCCAGGCCCTGCCGACAGTGCTAGCCAATTTATGTTCACCCAATTTGTGTGCAGGGCTTTCTGTTCGAAACATGGTAGTGATACTCTTTGTCCCCATGTTACGGTGAGGTGTCGGGTTTTGTTTTCGCATCTATTGGAATCGGAGTTTCCCCTAGCTGCTGTCGCTATCAATAGTATTGTACCTATGATTAGGCCCATCCTTACTGTGGTTGCTGTGGTGTAGTGTCTGGTGCTTGTATGGCCAACTTACAGTGCGTGGCGTGGATCCACGAAGTCTTGCCCTCGCAAAAGACTGCCGTTGGTGTAGTCAGCAACACCTGGACTGGTCCCTTCCACCTTGGTTCCAAGGCGTTCTTGCGGGTGAAGTGTTTTACGAGCACGTAATCGCCGGTCTGGAAGTCGTGGATGGCGTGGCTTGTTGGTTCAGGCAACGCCTCTCGTACCCGGGCGTGAATTCTGCGTGCCACGTTGGACAATCCTCTGCAAAACTTTAAAAGCATGTCATCCATCACAGGCAAGTCAAGTTTGGACATGTCCATCGGTGCCGAAACAGGCAAACTCATAGGTCGTCCCATTAATATCTCGTGGGGGGAAAGGCCCGTGGTGCAGCCCGGGGTGGACCGGATACTCATTAACGCCAGCGGGAGTGCTTCCGGCCACTTCAAACCTGTGTCTGCACAGATCTTGGCTACCTTGAGTTTCAGCGTCCCATTGGTGCGTTCCACAAGTCCCGCTGATTGTGGGTGATAAGCGCAATGGAAAGATTGTTTCACGCCCAGTGCCTTTAGGATACCCTTAATCACCTCTCCCGTGAAGTGGCCCCCTTTGTCTGACGAAATTTTCTGAGGGATGCCGAATCTGCACATGAAATCCCGCACGAGGCGCTTGGCTACTGTCGGGGCGTCTGACTTGACGCATGGATAGGCCTCGACCCATTTTGTGAACATGTCCACGATTACCAGGACATATCGGAACGACATACTTGGTTCCATGTTAATAAAATCGAACTGGACATGACAGAAGGGCCCGATTGGCCGAGGATGGCCCGCATTATGTGGGTGCCTAGGGGGTGCCCCCCTGTTGTGTTGTTGGCAAACCGCGCATGACCGGCACACCTCTGATGCGATTCGCGACAGTCCCGGTGCCGCCCAGGTATAGTTTATCTGTTCCATCACCCCCCTCTGGCACACATGGCCATTTTGATGTCCCATACGTGCCAGCCAAGGCAGTAGTTCCTTGGGTGCTATCGGTTTTCCGTGAAGGGTCCACATCGCATTTGGTCCGGGGCGTGTGGCCCCTCTTTTTACCCAGTCATTGTGTTCGGCTGCTGTTGCTGCGTTTTGAAGTTTTATAACGTCCTCATTAGTTGGTGAGGCGGTGATGATGGTGCACCCAATTTGCGGGGAGGGGGTAGGTCCTGAGGTCGGTACGTTGGCAGTTTGCGTGTGTGCCCCCTTTGCTCGCGTTACCATCGGCATGTTCTGTCCTATTTGTTGGTTGGCCGCTTTTCCTGCCGCTGCGTCTGCTCTGGCGTTGCCTCGGGCGACGTCAGAGTCTGTCTTTTGGTGGCCGCGACATTTAATTACCGCGATAGCGCGGGGAAGCAAGATGCTTTGGAGTAGCCCTTCAACCAGTTCGCCGTTCTTTATGACCGAACCCGCGGATGTGAGAAAGCCTCGCATCTTCCAGATTGCCCCTTTGTCGTGAACTACCCCGTGCGCGTATGCTGAATCTGTATAAATGTTGACGGCCAGGTCCGCCGCCAAGCTGCATGCTCTAGTCAAGGCGCACAGCTCCGCCTGCTGGGCGGAAAATGTGGGCGGAAGGCGCCCACTTTCTACCGTCTCGCTATCTGAACACACCGCGTATCCAGATAGCAAGGAGCCGTCCCATCCGCGTTTAGCCGACCCATCGACGTAGTACACACGATCGGGGTCGTTGAGGGGAACGTCCTTCAAGTCCGGACGTACCGTGGAGACTTGCTGTACTACATCGACACATACGTGGGGTTCGCCCTCCTCTGGGGTGGGCATCAGTGAGGCCGGGTTGAGTGTAGTGCAACGTTTAATGGTGACGTTGGCGGCCGTAATCAGTGCTGTTTCGTAATGCATTAATCTAGTGGTCGACAAATGTTGTGTTGTCCGCTGTAGTAACAGTGAAGTGACGCAGTGCGGTACCTGTAGCGTTACCGGGTGCCCCATCACAATGTCCGCTGTCCTTTCCACAGCGTACCTAGCCGCTGCCACGGCTTGCAGGCACACCGGAAACCCTTGCTCGACCGGTTCCAGCTTTTTACTAAAGTAGGCTACCGGTCGTTCCTTATCTCCATGAGTCTGTGTCAAAACGGACTGAGCAAAACCCCTTATTGCATGAGTGTAAAGGGTGAATGGTTTCGCATAATCGGGGAGTCCTAAAGTCGGTGCCGTTACCAATGCCTTTTTCAGCCCCTCGAAACAGCGCATCAATTCGTCCGTCCAAACCAAGTAGTTTGGTTCTCCTACTCTAGTGGCTTCGTACAGCGGTTTAGCAAGTAGCGCGTAGTCAATTATCCAAGAGCGGCAGTAACCCGTCATACCTAGGAAGCGCAACATCTGTCGTTGCGTACTTGGCCGTGGCGATTCCATGATGGCGGTCACCCGTCCAACATGCAGTTCCCGCTTCCCGTGTGAAATGGCATGACCCAAATAGGTTACTACCTTCCGTACAAATTGGAGCTTTCTCCGTCCCACCTTGTGGCCCTTGGCCGCCAAGGCTCTTAGCAGGGCCATGGAGTCCACTTCACAGGCTTCCTTGGAAGGGGAACAAATCAACAAGTCGTCAATGTATTGCAACAACACCGAACCCCCTTTTAGTTCCACGTCTGCCAAATCGCGGTGCAACGCTCGGGAGAACAGGGTGGGGCTGTCGGAGAACCCTTGGGGTAACACCGTCCAGGTGAACTGGCGCCCCCTAAAGGTGAAGGCGAACAAGTATTGTGACTCGGGTGCGATGGGTACGGAGAAAAAGGCCGAGCATAAGTCAATGACGGTAAAATGTGTTGCGTCCGGTGGAATAGATGTCATAAGGCCTTCCGCGTTCGGTACCACTGGGTGTATGCCTTGTATGACCTTATTCACTTCCCTCAAATCCTGCACGAACCTCCATTTATCCTGCATTGGTTTCTTTACGGGCAAAATTGGTGTGTTGCATTGGCTGTTAGTTTCTACAATTATTTTCTGTTTCACCAAAGATTGAATCACTGGCTCTATGCCCGCATCGGCCTCGTGCCGCAATTTATATTGTCTCACGTTTGGGAGGGACATTCCTGGTTGGACCGGTATTACCAGAGGCTTGGCATCGCGAATTCGCCCGACATCGTTGTCGTGTTGGGACCACAAATCGGCCGGAACCTCCTCCAAGAGGTCATCGGACTCGCCCGGGCCCTGAGACACCGTTCGTACAACGTGGTTGCCCTTTGGGGGCAGGTCTGTCTCTTCAAATTTTCCTTCTATACTCTGCTCCTCAAGGGTGATCAAATACCCTTCGTCATTGTCGAGCATCGTCACTGTCCAGTGGTCCACTTCATAAATGGCGCTGCACGGAATTTCTCGCAAACGCCCCATCATCCATCCTATACTTTCCGCCGGCCATCCTTTGGCGGTGGTGAGGGTAACATGGGCGTCCACCCCTGCGGGGTACTGAGACAACGCCCGCTGTTCCGCGGTTAGGGTTACCTCGACGCCTATTCCCTCCCGTCCAACCCATATATTTGACAATATTAGGTCCGAATTCTTACCTATTGACCCCTTTATCTTTCCTCGGTATTCGTCGTCATCGCCCCTAGCATCGTAGTAGGCCGTGCAATGGGGAGGGTTGTCCTTTATGTCTGTTGTAATTTGGTGTACGTGCAGCCAATCTCGCAACCCGTCACTCTGGGAGCATACTGTGTCTAGGACGTGTGCCCAAGAGGCCAAAGCCCCCTTTTCCAGGCTCCACCAGTATGCGGTGGGGCCGGGCCGAGACAATGCCGTCATTAACAGATCGCGTTTGGATTCCGCGACGTCTACAAAAACTCCCTGCTCCGTACATGAAATTTGGCAGCCTAAACGGCAAAGTAAATCCCGTCCCAACAAGTTAGTCGGGGCGGTGGTAGTCATCAAGAAAGCGTGTCTAGCCTCTAATGGGCCGCACACCACTCTTACCTCTTCTGAAATGGGAAGCGCTTGGGGCAAGCCTGAAACTCCCACTATCTGAACATCTCTATCAGTGGGGCGCAAAGATGGTAGCTGCCCTTCGTTAATAGTACTGTGAGTCGCGCCCGTATCTACGAGAAAATCTACCGGTTGCCCATCCACGTCTAGTGTCCAGGTCGGCTCCTCGGTTGGTGTCATAGTCAAGAGGGGGCATTCTACGGGCGGCCCGCCGGCGTCCCGTCAATAGGCTACTTGATTTCTCTGTGGCGGGTATCCCTGGCGGGGCCCCCGGCAATCACGTTTCCAATGTCCCATCCGTCCGCAACGGAAGCACGCCCCTTGTGGAGCGGTGGATGCGGGATGCCTGTTACTGTTGCGCTGACCCTGTTGCGTCGGACGCCTCGCAGGCTGTTGGTTCCGCTGTCCCCATTGTGGCGGCCCATTCCCGTTTGCTCCGCTTGGGGTCCAATAGCTTGGGGGAGGCCCATCGATTTGGGGAGGGGGTCCCTGTGGATACCCGTTCTGGGGAGGGGGCGTTTGTACTGCCCAGGTCTGTGGAGGGGGTGGTTGCATGGCCCAGCTCTGCGGCGGTGGAGGGGGCCCCTGCATGTTCCAGTTTTGGGGAGGGGGCCCTTGTGGGTTCCAATTTTGGGGAGGGGGCCCTTGTGGGTTCCAATTTTGGGGAGGGGGCCCTTGTGGGTTCCAATTTTGGGGAGGGGGCCCTTGTGTCCGCATGTCGACTCGTCCATTGTCGTTGTCATCAGCGTCATTTTCGTTTTCGTCGTCGCGCCCCCACTCTTCGTTGGGCTCTAACCTGGTGTCCCGATTCTGGGCCCGTCCTTGGCCTTGATTTCCCTTCTTATTTTGGTTGAGTCGGTCCCGTTTCTCCTGGACGAGCATTTGCAACATGTCGTCCTTAACATCGGCCTTCTTCTCGTCGCCCTCGCCACATTGTTCGGCCGCTTCGACTAGTTGGTCGGTTGGGGTGTTTCTCCATCCTATCATAGCCGTTTGAATGCGCTTCTTAACTGTCAGTCTCATTCCTTCTACAAAAAAGTTGTTCACTACAGCGTGAGGGAGATCTTGTGCCCGCACCTGGCCCAGTCCTCCCCACCTTAACACTGCTCGTTCTACCCTCTCTTTCCAATCGAGGGCTGCCTCGCCATGCTTCTGTTTTAGGCCGTATATTTTATTCCAATCTGGCCCCGCGGCTGGCATCAGTGCGGTATGTACCCCGGCCAACAATAAGTCGACCAGGGCCTCCCAATCGGCGAGGGTCTGGGCCGCGGTTTGGGCCGGGGGCGGTGCTACATTTGGCCAGCGTGCGTGTACTTTGGCCTGGTCCCACACCCGCGCGGGCAATACAGCCTTCCCCATGTGGCAGACGTCTCGCCAATCTGCGCCTGTATTTTGTATCCACAACCGCATAAATTCCGGTATCTGACCGGGATGTTCAGCCAGCAGGGTTCTCACCCGCTCCTGCATAGACGCCAAATCTGATTCCCTCCAGGGTATCCTGATGTTAATGGGTGCCCCCCTGTTCAGTCCTATTGTTTTTAAAGGACACATCCCAATTGCAGGTTGTGGGTTCTCTGATTCCGTGCACCCTTCCAATGAGGGGTACAGTTCTCCTGGCCCCTCTGGGGCCGTGAACCCGCTGTCCGCCCCATTAATTTCTTGTCCTCTAAAAGGATTGCCCGGGCTAAGGTGAACCTGAGGGGCGGCTGGTCTAGTTTTATGGGGGTCTAACCCCTGGGGGAACAGGGGCGGGGGTGGGAGAGGTGGCGCCTGTAGCCCTGGGACAGGGCTCAGGGCTTGGGGGGGTAGAGGCATGGTGGCTACCTCCCCTGTCGCGGGGTCTTGGTCCGGATTATGGACGAGCGGCATTAGCCGCTGATTTGCTTGCTTAACTACCTCCTTAATTGTTTTGTCCTGCTGAACCCTGTCTGCTTGTTTCTTTTGGCCCTGAAGCTTCAGTACTTCCCCTGCCAAGCTAGCCTGTCTTGAGGCTGCCAGTCGCTTCATTCCTTCCTTTTCCCACCAACCATACGCTTTCCAGTAATCGGGTGGGAAGTGTTTCTTTTCCCTTTGTAGCTTATCCAAAGCTCCGTACAACACTTCCAACTTGTCAAGTGCAAACGATCCCTCCTCTGGCCAGGGACTATTTAAATCTTTAGTTAACACAGCCCAGTCCTTTAATGGTCTTACCGCGGCAAAATGATGCCTCTTAAACATGAAAGATGCCGGGGTTCCCTTAAGGGGTTCCCTTTCTTTCGTTAGCTTGCTTCCCATCTTATTGCTCTGGGCTGATCCTTCCTGGAAAGTTCTTGGCCTGGCTCAACCTTTACGGCTGTCCGACCTCACTTTCCCCTCCTGGTGCTAACTGTAACTTTAAGCTTACTGTTAAGTCCTTACTTGTTTATCCTGGCTTTAACAAAACCACGTCATTCTGAGGCCTAAATGAGCCTTTACTTACAATTTCTGTTCGAGTGCAGACAGCGCGGATGACAGGGAAGCGGACTGAACCCGTTCGAAGAAGCAAGGTACAAATTTGGAAAGATAGCCCTCTGGTGTAAAACAATTGCTCACCTTAATCAAATTAGAGTGCCAGCGTCCCGGCCTCGAGCAGCCTTCCTTCTGTCGCCCGGGTTCCGCTTCCCGTCCTCCGCGTCTGTTGACATCCCACTTCTGACACCATTCGTGAAGAAGCAGCTCTTCGTTTGCAAAAGAAGTCCACAAATAGCCTGGAAAATGACGCAGCTTTATTAAAAACCAACTTATACAGATCCGGAGGAGACAGACATCTACAGCAAGAGCCAGTCTCATGCCAAGTCAAGCCTTCCTGAAAACGCATTGATTCTCATTCACTTATATACGAATACGATTATCAGAAAATCTCCGAGAGAACAAACAAAACTGGGAGAGGTTCCTCCCCGGTGGGCCAAGCCCCCACCGTCATCCGCTGTTCGGGGGAGTCAGCCCTTCCTTATCATTCGGACCAAATGTTTCTCTGGGCTCCGAGAAAACAGAAATGTAACTCACAAAGAGGAGAGTGTATGCTTGGCCAAACAAACCCATATATTTTATGGGTTTGTGTACATGAGTAATTCAAAGCATGTTTATACAGAGTCATGCGTTGCTGTGATTAAAACAAAATATATATGGTTAACGATAGGTTCATGTCATTCTACTAGCATTACGCAAAAACACGCGCATGTGGGCGTGGTTTTACGACCAGCCTCGAAAAAAGCACACGTATACAATTGTCCAGCATGACCTCATTTTAAACACAAACTGAAGCATGTTTATTAAAATTCAGGCGCCGCTATGATTATATAATTAATGTTTTTCAAGTTTATATCTGCAATTCGAGCACTCCGCTTGAAACTACACATTCCACGCGCGCATGAACGTCCGACATCCAGCGTCCGATATTCAGCAAAGTCGCAATGACCCACAATGCATTTGGGCACACATCCTCCGAGCAACCTCATACAGCACACCCGTGACTCGCGGCTCGCTCGGCTCTTGCCTAAAAACACAATAACTCTACTCTAACTTCCACGGAGCCGCACGGCGGAAACGCAGGTTTGTACCACATTTTAATTAAACGAACATTGCCAGGATTCTCGGATAGACGTTTAATTTTACAACACACATGACAAAAATCCGATTTAAATTCAGAGATCGCCGATCGACCTGGCACAACCATCTTAACGCGATGACGCCACGCCGCCCCCCCCCCCCCCCCCCGTCTTGGCGCGCACCCTCGTGCCTCCGCACGAATCTCAACACTCCCTGCACGCCGCTCTATTCGCGTTCACGGCGGGGTTTACCTTACGTTGGGACATGCAGTCGGCTGTCATAACAGAGAATTGTCAATAAAGAATCTACGACTTGACATTCCTTCCTCTTGTCTCGTCGAGACAAAGTATCTTAAGAGACAACGTGCCACATCGGGCTTTATTGAAAAATAATTGTGTAATGCGGGTATTGAAAAAATAATTGTAATGCGGGTATCTCCCAAGGGCATATCGTGCGCCCAAAGCGCCTCGCCCGTGCATTTGGCGAACGTGTCGTGTGGTGCGTGCTCGGAGCCTGAGGGCTCAGAACATGAAAGTCCATTAACGTTTCGGATCCACAACGAAGGTGTCTGGTCCAGATGAGGTTCTGCTCCGCCAGAGGGCCCGTCACCTCCCCTGCGGAACTTGCTCCCCCCACCCTTTGCAGACTCAGTCCTTGCAGATCTTCGAAGTTAATCAACGATCATGCCCATGAGGTCCCTCACGTGCTGCTGTTCTGGGGAATACATAGTATTGTCAGTATCTTGTGTCTCAATTTCCTGGTCAGGGTACAGAGCGTAAAAATCCGATTCACTTGAAGCATTTGAACTTAATACATATGAAGCAAAGAGAGGAACTTCCTTTATGTCAAAGTCTCCCATGGGCGCCTGGTCGGCTTGCGGGTCTAGGACATTCGCGTCGGGTCCCTCGACCGCCAGACCCAGTGTCGCAATCAGATCCATAGTTGGGTCGGAAGGGGGCGTGCAGCTGTCAGCTTGTAATACATAAGCAGCGTTAGCCAGTACACGCAAGGGGTTTATAGCACAAGTATCACAGTCATCACATACACCGTTACAGGCAGCAGCCAGTTCCCACATGGGATCCGCACAAGTATCACAGTCATTACAAAATTCAATGCAATTTTCTGGAGCGCCGGTCGCAACTGCCTTGTTGAAGGACCCGTTCAGGTCGACGGCCTCTGTGGTCAGAGCCATAGTCGTTGTCGGCGGCTTTTTCACTTTCCATCCTGTAAAATACTTTCTCATACAGAGGAGGACTAGAGATTTCATTAGTGCCCCCCAAATTACTACCCCGATTATCACAGCCAGTGCGGTCAATAACCACTTCACTATGGTGCCCGTCCATCCCTGGAACCAGTCAGTGAGCCAGCTAAATGTATAAGAATTTTCGCGCGCGATCCGATCGATCGTCAGGGCGTGGCTAGTTTCCCTTAGTCTCACTATTGCGGCTGACACTCCTTCAGATGGATCGGGTATGTAAGTGCAACATTTTCCCTCTATAATTCCGCATACCCCTCCTTTCTCTGCCAGGAGCATGTCCAAAGCCACCCGATTCTGCATCACCATTGTACGCATGTGAATTACCGTGTCCAATAGTATGTCATGAGCCGTAGCGGTGTCGTTTGCCACCTTTTCTAGGGTCAAAGCCAATTTGTCTATTCGGAAACTATCCATGACTGTGCCCGCTCCTGGGAAGAAGAAACCAAACACCTTTCCCATAGACTCCCGTGTAGTTTAGTGGTTCCATCTTCGTTCATGACTGACCTCTTATAACGCCTGTCCAAGGACTTTGGGTCTAGCTCATCCAGTATCTCAACGTCAGGAAGGACTGAACCCAGATAACATGTGCCCCCCCAATTATTTGGTAAATAGGGGTAAGCCTTGTCGCCGCATATAAACATTGTCCCATGGGGTGGGACCAGGTGGGTGGATAAGCACTGGAGTCCCTTTACCACCCCATTAATCCTACTAACCCCCCTAGAGAATGTTATAGCCGTTATGTTGTGGTTGTGTTTATCTTGCAGTACTATTCGTAATGTAATCCCCGAGCTCCCTTGTCCCAGCTTCCCGGGGAGAGTGTAGGCGCATTCTGATTCTCCCATACGCAAGTGGCCGGAACCCTGGAGGCAGACCGTCCCTTTCTGTGGTTTGACCCAGACGGGGGCAGGCCTCTCGGCCACATGGGCAATCATTGACGGGCGATAATTAAATTGTCGATTGCAACTCTTGCCGTTGTCAACCCCTTCTCTTTCCAGCGTGGTGACTAAACATGGGGAATCGATAGGTTGTGAGCAGAGGTCATTGAGGGACAGAGGTAGCACTATCATGTGTATTCCTGTGGTGCCTGCTTGGGGAAAGCGCATGCACGACCAGCAGTGTGTCCTATTTTGAATTGTTGCCACCTCCCTGGCCACTTTCCAATATGTGTTTTCACCCTTCTTTGGGGCCTTATTCTGGGGTTGTGGCGTGAGTATGTATTCGATGCATGGTATGTAGTTCTTTTCGCCACCGGCCGCGCCAGGGGTCCAGACGCTGCACCGGACCTGCATGGTCATGTCTTTCCCTAGGCGTGTGCGTGTTTGTAGCTTAAAATCAGGGGTTCCCCATTGGTATCCTGGTTGGGCCAAGGTCTTAATGCTAGCTTGCCCGTCTTCCCGGAACTCTCGTTGCTTTTGTAGTACCATGCCAACGCGTCCAGGCCCTGCCGACAGTGCTAGCCAATTTATGTTCACCCAATTTGTGTGCAGGGCTTTCTGTTCGAAACATGGTAGTGATACTCTTTGTCCCCATGTTACGGTGAGGTGTCGGGTTTTGTTTTCGCATCTATTGGAATCGGAGTTTCCCCTAGCTGCTGTCGCTATCAATAGTATTGTACCTATGATTAGGCCCATCCTTACTGTGGTTGCTGTGGTGTAGTGTCTGGTGCTTGTATGGCCAACTTACAGTGCGTGGCGTGGATCCACGAAGTCTTGCCCTCGCAAAAGACTGCCGTTGGTGTAGTCAGCAACACCTGGACTGGTCCCTTCCACCTTGGTTCCAAGGCGTTCTTGCGGGTGAAGTGTTTTACGAGCACGTAATCGCCGGTCTGGAAGTCGTGGATGGCGTGGCTTGTTGGTTCAGGCAACGCCTCTCGTACCCGGGCGTGAATTCTGCGTGCCACGTTGGACAATCCTCTGCAAAACTTTAAAAGCATGTCATCCATCACAGGCAAGTCAAGTTTGGACATGTCCATCGGTGCCGAAACAGGCAAACTCATAGGTCGTCCCATTAATATCTCGTGGGGGGAAAGGCCCGTGGTGCAGCCCGGGGTGGACCGGATACTCATTAACGCCAGCGGGAGTGCTTCCGGCCACTTCAAACCTGTGTCTGCACAGATCTTGGCTACCTTGAGTTTCAGCGTCCCATTGGTGCGTTCCACAAGTCCCGCTGATTGTGGGTGATAAGCGCAATGGAAAGATTGTTTCACGCCCAGTGCCTTTAGGATACCCTTAATCACCTCTCCCGTGAAGTGGCCCCCTTTGTCTGACGAAATTTTCTGAGGGATGCCGAATCTGCACATGAAATCCCGCACGAGGCGCTTGGCTACTGTCGGGGCGTCTGACTTGACGCATGGATAGGCCTCGACCCATTTTGTGAACATGTCCACGATTACCAGGACATATCGGAACGACATACTTGGTTCCATGTTAATAAAATCGAACTGGACATGACAGAAGGGCCCGATTGGCCGAGGATGGCCCGCATTATGTGGGTGCCTAGGGGGTGCCCCCCTGTTGTGTTGTTGGCAAACCGCGCATGACCGGCACACCTCTGATGCGATTCGCGACAGTCCCGGTGCCGCCCAGGTATAGTTTATCTGTTCCATCACCCCCCTCTGGCACACATGGCCATTTTGATGTCCCATACGTGCCAGCCAAGGCAGTAGTTCCTTGGGTGCTATCGGTTTTCCGTGAAGGGTCCACATCGCATTTGGTCCGGGGCGTGTGGCCCCTCTTTTTACCCAGTCATTGTGTTCGGCTGCTGTTGCTGCGTTTTGAAGTTTTATAACGTCCTCATTAGTTGGTGAGGCGGTGATGATGGTGCACCCAATTTGCGGGGAGGGGGTAGGTCCTGAGGTCGGTACGTTGGCAGTTTGCGTGTGTGCCCCCTTTGCTCGCGTTACCATCGGCATGTTCTGTCCTATTTGTTGGTTGGCCGCTTTTCCTGCCGCTGCGTCTGCTCTGGCGTTGCCTCGGGCGACGTCAGAGTCTGTCTTTTGGTGGCCGCGACATTTAATTACCGCGATAGCGCGGGGAAGCAAGATGCTTTGGAGTAGCCCTTCAACCAGTTCGCCGTTCTTTATGACCGAACCCGCGGATGTGAGAAAGCCTCGCATCTTCCAGATTGCCCCTTTGTCGTGAACTACCCCGTGCGCGTATGCTGAATCTGTATAAATGTTGACGGCCAGGTCCGCCGCCAAGCTGCATGCTCTAGTCAAGGCGCACAGCTCCGCCTGCTGGGCGGAAAATGTGGGCGGAAGGCGCCCACTTTCTACCGTCTCGCTATCTGAACACACCGCGTATCCAGATAGCAAGGAGCCGTCCCATCCGCGTTTAGCCGACCCATCGACGTAGTACACACGATCGGGGTCGTTGAGGGGAACGTCCTTCAAGTCCGGACGTACCGTGGAGACTTGCTGTACTACATCGACACATACGTGGGGTTCGCCCTCCTCTGGGGTGGGCATCAGTGAGGCCGGGTTGAGTGTAGTGCAACGTTTAATGGTGACGTTGGCGGCCGTAATCAGTGCTGTTTCGTAATGCATTAATCTAGTGGTCGACAAATGTTGTGTTGTCCGCTGTAGTAACAGTGAAGTGACGCAGTGCGGTACCTGTAGCGTTACCGGGTGCCCCATCACAATGTCCGCTGTCCTTTCCACAGCGTACCTAGCCGCTGCCACGGCTTGCAGGCACACCGGAAACCCTTGCTCGACCGGTTCCAGCTTTTTACTAAAGTAGGCTACCGGTCGTTCCTTATCTCCATGAGTCTGTGTCAAAACGGACTGAGCAAAACCCCTTATTGCATGAGTGTAAAGGGTGAATGGTTTCGCATAATCGGGGAGTCCTAAAGTCGGTGCCGTTACCAATGCCTTTTTCAGCCCCTCGAAACAGCGCATCAATTCGTCCGTCCAAACCAAGTAGTTTGGTTCTCCTACTCTAGTGGCTTCGTACAGCGGTTTAGCAAGTAGCGCGTAGTCAATTATCCAAGAGCGGCAGTAACCCGTCATACCTAGGAAGCGCAACATCTGTCGTTGCGTACTTGGCCGTGGCGATTCCATGATGGCGGTCACCCGTCCAACATGCAGTTCCCGCTTCCCGTGTGAAATGGCATGACCCAAATAGGTTACTACCTTCCGTACAAATTGGAGCTTTCTCCGTCCCACCTTGTGGCCCTTGGCCGCCAAGGCTCTTAGCAGGGCCATGGAGTCCACTTCACAGGCTTCCTTGGAAGGGGAACAAATCAACAAGTCGTCAATGTATTGCAACAACACCGAACCCCCTTTTAGTTCCACGTCTGCCAAATCGCGGTGCAACGCTCGGGAGAACAGGGTGGGGCTGTCGGAGAACCCTTGGGGTAACACCGTCCAGGTGAACTGGCGCCCCCTAAAGGTGAAGGCGAACAAGTATTGTGACTCGGGTGCGATGGGTACGGAGAAAAAGGCCGAGCATAAGTCAATGACGGTAAAATGTGTTGCGTCCGGTGGAATAGATGTCATAAGGCCTTCCGCGTTCGGTACCACTGGGTGTATGCCTTGTATGACCTTATTCACTTCCCTCAAATCCTGCACGAACCTCCATTTATCCTGCATTGGTTTCTTTACGGGCAAAATTGGTGTGTTGCATTGGCTGTTAGTTTCTACAATTATTTTCTGTTTCACCAAAGATT
This sequence comes from Myxine glutinosa, assembly GCF_964187855.1. Lineage (NCBI taxonomy): Eukaryota > Metazoa > Chordata > Myxini > Myxiniformes > Myxinidae > Myxine > Myxine glutinosa. The sequence continues at coordinate 89,169,036 of NC_136273.1, read as the reverse complement.
GAATCACTGGCTCTATGCCCGCATCGGCCTCGTGCCGCAATTTATATTGTCTCACGTTTGGGAGGGACATTCCTGGTTGGACCGGTATTACCAGAGGCTTGGCATCGCGAATTCGCCCGACATCGTTGTCGTGTTGGGACCACAAATCGGCCGGAACCTCCTCCAAGAGGTCATCGGACTCGCCCGGGCCCTGAGACACCGTTCGTACAACGTGGTTGCCCTTTGGGGGCAGGTCTGTCTCTTCAAATTTTCCTTCTATACTCTGCTCCTCAAGGGTGATCAAATACCCTTCGTCATTGTCGAGCATCGTCACTGTCCAGTGGTCCACTTCATAAATGGCGCTGCACGGAATTTCTCGCAAACGCCCCATCATCCATCCTATACTTTCCGCCGGCCATCCTTTGGCGGTGGTGAGGGTAACATGGGCGTCCACCCCTGCGGGGTACTGAGACAACGCCCGCTGTTCCGCAGTTAGGGTTACCTCGACGCCTATTCCCTCCCGTCCAACCCATATATTTGACAATATTAGGTCCGAATTCTTACCTATTGACCCCTTTATCTTTCCTCGGTATTCGTCGTCATCGCCCCTAGCATCGTAGTAGGCCGTGCAATGGGGAGGGTTGTCCTTTATGTCTGTTGTAATTTGGTGTACGTGCAGCCAATCTCGCAACCCGTCACTCTGGGAGCATACTGTGTCTAGGACGTGTGCCCAAGAGGCCAAAGCCCCCTTTTCCAGGCTCCACCAGTATGCGGTGGGGCCGGGCCGAGACAATGCCGTCATTAACAGATCGCGTTTGGATTCCGCGACGTCTACAAAAACTCCCTGCTCCGTACATGAAATTTGGCAGCCTAAACGGCAAAGTAAATCCCGTCCCAACAAGTTAGTCGGGGCGGTGGTAGTCATCAAGAAAGCGTGTCTAGCCTCTAATGGGCCGCACACCACTCTTACCTCTTCTGAAATGGGAAGCGCTTGGGGCAAGCCTGAAACTCCCACTATCTGAACATCTCTATCAGTGGGGCGCAAAGATGGTAGCTGCCCTTCGTTAATAGTACTGTGAGTCGCGCCCGTATCTACGAGAAAATCTACCGGTTGCCCATCCACGTCTAGTGTCCAGGTCGGCTCCTCGGTTGGTGTCATAGTCAAGAGGGGGCATTCTACGGGCGGCCCGCCGGCGTCCCGTCAATAGGCTACTTGATTTCTCTGTGGCGGGTATCCCTGGCGGGGCCCCCGGCAATCACGTTTCCAATGTCCCATCCGTCCGCAACGGAAGCACGCCCCTTGTGGAGCGGTGGATGCGGGATGCCTGTTACTGTTGCGCTGACCCTGTTGCGTCGGACGCCTCGCAGGCTGTTGGTTCCGCTGTCCCCATTGTGGCGGCCCATTCCCGTTTGCTCCGCTTGGGGTCCAATAGCTTGGGGGAGGCCCATCGATTTGGGGAGGGGGTCCCTGTGGATACCCGTTCTGGGGAGGGGGCGTTTGTACTGCCCAGGTCTGTGGAGGGGGTGGTTGCATGGCCCAGCTCTGCGGCGGTGGAGGGGGCCCCTGCATGTTCCAGTTTTGGGGAGGGGGCCCTTGTGGGTTCCAATTTTGGGGAGGGGGCCCTTGTGGGTTCCAATTTTGGGGAGGGGGCCCTTGTGGGTTCCAATTTTGGGGAGGGGGCCCTTGTGTCCGCATGTCGACTCGTCCATTGTCGTTGTCATCAGCGTCATTTTCGTTTTCGTCGTCGCGCCCCCACTCTTCGTTGGGCTCTAACCTGGTGTCCCGATTCTGGGCCCGTCCTTGGCCTTGATTTCCCTTCTTATTTTGGTTGAGTCGGTCCCGTTTCTCCTGGACGAGCATTTGCAACATGTCGTCCTTAACATCGGCCTTCTTCTCGTCGCCCTCGCCACATTGTTTGGCCGCTTCGACTAGTTGGTCGGTTGGGGTGTTTCTCCATCCTATCATAGCCGTTTGAATGCGCTTCTTAACTGTCGGTCTCATTCCTTCTACAAAAAAGTTGTTCACTACAGCGTGAGGGAGATCTTGTGCCCGCACCTGGCCCAGTCCTCCCCACCTTAACACTGCTCGTTCTACCCTCTCTTTCCAATCGAGGGCTGCCTCGCCATGCTTCTGTTTTAGGCCGTATATTTTATTCCAATCTGGCCCCGCGGCTGGCATCAGTGCGGTATGTACCCCGGCCAACAATAAGTCGACCAGGGCCTCCCAATCGGCGAGGGTCTGGGCCGCGGTTTGGGCCGGGGGCGGTGCTACATTTGGCCAGCGTGCGTGTACTTTGGCCTGGTCCCACACCCGCGCGGGCAATACAGCCTTCCCCATGTGGCAGACGTCTCGCCAATCTGCGCCTGTATTTTGTATCCACAACCGCATAAATTCCGGTATCTGACCGGGATGTTCAGCCAGCAGGGTTCTCACCCGCTCCTGCATAGACGCCAAATCTGATTCCCTCCAGGGTATCCTGATGTTAATGGGTGCCCCCCTGTTCAGTCCTATTGTTTTTAAAGGACACATCCCAATTGCAGGTTGTGGGTTCTCTGATTCCGTGCACCCTTCCAATGAGGGGTACAGTTCTCCTGGCCCCTCTGGGGCCGTGAACCCGCTGTCCGCCCCATTAATTTCTTGTCCTCTAAAAGGATTGCCCGGGCTAAGGTGAACCTGAGGGGCGGCTGGTCTAGTTTTATGGGGGTCTAACCCCTGGGGGAACAGGGGCGGGGGTGGGAGAGGTGGCGCCTGTAGCCCTGGGACAGGGCTCAGGGCTTGGGGGGGTAGAGGCATGGTGGCTACCTCCCCTGTCGCGGGGTCTTGGTCCGGATTATGGACGAGCGGCATTAGCCGCTGATTTGCTTGCTTAACTACCTCCTTAATTGTTTTGTCCTGCTGAACCCTGTCTGCTTGTTTCTTTTGGCCCTGAAGCTTCAGTACTTCCCCTGCCAAGCTAGCCTGTCTTGAGGCTGCCAGTCGCTTCATTCCTTCCTTTTCCCACCAACCATACGCTTTCCAGTAATCGGGTGGGAAGTGTTTCTTTTCCCTTTGTAGCTTATCCAAAGCTCCGTACAACACTTCCAACTTGTCAAGTGCAAACGATCCCTCCTCTGGCCAGGGACTATTTAAATCTTTAGTTAACACAGCCCAGTCCTTTAATGGTCTTACCGCGGCAAAATGATGCCTCTTAAACATGAAAGATGCCGGGGTTCCCTTAAGGGGTTCCCTTTCTTTCGTTAGCTTGCTTCCCATCTTATTGCTCTGGGCTGATCCTTCCTGGAAAGTTCTTGGCCTGGCTCAACCTTTACGGCTGTCCGACCTCACTTTCCCCTCCTGGTGCTAACTGTAACTTTAAGCTTACTGTTAAGTCCTTACTTGTTTATCCTGGCTTTAACAAAACCACGTCATTCTGAGGCCTAAATGAGCCTTTACTTACAATTTCTGTTCGAGTGCAGACAGCGCGGATGACAGGGAAGCGGACTGAACCCGTTCGAAGAAGCAAGGTACAAATTTGGAAAGATAGCCCTCTGGTGTAAAACAATTGCTCACCTTAATCAAATTAGAGTGCCAGCGTCCCGGCCTCGAGCAGCCTTCCTTCTGTCGCCCGGGTTCCGCTTCCCGTCCTCCGCGTCTGTTGACATCCCACTTCTGACACCATTCGTGAAGAAGCAGCTCTTCGTTTGCAAAATAAGTCCACAAATAGCCTGGAAAATGACGCAGCTTTATTAAAAACCAACTTATACAGATCCGGAGGAGACAGACATCTACAGCAAGAGCCAGTCTCATGCCAAGTCAAGCCTTCCTGAAAACGCATTGATTCTCATTCACTTATATACGAATACGATTATCAGAAAATCTCCGAGAGAACAAACAAAACTGGGAGAGGTTCCTCCCCGGTGGGCCAAGCCCCCACCGTCATCCGCTGTTCGGGGGAGTCAGCCCTTCCTTATCATTCGGACCAAATGTTTCTCTGGGCTCCGAGAAAACAGAAATGTAACTCACAAAGAGGAGAGTGTATGCTTGGCCAAACAAACCCATATATTTTATGGGTTTGTGTACATGAGTAATTCAAAGCATGTTTATACAGAGTCATGCGTTGCTGTGATTAAAACAAAATATATATGGTTAACGATAGGTTCATGTCATTCTACTAGCATTACGCAAAAACACGCGCATGTGGGCGTGGTTTTACGACCAGCCTCGAAAAAAGCACACGTATACAATTGTCCAGCATGACCTCATTTTAAACACAAACTGAAGCATGTTTATTAAAATTCAGGCGCCGCTATGATTATATAATTAATGTTTTTCAAGTTTATATCTGCAATTCGAGCACTCCGCTTGAAACTACACATTCCACGCGCGCATGAACGTCCGACATCCAGCGTCCGATATTCAGCAAAGTCGCAATGACCCACAATGCATTTGGGCACACATCCTCCGAGCAACCTCATACAGCACACCCGTGACTCGCGGCTCGCTCGGCTCTTGCCTAAAAACACAATAACTCTACTCTAACTTCCACGGAGCCGCACGGCGGAAACGCAGGTTTGTACCACATTTTAATTAAACGAACATTGCCAGGATTCTCGGATAGACGTTTAATTTTACAACACACATGACAAAAATCCGATTTAAATTCAGAGATCGCCGATCGACCTGGCACAACCATCTTAACGCGATGACGCCACGCCGCCCCCCCCGTCTTGGCGCGCACCCTCGTGCCTCCGCACGAATCTCAACACTCCCTGCACGCCGCTCTATTCGCGTTCACGGCGGGGTTTACCTTACGTTGGGACATGCAGTCGGCTGTCATAACAGAGAATTGTCAATAAAGAATCTACGACTTGACATATATATATATATATATATATATATATATATACATATATATATATATATATATATATATATATATATATATACATATATATACATACATACATATATATATATATATATATATATATATATATTTTTTTTTTTTTATATATATATATATATATAGATAGATACGTATATAGATATATATATATATATATATAGTCACGTGAAAAAGTAAGTACACCCCATGTAAAGTTTTGACTTTTTCCACATATTTCAACATACAACTATTTAATCTTCATTTCAACAATATTGATAGATAAAGGTGATATAAGATAACAAATATCATGAAACATTTACATTTTGTAGTCCGTTGTATCTATCTATAATTCCAGCAATCTCTGTGTGTGTGTGTGTGTGTGTCTGTGTGTGTGTGTGTGTGTGTCTGTGTGTGTGTTTGTTTGTCTGTGACCGCTGTTTCTCGACAACCACGGGTCCGATATACTTGAAACTTGCCAGGTATATTGCTGGGGACCCGAGGATGTGCCTTTTCAAGGTTTGAAATTAATCGCAGAAGTAGTTACCGAGCTATGTCCAAAAAACGATTCAACCAATCAGAGAGCAGCGAGCTATCACGTGTGCCGAACGTGGCGAACAGACTCTGCCTCGGATGGCACATTTGAGAGCGTATTCATTTATTTCCCGTCGGCAAACTATGTTGGCGCTATGTTGGCGTTAAACGATGTTTTAAAACTACTATAATTCCAGCAATCTCTGTGTGTGTGTGTCTGTGTGTGTGTGTGTGTGTGTGTGTGTTTGTTTGTCTGTGACCGCTGTTTCTCGACAACCACGGGTCCGATATACTTGAAACTTGCCAGGTATATTGCTGGGGACCCGAGGATGTGCCTTTTCAAGGTTTGAAATTAATCGCAGAAGTAGTTACCGAGCTATGTCCAAAAAACGATTCAACCAATCAGAGAGCAGCGAGCTATCACGTGTGCCGAACGTGGCGAACAGACTCTGCCTCGGATGGCACATTTGAGAGCGTATTCATTTATTTCCCGTCGGCAAACTATGTTGGCGCTATGTTGGCGTTAAACGATGTTTTAAAACTAATTAAAACTAATTTGCGATTCTTTCGCTTTCCTGCGATATGCGACCTTCCGGAGCTCCTGTGAGAGCGTGCGCCATTACGGATAGTAATTCAATTAAAAACATAAAAACATTGTCCCAATTCAGTCAGAGCGAAGGGCGTTGTTTTAAGCGAAGAGCGTTTTATTTTTCCCCTAAAATTCAGTCGCCGGACGGTGAAAACTTTTTTTGGGGGGCAGCTACTGGCAGCCACGTACGGCCAATCATAGGACACGTCGTTGTGTCGACGTGCCGTGTTGTTTTCCCTCGCGGTTTGGAATGTTTTTCCTTTTCATTTTTTTCCCTCTTCTCTTTCTCCTTTTCCTTGCGATTAAATTGCAAAAAGCCAAAATACGTTGGCGAAAATTGAATAATTGGGCATTAATAGATAGATAGATAGATATGCGATATGCGAACTTCCGGACAGTGAAGACGTCACTTCCGGCCTTACGAAAGTGCCGACTTACTGTCTCGATTGTATCTTCCCACTGTCTTATTGTTAGATCTATCTTTTCTATCTTATCTATACTTACCGTCTATATACTTACTGTCTATCTTATAGATAGATTGTAGATAAAGACAATGCCCCAATCGAGTCGTCGTTTACGAGAACGAAGGAACGAAGCTGCACGTAGTGCACGCGCAATGGAATCTGACGAAGAACGAGCTGCTCGCCTGGCACGCGACGTTACGCGCGTGACAAGGCGTCGTGCAGCTGAAAGGGATGAAGAATGGACTGCTCGCTTGGCAGACAACACTGGACGCGTGACAAGTCGTCGTGCAGCTGAAACGGATGAAGAACGGACTGCTCGCTTGGCAGACAACACTGGACGCATGACAAGGCGTCGTGCAGAAGAAACGGATGAAGAACGGACTGCTCGCTTGGCAGACAACACTGGACGCATGACAAGGCGTCGTGCAGAAGAAACGGATGAAGAACGGACTGCTCGCTTGGCAGACAACACTGGACGCATGACAAGGCGTTGTGCAGAAGAAACGGATGAAGAACGCGCTGCTCGCTTGACACGCGACGTTACGCGCGTGACAAGGCGTCGTGCAGCTGAAACGGATGAAGAACGGACTGCTCGCTTGGCAGACAACACTGGACGCATGACAAGGTGTCGTGCAGAAGAACCGGATGAAGAACGGACTGCTCGCTTGGCAGACAACACTGGACGCATGACAAGGCGTCGTGCAGAAGAACCGGATGAAGAACGGACTGCTCGCTTGGCAGACAACACTGGACGCATGACAAGGCGTCGTGCAGAAGAAACGGATGAAGAACGGACTGCTCGCTTGGCAGACAACACTGCACGCATGACAAGGCGTCGTGCAGAAGAACCGGATGAAGAACGGACTGCTCGCTTGGCAGACAACACTGGACGCATGACAAGGCGTCGTGCAGAAGAAACGGATGAAGAACGGACTGCTCGCTTGGCAGACAACACTGCACGCATGACAAGGCGTCGTGCAGAAGAAATCCCTCACCAGCGAGAAGACCGGCAAGTAAGGGATGCCCTGCGCCATGTGGATGTACACCGTGTGAGACTAGAGCAGGCTCACCATGACAATCGCAACCTTGCTCGATACGATGATACCGATTTTTTCCGAGAGGTACTTCATGGTGAGTACAGGCACGCGTTGAGCAGGACCTCAATATTTCAATGCACTAAATGCTCGCATTGTGCTGCTTTGGTGTGGAATGAGGAGAGAAGAGGATTTTGCTGCAACCACGGCAAGGTCGATCTTATGCATGATCCTACGACTCCAAAACCCGGTTCAATTCCATCACAACCTCCAGATGCTATTAAAAACCTTTTCCTTAACCAGGACTTTGTGAAGCACGCGAAACAGTACAACAACGCGCTGGCAATGGCAAGTATCGGTGTCCGAGAGATACGTATGCCTGGCTTCAATCCTGGAGTGCGCATACAAGGTAAGGTTTACCATTACATTGGTGCTCCTCTTGCCGATCTGGGTTGTACCCCACGCTTTGCTCAGATCTACTTTCACGATCCAGCCCATGAGCTGGATTATCGTCGTGCCCACACCTCGAACAGTGGCCTGAATGAGCAGTTTTTGCTAAGAGCATAACAGGCCATTCATGAGTGCAACCCATACGTCCAGCAATTCAAATCAGCCATTGAGTATGTGGTTCATAATGATAGCGCCAATGAACTGAATATTGTGTTAACAGGTCGCACGCGGCGCCAAGACCTTCATCATGGTACCGTCAACCTTCCCTCCCCAGACAGCGATGTGGCTGTCATTGCTCCAGGGGCAATGACAACTGAGCAGTTTGGAAGGCTGGCAGTCGCTGTTCACCTCAGAGGAGGAGGTTTACAGACAATAGACGCCATGCATCCAGCGTATGACCCATTATCATACATACTTCTGCTACCCTGCGGCTCTCAGGGGTACCACACTGAGTTGGCAGGGACAACGCCAACAACTTTCTACCGCTACCATCTACAAGTACGTGATCCTACTCATCACTTCAATCTACTGCTTCGTGGTGGAAGGTTGACACAGCAGTACGTATGCGACATGATGGCAAAAATTGAGTCACACCGTCTCACTTGGATTCGCTGCAACCAGAAGTCAATTAAGGCAGAAAAGTATAAGATCATCGTTGATGCGTTGAACAGTGATGCTGAGGTGCTACCTGGACGCCTCACCATTCTGCCACCGTCAATTTATGGGTCGCCACGTTGGTATGCCAAAGAGTTTCAGGATGCAATGGCTTTAGTCCGAGTCAAGGGAAAGCCAGACTTTTTCCTAACATTCACCTGCAACCCAAAGTGGCCAGAAATTAAAGAATCGGTTTTTGAGGGTCAGCCACCCAATGCTAGACCTGATATCATCGCCCGGGTGTTTCATATGAAGGTGGAAGCACTCCTCGCAGACATCCTCAAGCATGACATCTTGGGGCATGTGGACGCTTACGTGATGGTGAAGGAAACGCAAAAGCGTCACCTTCCCCATATACACATGCTCCTGACCGTGGTACCTCGCGACAAGCCCAGGACACCAGCAGATGTCGATCGCGTGGTCTCTGCTGAGATTCCTGACAGACTCACAAATCCGGAACTACACCGTATTGTGACATCACACATGATTCACGGCCCATGTGGGGAATGGAACATCTTGAGCCCTTGCATGGCAGACCGGAAGTGCACAAAGGACTATCCCAAAGCCCTACGACAAACGACAAGCTTCTCTGATGACTCCTATCCCCTGTACAGAAGACGGGCAGAAGCTGCACCTGGTGATCCCATCATGAAGACAATACGAGGCGGTGCTAACGTATTAGTTAACAATGCATGGGTTGTGCCTTACAATCCATATATTGTCCTCAGGTACGATGCTCACATCAACCTTGAGATCGTCTGTGCTGTCACCTGTGTCAAGTACCTGTACAAATACCTTGAAAAGGGCCCGGACCAGTGCCTGGTCAGACTTGAGCCTCATGAGAGGATGCGAGAGGCATTACGACATGATGAAGTGGCACGCTACGAACTAGGGCGTTACATCACCGCATCTGAGGGATACTGGCGCATATACGATTTCCCCATTCAACGCAAGTACCCACCAGTCGAGATGCTGGCACTCCATCTACAGGATGAGCAGGTGATCACGTTCAATGACGAAGGTGCCGTACAGAACGTGGCAGAGTCAGGACCCCCTGCAACAACCCTCACCGCCTTTTTCGAAGCCATGAATCTCCATCCACACATGCGTCATGTTCTATATCCAGATGTATTCCAACACTTCACCTACTTGAGGAAAAGGTTTCAATTGCGGAAGAGAAGGCTGAGTTTCCAGGATAACCGTAAGGCTGATACGGTTGGGCGGATCCCCATTATTCCCGTCAACTCACATACTGCCGAGTTGTACTATCTCCGCATGCTACTGTACCGCGTGCCTGGCCCCACATGCTTTCAGGATCTCCGTCGTGTTGGTGGTAGGGTCATGGAGACCTATCTGGCAGCCTGCATTGCATATGGCATCGTTGACAATGACCAGGAGGTGGATTCTGTTATGGAAGAGGCTGCAAATATTGCATTTGGCCCTGCAGTCCGCGAAGTATTTGCCAACATGCTCATATTCGTTCTCAGAGGCAACCACGTGCAGTTCTGGGAAAGGCACAAGTATGTGCTGTGCGAGGACTTCATGCGTGCAGCAGGTGTGAATGAACCAAATGGACGCATTGTGAGTGCAGTGCTACTAGAGCTGAGGAACAAAGTTGAGTGCCACGGCTTTTCGCTCAGTAAGACCTTTGGCCTTCCTGAGCCTGAACCAGTTCATTTCCAGTCTCGCATTCCGCGCGTCATCGAGCACGAAACAGTGCACAATATAGGAGAACTTGAGGCTCACATCGCTCAAACAGAGTGCCTTCTTAATGACGAGCAGCGCGTTGTTGTCGATACAGTGATGCGGAGTGTGGAACACGGACATGGCTGCATGCTTGCAGTTGATGCAAGTGGTGGGACTGGGAAAACATTCACATTGTCTCATATACTCAACAAAGTGCGAGCAATGGGCAAAGTGGCTCTTGCAACTGCTGCAAGTGGTATTGCAGCTACGCTGCTGCCTAAAGGGGCCACCTTCCATAGTAGGACCAAGTGTCCTCTCATTCTCACTGATGAGTCCACTTGCAACATCAGTGAAAATGACACCACTGCAGCACTCATACGCATGACTAATCTAATGGTGGTGGATGAGGTTTCAATGATGGATCGTCGTGCATTGGAGGCAGCAGATCGAACATTCCAGTGGCTTCGGGGCTCAGAGGAACCATTTGGCGGCATCGCAATGGTTTTCAGTGGTGACTGGAGGCAGATCCTTACTGTTGTGCCACACGGTAGCCGTATTGACATAGTTGGAAGGTGCTTCAAGAGCTCATACCTGTGGAGAAAAGTGCAGATACTTCGTCTCAGAGTAAACATGAGGATCATGCAGGGTGCTGGAGAACAACAGGACGAATCTGATTTTGCAAAATTCCTGCTGGATCTGGGTGAAGGGAAGATTCCTGTCAATCCAGAAGAGGGTGAATTTGCTATTGAGCTCAGGGAACCGCTCATTCTTCCAGGTGAAAAACTTCAGGATATTGTCACTTGGGTGTACGAAGACTTGCATAACAACATTAGCAACCCCAAGTGGCTATGCGAGCGTGTTATACTATGTCCGACCAATTCCGAAGTCGATCAGGTAAATGCCTACATGACGACCATATTTCCAGGGGAGGAACATGTTTGCTGTAGCGTCGATACAGCGGAATCTGAGGGTGATCATTTGTATCCGCCTGAGTTCCTGAACACCCTCTGTCCATCTGGTATGCCGCCACATCGAATCTCTCTCAAGGTGGGTATGGTAATCATGCTGCTGCGAAACTTCGACCAGCAAAGCGGGCACTGCAATGGCTCAAGGTACATCATTCTTCAGATCCTTCCAAATCTGTTGGTTGCACAATCTGTGATGGGTGTCAATTCTGGACGCACATTGCTCATTCCACGCATAACCTTGAGTCCATCTGACAACATGTTCCCGTTCACTCTGCGGCGTCGGCAGTTTCCGGTACGACCCTGCTTTGCCATGACTGTGAATAAATCCCAAGGACAGTCGCTACACCATGTTGGGATCTTCTGCACACGAGACTTCTTCAGCCATGGTCAGTTCTACGTGGCGGCCAGTAGGGTTGGCAGATCCAGCAGCCTCCGCATTCTTGCCCTGGACGAGGAAACAAAGAAGAAGCGCCGTTTCCTCAGCAACGTTGTTTATGAAGAGGTGCTAACGAGATAACGGTGTGTACAATGTACATGTAGACAATTTTTATTATTATTTATTTTTTGAAGAAAAATTGTTTCGAAACGAATTCATCAAAAAAAGTGCACAACTTCTTTTGCCAGTCGTACACCATGTTAGGATCTCCTGGAGAAGTGCCGTTTCCTCAGCAATGTTGTTTATGAAGAGCTGCTAACGACATACAGGTGTGTACATGTGGACAATTCTTATTATTTATTTATTGATTGAAGAAAAATTGTTACTAAAAGATTTCATCAAAATAAGTGCACAACTTCTTTTGGCAGTCGCTACACCATGTTGGGATCTTCTGCCCAAGACACTTCTTCAGCCATTGTCAGTTCTACGTGGCGGCCTGTAGGGTTGGCAGATCCAGCAGCCTCCGCATTCTTGCCCAGGACGAGGAAACAAAGAAGAAGCGCCGTTTCCTCTGCAATGCTGTTTATGAAGAGGTGCTAAGGAGATAAAGGTGTGTACAATGTACATGTAGACAATTTTTATTATTATTTATTTATTGAAGAAAAATTGTTTCGAAACGAATTCATCAAAAAAAGTGCACAACTTCTTTTGCCAGTCGTACACCATGTTAGGATCTCCTGGAGAAGTGCCGTTTCCTCAGCAATGTTGTTTATGAAGAGCTGCTAACGACATACAGGTGTGTACATGTGGACAATTCTTATTATTTATTTATTGATTGAAGAAAAATTGTTACTAAAAGATTTCATCAAAATAAGTGCACAACTTCTTTTGGCAGTCGCTACACCATGTTGGGATCTTCTGCCCAAGACACTTCTTCAGCCATTGTCAGTTCTACGTGGCGGCCTGTAGGGTTGGCAGATCCAGCAGCCTCCGCATTCTTGCCCAGGACGAGGAAACAAAGAAGAAGCGCCGTTTCCTCTGCAATGCTGTTTATGAAGAGGTGCTAAGGAGATAAAGGTGTGTACAATGTACATGTAGACAATTTTTATTATTATTTATTTATTGAAGAAAAATTGTTTCGAAACGTATTCATCAAAAAAAGTGCACAACTTCTTTTGCCAGTCGTACACCATGTTAGGATCTCCTGGAGAAGTGCCGTTTCCTCAGCAATGTTGTTTATGAAGAGCTGCTAACGACATACAGGTGTGTACATGTGGACAATTCTTATTATTTATTTATTGATTGAAGAAAAATTGTTACGAAAAGATTTCATCAAAATAAGTGCACAACTTCTTTTGGCAGTCGCTACACCATGTTGGGATCTTCTGCCCAAGAGACTTCTTCAGCCATTGCCAGTTCTACGTGGCGACCTGTAGGGTTGGCAGATCCAGCAGCCTCCGCATTCTTGCCCAGGACGAGGAAACAAAGAAGAAGCGCCGTTTCCTCTGCAATGTTGTTTATGAAGTGGTGCTAACGACATAAAGGTGTGTACAATGTACATGTAGACAATTTTTATTATTCTTTGTTTGGGAGGGAGATGGGAGGGTGATGGGGCAGGGTGATGGGGCAGGGTGATGGGGCAGGGTGATGGGGCAGGGTGATGGGAGGGTGATGGCAGGGTGATGGGAGGGTGATGGCAGGGTGATGGGAGGGTGATGGCAGAGGGTGATGGGAGGGTGATGGCAGAGGGTGATGGCAGAGGGTGATGGCAGAGGGTGATGGCAGGGTGATGGCAGGGTGATGGCAGGGTGATGGCAGAGGGTGATGGCAGAGGGTGATGGCAGAGGGTGGTGGGAGGGAGATGGCAGGGTGATGGGAGGATGATGGGAGGGTGATGGGGGGGAGATGGGAGGGTGATGGGGCAGGGTGATGGGGCAGGGTGATGGCAGGGTGATGGCAGGGTGATGGGAGGGTGATGGCAGGGTGATGGGAGGGTGATGGCAGAGGGTGATTGCAGAGGGTGATGGCAGAGGGTGATGGCAGAGGGTGATGGCAGAGGGTGATGGCAGAGGGTGATGGGAGGGTGATGGCAGAGGGTTATGGCAGAGGGTGATGGCAGAGGGTGGTGGGAGGGAGATGGCAGGGTGATGGGAGGGTGATGGGGGGGAGATGGGAGGGTGATGGGGCAGGGTGATGGGGCAGGGTGATGGGAGGGTGATGGCAGGGTGATGGGAGGGTGATGGCAGTGGGTGATGGCAGGGAATTAACATTAACGAATAAAATTTGTAATGTAATAATTTGTAATAATTTGTAGTAATATAATAATAATAACGAATTCTGCTCTGTTTCAATTCTGTTTCAATTTGGTGATATGCTTTGCAAACCTTTTTTTTTTTTAACTATTTTAAAACTACAACAATTCGAACATGGAATACATACTGACACTGCACTTTCAGGTCTCCTACAAATCCTACCCTGTCGCCTCACCGTGGCGTAGGAGTGGCAATGGTCAATGGCATCGAATGTCATGGCTAGCAAAGACAGGGAGGTAAACTTGATTTAAATTTGGCAAAAAAAATTTTTATTTTTATTTGGCAAGGAACGGGCACCCACGTACGGGCACGTCCTAGTAATATAAATAAACATAAATGCAAATTTCACATGTGGAAAAAGTAAGTACACCCCTACATTTATCACGACTTCAAATACCTAAAATTAGAATCAGGTGCACCAGCTCAGGTGCAAATGATTAGAACATCGTTTGAGAGGATCTTGGAGGAACCTGTCTTATTTAAACCTCAGACATTTAGTTTGGTTTGCTCTTTGTTGTTGAAGTGTGCGGCGTCACCATGCCCAGATCAAAAGAGCTCTCTAAGGCTTTCAGAAAGAAGGTTATAGATGCCTGGGAGTCTGGGAAGGGATTTAAAAAGATCTCCAAACAATTTGAAATCAATCATTCGACTGTCCGGAAGATCATCTACAAGTGGAGAAGATTCCAAACAACTGCCAACTTTGTTCAGGCCAGGCCGCCCCAGCAAGTTCAGCCCGGGAGCAGACCGCAAAATGCTGAAAGAAGTCTCTAAGAAGCCCAGAATGTCATCACGGGACCTACAGGTAGCTCTTGCCATTGTTGATGTCAAAGTGCACGAGTCTACCATTAGAAAGAGGCTGCACAAATTTGATCTACATGGGAGGTGTGCCAGGAGGAAACCTTTGCTGAAGAGAAAGAACATCAGGGCAAGACTAAAGTTTGCCAATGAACACCTAGGCAAAGACCAGCACTTCTGGAACAATATGCTCTGGACAGATGAGTCAAAGGTAGAGCTATTTGGCCACAGTACCAGAAGACATGTTTGGCGAAAACCAAAGACAGCATTTGACCACAAGAACCTGATAACAACTGTAAAGCATGGTGGTGGAAATATTATGGTTTGTGGCAGCTTTGCTGCATCAGGGCCTGGGCCGCTCACCATCATAGAATCCACTATGAATTCTTCATTGTTCCAGAGGGTGCTTGAGGATAATGTGAGGCCATCTGTTGGAAAGTTGAAGCTCAACCGAAGGTGGACCTTGCAACATGACAATGACCCTAAACATACCAGTAAATCCACCAAGGAATGGCTGAAAAGAAAGAAATGGAGGGTTCTGGAATGGCCAAGTCCAAGCCCCGATCTAAATCCCATCGAGATGTTGTGGGGGGATTTGAAACGAGCTGTGCATGCAAGAAACCCCTCAAACATCGCACAGCTGAAAGAATTCTGCATGGAGGAGTGGGCAAAAATTTCTCCCAGTCGATGTCAGAGACTGGTAGACAGTTATAAGAAACGCCTACTTGAGGTTGTTTCTGCCAAAGGGGTCAATACCACCTATTAGAGCCAAGGGTGTACTTACTTTTTCCACATGCGAAATTTGCATTTATGTTTATTTAAATTATACAATGGACTACAAAATGTAAATGTTTCATGATATTTGTTGTATTATATCACCTTTATCTCTCAATATTGTTGAAATGAAGATCAAATAGCTGCATGTTGAAATATGTTGAAAAAGTCAAAACTTTACATTGGGTGTACTTACTTTTTCACGTGACTGTATACTGTGATATATATACACACACATATATACTGTGGGACCCTGCTATTTGCAGGGGATATGTTCCTTGAAAATGCCGCGAATTGCAAAACCGCGAAGAGCGGGACATTGTTTCAATGGAAAAAGGGGGGATAGGGTCCTGAGTCGCGAAAATCTGCGAATAGAGAGGACCAAACCGGGAGTGGCGAGGGAAAATCCGCCAAAGGTGAGGCAAATCCCGAGAATGTTGATGAAAATCCGTGAATGCATGCTGTGCCAGTTTAAATGGGGGAAAAGAGAGACAGCTAATTGCACTCAGATTTTGTGGAGCGTTTTCATTCTTGACAGTAAATCGCGGGAATGACGTGTTATGCAGCTGGTGGAACATCCCGCAAAGCTCTCAATTATAGTGCGGCAAAAATTTGCGGCCTCAAAAGCAATGAAAATGCAAAACACACAGCAGTGAATGTAGAAGCAAGTCATACTTGCAGCAGATGCTTTTTTGTACATGTCCACCTGCTTCATGCAATACTGGTGAAAGATAGGTTTTATAAATGTGTCAGGATAGCAGCTCGTGAATTTTTTTTTGCGCCCCTGAAAAACCGCAAATTCGTGGAACACAGCCATGAATAGGAAAAAACAAAACTGCGATTTCGCGGAACACGGCCGCGAATGGAAAAAAAAACCCGCCACTTTGCCGGACACTTTTCAGTGAATGGAGAAACACGTCACATTTTATCAACCGCGAATACGCGGAAACCGCGAATATCGGAACCGTGAATAGTGGGGTCTGACTGTATACCTATATATATACACATATACCCATACACACACACACACATATATATGCAACTGCATATATGTGTACCGGTATATGTATACACACACACACACACACACACACACACACACACACTTCCAGAAACCCTGGGAACATTTTGAGGAACGATACCTGCAACAAACAACTAAGTTTATTATTGTTCTTTGGTGCAAAACAAAACATGATTACTCGTAAAAGGATGTGACCGCTTTAACACACACAGACGTCACGTGATACGCAACAGGGTGTGGTGCATCACGTGATATGGATCAGGGTGAGCTTCACTCATGTGCTGCACGCATTTGTCTTTGCATTAGTTCAGTTTATTGTGAATTAGACGCCCTAATATGACGGAGGATATCGTGAGACACAAAATTTGCGATGTACGCTTGTATTCTGCATCTGGAAATTCAGCTGAAGTTCACAGACAACTTGTCAAAGAATGTGGCACTGACACAATTGACAGAAGAACCATCGGCAGAATAAACAAGCAGTTTGATGAAACCGGCACCATCTATCTATAATTCCAGTAATCTCTGTGTGTATGTATGTATGTATGTATGTATGTATGTATGTCTGTGACCGCTGTTTCTCGACAACCACGGGTCCGATATACTTTAAACTTGCCAGGTATATTGCTGGGGACCCGAGGATGTGCCTTTTCAAGGTTTCATATTAATCGGACAAGTAGTTACCGAGCTATGTCCAAAAAACGATTCAACCAATCAGAGAGCAGCGAGCTATCACGTGTGCCGAACGTGCCGAACAGACTCTGCCTCGGACGGCACATTTGAGAGCGTATTCATTTATTTCACGTTGGCAAACTATGTTGGCGTTAAACTATGTTTTAAAACTAATTAAAACTAATTTGCGATTCATCGTAACTGCGATTTGCGACCTTCCGGACAGTGAAGACTTCACTTCCGGCAGCCAATCACAGAACACGTTGTTGCGTTTTTCACGTTGTTGCGTTGTTGTTGCGTGTTTTTCCTTTTCATTTTTTTCATTGAATTGATTGATTCCTTGCGCTTAAATTGCAAACAGCCAAAATACGTTGGCGCTAATTGAATAATTGGGCATTAACACTAAATGGCGAATAATCGTAACTGCGACATGCGAACTTCCGGACAGTGAGGACTTCACTTCCGGCCTTACGAAAGTGCCGACTTACTGTCTCGATTGTATCTTCCCACTGTCTTATTGTTAGATCTATCTATTCTATCTTATCTATAAGATTATACTTACCGTCTATATACTTACTGTCTATCTTATAGATAGATTGTAGATAAAGACAATGCCCCAATCGAGTCGTCGTTTACGAGAACGAAGGAACGAAGCTGCACGGCGTGCACGCGCAATGGAATCTGACGAAGAACGAGCTGCTCGCCTGACACGCGACGTTACGCGCGTGACAAGTCGTCGTGCAGCTGAAACGGATGAAGAACGGACTGCTCGCTTGGCAGACAACACTCGACGCATAACAAGTCGTCGTGCAGAAGAAACGGATGAAGAACGGACTGCTCGCTTGGCAGACAACACTCGACGCATAACAAGTCGTCGTGCAGAAGAAACGGATGAAGAACGGACTGCTCGCTTGGCAGACAACACTCGACGCATAACAAGTCGTCGTGCAGAAGAAACGGATGAAGAACAGACTGCTCGCTTGGCAGACAACACTCGACGCATAACAAGTCGTCGTGCAGAAGAAACGGATGAAGAACGGACTGCTCGCTTGGCAGACAACACTCGACGCATAACAAGTCGTCGTGCAGAAGAAACGGATGAAGAACGGACTGCTCGCTTGGCAGACAACACTCGACGCATAACAAGTCGTCGTGCAGAAGAAACGGATGAAGAACGGACTGCTCGCTTGGCAGACAACACTCGACGCATAACAAGTCGTCGTGCAGAAGAAATGGATGAAGAACGGACTGCTCGCTTGGCAGACAACACTCGACGCATAACAAGTCGTCGTGCAGAAGAAACGGATGAAGAACAGACTGCTCGCTTGGCAGACAACACTCGACGCATAACAAGTCGTCGTGCAGAAGAAACGGATGAAGAACGGACTGCTCGCTTGGCAGACAACACTCGACGCATAACAAGTCGTCGTGCAGAAGAAACGGATGAGGAACGGACTGCTCGCTTGGCAGACAACACTGGACGCGAGACAAGGCGTCGTGCAGAAGAAATCCCTCACCAGCGAGAAGACCGGCAAGTAAGGGATGCCCTGCGCCATCAGGATGTACACCGTGTGAGACTAGAGCAGGCTCGCCATGACAATCGCAACCTTGCTCGATACGATGATACCGATTTCTTCCGAGAGGTACTTCATGGTGAGTACAGGCACGCGCTGAGCAGGACCTCAATATTTCAATGCACTAAATGCTCGCATTGTGCTGCTTTGGTGTGGAATGAGGAGAGAAGAGGATTTTGCTGCAACCACGGCAAGGTCGATCTTATGCATGATCCTACGAATCCAAAACCCGGTTCAATTCCATCACAACCTCCAGATGCTATTAAAAACCTTTTCCTTAACCAGGCCTTTGTGAAGCACGCGAAACAGTACAACAACGCGCTGGCAATGGCAAGTATCGGTGTCCGAGAGATATGTATGCCTGGCTTCAATCCTGGAGTGCGCATACAAGGTAAGGTTTACCATTACATTGGTGCTCCTCTTGCCGATCTGGGTTGTACCCCACGCTTTGCTCAGATCTACTTTCACGATCCAGCCCATGAGCTGGATTGTCGTCGTGCCCACACCTCGAACAGTGGCCTGAATGAGCAGTTTTTGCTAAGAGCACAACAGGCCATTCATGAGTGCAACCCACACGTCCAGCAATTCAAATCAGCCATTGAGTATGTGGTTCATAATGATAGCGCCAATGAACTGAATATTGTGTTAACAGGTCGCACGCGGCGCCGAGACCTTCATCATGGTACCGTCAACCTTCCCTCACCAGACAGCGATGTGGCTGTCATTGCTCCAGGGGCAATGACAACAGAGCAGTTTGGAAGGCTGGCAGTCGCTGTTCACCTCAGAGGAGGAGGTTTACAGACAATAGACGCCATGCATCCAGCGTATGACCCACTATCATACATACTTCTGCTACCCTGCGGCTCTCAGGGGTACCACACTGAGTTGGCAGGGACAACGCCAACAACTTTCTACCGCTACCATCTACAAGTACGTGATCCTACTCATCACTTCAATCTACTGCTTCGTGGTGGAAGGTTGACACAGCAGTACGTATGCGACATGATGGCAAAAATTGAGTCACACCGTCTCAATTGGATTCGCTGCAACCAGAAGTCAATTAAGGCAGAAAAGTATAAGATCATCGTTGATGCGTTGAACAGTGATGCTGAGGTGCTACCTGGACGCCTCACCATTCTGCCACCGTCAATTTATGGGTCGCCACGTTGGTATGCCAAAGAGTTTCAGGATGCAATGGCTTTAGTCCGAGTCAAGGGAAAACCAGACTTTTTCCTAACATTCACCTGCAACCCAAAGTGGCCAGAAATTAAAGAATCAGTTTTTGAGGGTCAGCCACCCAATGCAAGACCTGGTATCATCGCCCGGGTGTTTCATATGAAGGTGGAAGCACTCTTCACAGACATCCTCAAGCATGACATCTTGGGGCATGTGGACGCTTACGTGATGGTGAAGGAAACGCAAAAGCGTCACCTTCCCCATATACACATGCTCCTGACCGTGGTACCTCGCGACAAGCCCAGAACACCAGCAGATGTCGATTGCGTGGTCTCTGCTGAGATTCCTGACAGACTCACAAATCCGGAACTACACCGTATCGTGACATCACACATGATTCACGGCCCATGTGGGGAATGGAACATCTTGAGCCCTTGCATGGCAGACCGGAAGTGCACAAAGGACTATCCCAAAGCCCTACGACAAACGACAAGCTTCTCTGATGACTCCTATCCCCTGTACAGAAGACGGGCAGAAGCAGCACCTGGTGATCCCATCATGAAGACAATACGAGGCGGTGCTAACGTATTAGTTAACAATGCATGGGTTGTGCCTTACAATCCATATATTGTCCTCAGGTACGATGCTCACATCAACCTTGAGATCGTCTGTGCTGTCACCTGTGTCAAGTACCTGTACAAATACCTTGAAAAGGGCCCGGACCAGTGCCTGGTCAGACTAGAGCCTCATGAGAGGATGCGAGAGGCATTACGACATGATGAAGTGGCACGCTACGAACTAGGGCGTTACATCACCGCATCTGAGGGATACTGGCGCATATACGATTTCCCCATTCAACGCAAGTACCCACCAGTCGAGATGCTGGCACTCCATCTACAGGATGAGCAGGTGATCACGTTCAATGACGAAGGTGCCGTACAGAACGTGGCAGAGTCAGGACCCCCTGCAACAACCCTCACCGCCTTTTTCGAAGCCATGAATCTCCATCCACACATGCGTCATGTTCTATATCCCGATGTATTCCAACACTTCACCTACTTGAGGAAAAGGTTTCAATTGCGGAAGAGAAGGCTGAGTTTCCAGGATAACCGTAAGGCTGATACGGTTGGGCGGCTCCCCATTATTCCCGTCAACTCACATACTGCCGAGTTGTACTATCTCCGCATGCTACTGTACCGCGTGCCTGGCCCCACATGCTTTCAGGATCTCCGTCGTGTTGGTGGTAGGGTCATGGAGACCTATCTGGCAGCCTGCATTGCATATGGCATCGTTGACAATGACCAGGAGGTGGATTCTGTTATGGAAGAGGCTGCAAATATTGCATTTGGCCCTGCAGTCCGCGAAGTATTTGCCAACATGCTCATATTCGTTCTCAGAGGCAACCACGTGCAGTTCTGGGAAAGGCACAAGTATGTGCTGTGCGAGGACTTCATGCGTGCAGCAGGTGTGAATGAACCAAATGGACGCATTGTGAGTGCAGTGCTACTAGAGCTGAGGAACAAAGTTGAGTGCCACGGCTTTTCGCTC
The DNA here is from genome assembly GCF_964187855.1 of Myxine glutinosa. Classification (NCBI taxonomy): domain Eukaryota; kingdom Metazoa; phylum Chordata; class Myxini; order Myxiniformes; family Myxinidae; genus Myxine; species Myxine glutinosa. The sequence continues at coordinate 89,147,568 of NC_136273.1, read as the reverse complement.
AGTAAGACCTTTGGCCTTCCTGAGCCTGAACCAGTTCATTTCCAGTCTCACATTCCGCGCGTCATCGAGCACGAAACAGTGCACAATATAGGAGAACTTGAGGCTCACATCGCTCAAACAGAGTGCCTTCTTAATGACGAGCAGCGCGTTGTTGTCGATAAAGTGATGCGGAGTGTGGAACACGGACATGGCTGCATGCTTGCAGTTGATGCAAGTGGTGGGACTGGGAAAACATTCACATTGTCTCATATACTCAACAAAGTGCGAGCAATGGGCAAAGTGGCTCTTGCAACTGCTGCAAGTGGTATTGCAGCTACGCTGCTGCCTAAAGGGGCCACCTTCCATAGTACGACCAAGTGTCCTCTCATTCTCACTGATGAGTCCACTTGCAACATCAGTGAAAATGACACCACTGCAGCACTCATACGCATGACTAATCTAATGGTGGTGGATGAGGTTTCAATGATGGATCGTCGCGCATTGGAGGCAGCAGATCGAACATTCCAGTGGCTTCGGGGCTCAGAGGAACCATTTGGCGGCATCGCAATGGTTTTCAGTGGTGACTGGAGGCAGATCCTTACTGTTGTGCCACACGGTAGCCGTATTGACATAGTTGGAAGGTGCTTCAAGAGCTCATACCTGTGGAGAAAAGTGCAGATACTTCGTCTCAGAGTAAACATGAGGATCATGCAGGGTGCTGGAGAACAACAGGACGAATCTGATTTTGCAAAATTCCTGCTGGATCTGGGTGAAGGGAAGATTCCTGTCAATCCAGAAGAGGGTGAATTTGCTATTGAGCTCAGGGAACCGCTCATTCTTCCAGGTGAAAAACTTCAGGATATTGTCACTTGGGTGTACGAAGACTTGCATAACAACATTAGCAACCCCAAGTGGCTATGCGAGCGTGTTATACTATGTCCGACCAATTCCGAAGTCGATCAGGTAAATGCCTACATGACGACCATATTTCCAGGGGAGGAACATGTTTGCTGTAGCGTCGATACAGCGGAATCTGAGGGTGATCATTTGTATCCGCCTGAGTTCCTGAACACCCTCTGTCCATCTGGTATGCCGCCACATCGAATCTCTCTCAAGGTGGGTATGGTAATCATGCTGCTGCGAAACTTCGACCAGCAAAGCGGGCACTGCAATGGCTCAAGGTACATCATACTTCAGATCCTTCCAAATCTGTTGGTTGCACAATCTGTGATGGGTGTCAATTCTGGACGCACATTGCTCATTCCACGCATAACCTTGAGTCCATCTGACAACATGTTCCCGTTCACTCTGCGGCGTCGGCAGTTTCCGGTACGACCCTGCTTTGCCATGACTGTGAATAAATCCCAAGGACAGTCGCTACACCATGTTGGGATCTTCTGCACACGAGACTTCTTCAGCCATGGTCAGTTCTACGTGGCGGCCAGTAGGGTTGGCAGATCCAGCAGCCTCCGCATTCTTGCCCTGGACGAGGAAACAAAGAAGAAGCGCCGTTTCCTCAGCAACGTTGTTTATGAAGAGGTGCTAACGAGATAAAGGTGTGTACAATGTACATGTAGACAATTTTTATTATTATTTATTTATTGAAGAACAATTGTTTCGAAAAGAATTCATCAAAAAAAATGCACAACTTTTTTTGGCAGTCGTACACCATGTTAGGATCTCCTGGAGAAGTGCCGTTTCCTCAGCAATGTTGTTTATGAAGAGCTGCTAACGACATACAGGTGTGTACATGTGGACAATTCTTATTATTTATTTATTGATTGAAGAAACATTGTTTCGAAAAGAATTCATCAAAATAAGTGCACAACTTCTTTTGGCAGTCGCTACACCATGTTGGGATCTTCTGCCCAAGAGACTTCTTCAGCCATTGTCAGTTCTACGTGGCGGCCTGTAGGGTTGGCAGATCCAGCAGCCTCCGCATTCTTGCCCAGGACGAGGAAACAAAGAAGAAGCGCCGTTTCCTCTGCAATGCTGTTTATGAAGAGGTGCTAACGAGATAAAGGTGTGTACAATGTACATGTAGACAATTTTTATTATTATTTATTTATTGAAGAAAAATTGTTTCGAAACGAATTCATCAAAAAAAGTGCACAACTTCTTTTGCCAGTCGTACACCATGTTAGGATCTCCTGGAGAAGTGCCGTTTCCTCAGCAGTGTTGTTTATGAAGAGCTGCTAACGACATACAGGTGTGTACATGTGGACAATTCTTATTATTTATTTATTGATTGACGAAAAATTGTTACGAAAAGAATTCATCAAAATAAGTGCACAACTTATTTTGCCAGTCGCTACACCATGTTGGGATCTTCTGCCCAAGAGACTTCTTCAGCCATTGCCAGTTCTACGTGGCGGCCTGTAGGGTTGGCAGATCCAGCAGCCTCCGCATTCTTGCCCAGGACGAGGAAACAAAGAAGAAGCGCCGTTTCCTCTGCAATGTTGTTTATGAAGAGGTGCTAACGACATAAAGGTGTGTACAATGTACATGTAGACAATTTTTATTATTCTTTGTTTGGGAGGGAGATGGGAGGGTGATGGGGCAGGGTGATGGGGCAGGGTGATGGGGCAGGGTGATGGGAGGGTGATGGCAGGGTGATGGGAGGGTGATGGCAGGGTGATGGGAGGGTGATGGCAGAGGGTGATGGCAGAGGGTGATGGCAGAGGGTGATGGCAGAGGGTGATGGCAGGGTGATGGGAGGGTGATGGCAGAGGGTGATGGCAGAGGGTGGTGGGAGGGAGATGGCAGGGTGATGGGAGGGTGATGGGAGGGTGATGGGGGGGAGATGGGAGGGTGATGGGGCAGGGTGATGGGGCAGGGTGATGGCAGGGTGATGGCAGGGTGATGGGAGGGTGATGGCAGGGTGATGGCAGAGGGTGATTGCAGAGGGTGATGGCAGAGGGTGATGGCAGAGGGTGATGGCAGGGTGATGGGAGGGTGATGGCAGAGGGTTATGGCAGAGGGTGATGGCAGAGGGTGATGGCAGAGGGTGATGGCAGAGGGTGATTGCAGAGGGTGATGGCAGAGGGTGATGGCAGGGTGATGGGAGGGTGATGGCAGAGGGTTATGGCAGAGGGTGATGGCAGAGGGTGATGGGAGGGTGATGGCAGAGGGTTATGGCAGAGGGTGATGGCAGAGGGTGGTGGGAGGGAGATGGCAGGGTGATGGGGCAGGGTGATGGGGCAGGGTGATGGGGCAGGGTGATGGGAGGGTGATGGCAGGGTGATGGGAGGGTGATGGCAGAGGGTGATGGCAGAGGGTGATGGCAGGGAATTAACATTAACGAATAAAATTTGTAATGTAATAATTTGTAATAATTTGTAGTAATATAATAATAATAACGAATTCTGCTCTGTTTCAATTCTGTTTCAATTTGGTGATATGCTTTGCAAACCTTTTTTTTTTTTAACTATTTTAAAACTACAACAATTCGAACATGGAATACATACTGACACTGCACTTTCAGGTCTCCTACAAATCCTACCCTGTCGCCTCACCGTGGCGTAGGAGTGGCAATGGTCAATGGCATCGAATGTCATGGCTAGCAAAGACAGGGAGGTAAACTTGATTTAAATTTGGAAAAAAAAATTTTTATTTTTTTTTGGCAAGGAACGGGCACCCACGTACGGGCACGTCCTAGTTCTTCCAAAACAGTCACCAGGTAGGCCTCGTACTGTTTCGACTTAGGAAAGCAGAGCGCTCATTCAACAACAACTCTACAGTAACACACTATTATCAACTCGTCGTTTATCAACTTGAAACCCTCAGACACTTGAAACAATTCATCCGTAATGAGACTGCTGCCTTAACGACTGAAACATGCAGAACTGTGTGTCAGAGTGTTTCGTCACAGCTACAGCTGTGCATAGACAATGAAGGAAAGCAGTTTGAACATTTAAACTGATCTGTTTCATGTATATTAGACTGATTCGACTGTTTAACGATTAATCATATTTTGTTTTCCACCAAAGAACAATAATAAACTTAGTTGTTTGTTGCAGTATCATTCTTCAAAATGTGCCCAGGGTTTCTGGACCACCCTGTATATATATATACAGTCACGTGAAAAAGTAAGTACACCCCATGTAAAGTGTTGACTTTTTCAACATATTTCAACATACAGCTATTTGATCTTCATTTCAACAATATTGAAAGATAAAGGTGATGTAATATAACAAATATCATGGAACATTTACATTTTGTAGTCCATTGTATAATTTAAATAAACATAAATGCAAATTTTGCATGTGGAAAAAGTAAGTACACCCCTACATTTATCATTACTTCAAATACCTAAAATTAGAATCAGGTGCACCAGCTCAGGTGCAAATGATTAGAACATCGTTAGAGAGGATCTTGGAGGAACCTGTCTTATTTAAACCTCAGACATTTAGTTTGGTTTGCTCTTTGTTGTTGAAGTGTGCGGCGTCACCATGCCTAGATCAAAAGAGCTCTCTGAGGCCTTCAGAAAGAAGGTTATAGATGCCTACGAGTCTGGGAAGGGATTTAAAAATATCTCCAAACAATTTGAAATCAATCATTTGACTGTCCGGAAGATCATCTACAAATGGAGAAGATTCCAAACAACTGCCAACTTGTTCAGGCCAGGCCGCCCCAGCAAGTTCAGCCCGCGAGCAGACTGCAAGATGCTGAAATAAGTGTCTAAGAACCCCAGAATGTCATCACGGGACCTACAGGCAGGGCCGGTGCTACCATAAGGCCAACTAGGCAGCCGCCTAGGGCGCAGACATCAGAGGGGCGCATTACTGAACCTTAAAGGGTCACAGTTTTATACAAATTATTGTTTTAAGACCGGACACAGTATACCGAGCGCCCTTTAGTTCAAAATGATTTGTGTGCCAAAATATTTTCTTTTGTATTTGCAAAAGATAATCAAAGATTGATTTTTTAAAATTTTGTTTTTGCATATCTAAAACTTATTGCTCAAACCAAAAACTGTTTTGTTTATCTGTAATTTCCATTCACACACTCATAAAGGGACCACTTTCTTTATTTTGCATTGCAAACCACATGTAGTGTCATTTTTTTTTTTAAGTGAACCCATTTGCCCCAAAGCGTGGGGTAACAGGCCACTGCCATATTTATGGATATTGCGCCTTTAATATTGGTGCTGTTGGCATCTTACGGTACTTATTCTTGCAATTTAAAATAAATTTAGCAGTTTCAAGTTTTCTGCTTTTTATTTTTTCTGCAAGACATTTGTTTTGAATAATCGAAGTTGGCAAAAAAAAAATTGGGGGGGGGGGGAGGGGATGGAAGTAGCTGGCCTTGCCTAGGGCGCAAAATAGTCTGGCGCTGGCCCTGCCTACAGGTAGCTCTTCCCACTGTTGATGTCAAAGTGCACGAGTCTACCATTAGAAAGAGGCTGCACAAATTTGATATACCTAGGAGGTATGCCAGGAGGAAACCTTTGCTGTCCAGAAAGAACATCAGGGCAAGATTAAAGTTTGCCAAAGAACACCTCGGCAAAAACCAGCACTTCTGGAACAATGTGCTCTGGACAGATAAGTCAAAGGTAGAGCTATTTGGCCACAGTACCAGAGGACATGTTTGGCGAAAACCAAAGACAGCATTTGACCACAAGAACCTGATACCAACTGTAAAGCATGGTGGTGGAAATATTATGGTTTGGGGCAGCTTTGCTGCATCAGGGCCTGGGCAGCTCACCATCATAGAATCCACTATGAATTCTTCATTGTACCAGAGGGTGCTTGAGGATAATGTGAGGCCATCTGTCGGAAAGTTGAAGCTCAACCGAGGGTGGACCTTGCAACATGACAATGACCCTAAACATACCAGTAAATCCACCATGGAATGGCTGAAAAGAAAGAAATGGAGGGTTCTGGAATGGCCAAGTCAAAACCCCGATCTAAATCCCATCGAGATGTTGTGGGGGGATTTGAAACGAGCTGTGCATGCAAGAAACCCCTCAAACATCGCACAGCTGAAAGAATTCTGCATGGAGGAGTGGGCAAAAATTTCTCCCAGTCGGTGTCAGAGACTGGTAGACAGTTGTAAGAAACGCCTACTTGGTTGTTTCTGCCAAAGGGGACAATACCACCTATTAGAGCCAAGGGTGTACTTACTTTTTCCACATGCGAAATTTGCATTTATGTTTATTTAAATTATACAATGGACTACAAAATGTAAATGTTTCATGATATTTGTTATATTATATCATCTTTATCTATCAATATTGTTGAAATGAAGATCAAATAGCTGTATGTTGAAATATGTTGAAAAAGTCAAAACTTGACATGGGGTGTACTTACTTTTTCACGTGACTGTGTGTGTATATATGTGTGTGTATATATATATATATATATATATATATATATATATATATATATATATATATATATATATATATATATATATATATATATATATATATATATATATATATATATATATATATATATATATATATATTGTTGCGGATATGAGATTGGCCTCCATCCATATCCGCTTGTAAATATTCCCCTATTTCCCCAATACTTCCCAACTATCCCCAATCCCCCATTCCCTAGTCCCATTTTCTGTAAACAACACTCTGTAGACCCGACCTTCCCCTATTTCCCCCATTAAATGTCGCATCCAGGTCCACCGCATCTCACGTAGACAACTATAGGACATCTTGCTAGTTATTCTTAGTCTATGTCAGTTAAGGACTCGTTTCCATTAATTCTGACTCTTCGTTGCACCAGAATGTGATTGTATGGCACCGTTAGGAAGTTTAGGACCTCCCAATACCTCCCCGCAGCTCTTCCTCACGGTTCAGCAACAACAACAACAACAACAACAACAGCAACAACAACGGCGGCGGCGCGGGGAGTGCGCGTCCTCACTCCGGCTTGGTTAGCCGCCATCGAACATGTGCTCCGACGGGGTTACCACGTAGGGGCTCGCTGTCAGCTCCTCGTCAAGGGCGGAGCCCGGTAACCCCCTGCACCCAATAGAAGCGGCGGACCGATTCCATCTGGGGCGGAGCCAACGAGCCGAGGGCGTGTCACTCCCCGCTGAGCATGCGCAGGAAGAGGGAGGTGACGTCAGATACGCACTGGACTTGAAGGAAGAGAGACGCCACCTCCGAGCGCTGCAATACCTCCCCGCATCTCTGGACCGGACCGTGTTTGATTCTGCCCCTGAGCCAAGGTGCACCTTGTGCTATCGACTGCCTGTCCTTCCCTGCCATCAATCCCTGTGTAAGTCAGTCTTGTTCCGTTTGTCTGTGGTCTGTCAGGGATAGATAAGATTGTGTCTAAGTGCCCACCTTTTCTGTGCTTTACCTCTTACCTTGTAATCTACCCCTTTTTCTGCACCACCAATTATATCCTCCTCCGGAGGTCTTGAGAACTGTACCTCTTGTGTCGTTTCATTTATCCCAGCCGTTGTGTCCTTTCCTTCATTGATTTAGCATAGCGCGATTTGGTCAACGTCGGGTGGAATCGGGTAAACTGTGCGAACACGGCGGCCATTCCGCTCGGCCCATCATAACATCAAAGTCGTGTCCGTAACAATATATATATATATATATATATATATATATATATATAATATATATATATATAATATATATATATATATATATATATATATATATATATATATATATATATATATATATACATACATACACGTATATATTGTATACAGAATCGAGGCTCGTGAAAGAGATAACATTTATTTCACAAACAAATCAAACAGACAAACAAAATATATAAAAAGAGGGAGCGGAAGACAAGATGGGGAGAGAAGGAGAAGCACACAAACACAACATTTGAGAGCAGGGAGATGTGTGGGAGGGAGAGGGCTTGGGAGGAGGAGGCGTGGGAAGTGGGGGGGGGGGGGGGGAGAAGTATAAAACACAAGGACACCAAGGACTTCCAGGACAGAAGTTGGTATTTCAAAAAAGGTGATTTGGGGTGAAATTAGCGGGCGTAGAAAAGATCACGGTTTTGGATTGGGGAAGATAAGAGATGGGGAAGATAAGAGATGGTGGTGAACAGCTGTTTTAAAGACCTGGAGGGTGGAGTGGGATTGAAGAGAGTGAGGGAGTTTGTTCCCGAGGCGGGAGAAAAGAGGAATGAAGGCGTGAAGGTGAGCAGAGTCTTAATTTTGGCAGTTTAACCATAAGAGGGTTGCAGGCAGATCTTGTGCGACCTGTCGGAATATTTGGGGGACAGAGCCCAGAGAGAGCTGGGGGGGCAAGGCCAGAGAGGAGTCGGTAGAAGACGGAAAGACCACCAACCTGCCTGCGGTGAGTGAGTGAAAGGCCCTTGGAGTTACCTTCATCGCAGGAGATTCCAATGATTCTGAACGCTTTGGTTTCAACAGCATGAAGACGAGCTCGGTGTGAGGAAGGAGCACAAGCCCAGAGGGGAGAGCAGTATTCCATTGAGAGCAGTAGAGCATTGAGAGCATGAGAGCATTCTTCCATATATATACAAATATGGTGTATATATTGTTGCGGTTTTGGGAAACCACGAAGAAGTAATCACAACCACCATGCAGGTCCCTTAGAATAGTTATTTCATAGCGGAACATTATCTTAGTCCCTTGCCCTTATATGAGTTAGTATGTCATGCGTTGGGGAGGGAAAGACAGGCCCTCTACCCATAAGGAGATAATTTGCCAGGTAACACACACACAGCACAAAGGCACGCCATCCAAGCGTCATAGTAAAAGTCCCTTCGCCAAGGAGCATCACGGTAAAAGTCCCTTTGAGGGGGCTTGTGTGGGCAGGGTGACAAACTCCACCATTCGCCAGCCCCGAAAACACCCCAAATAAGTTATCAAAAAATTCAGCCAAAACAGCCCCACCCTCGCCAGGGCCTGACAAAAAGGCTTGGGACACTTGATTATCTCTCTTGGCCGGTCTCTCTCTGCTCCCTCTCTCTCTGCACGTGCCTGCCTGACACTCTCCACTGGACAGAAATGCCTTGGACTTTATCTCTGCACGTGCCTGCATGACGCTCTCTCTTGGCAGGACCCTCTCTCTGTCCTTTGCACGTGCTTGCTCTCTGCCTGCCGGTTTCACTCTGCATGTGCCTGCATGATTCTACCTCTTGGCCTGTCTCTCACTGCACGTGTGCACGACACTCTCTCTCAGGCACATGTGCTTGATTCATCTCTGTCTCTCTCTCTCTGCTCCCTCTCGCTGCACATGTGCATGATGGACTCTCTTTATGCATAAGGCCACGACTTGATTCTCTCTCTGCTGCCTTGGAATTTGTTCTCTTTGCACGTGCCTGCTCTCTGCCTGCCGGTTGCACTCTGCATGTGATCATCGGACACTCTGCACATGTTCATCGGACTCTCTGCACTCTGCACGTAGTCATCGGACACTCTGCATTGTTCATCGGACTCTCTGCAGACTGCACGTGGTCATCGTACACTCTGCACGTGTTCATCGGACTCTCTACACTCTGCATGTATGCATGACTTGGACTCTCTCTGCACTTCCCGTGTTTGTGCTGGGACTGCCTCTTCGTGTTCGTGCTGCGACTGCCCCATTTTTTAAATACTATTATTTTTTGTATACAAGATCAAGGCTCATGTGAGAGTTAACATTAATCACAAAAAACATAAACGGACACATAAAACATATAATAATGGGAGCTGGAGACAAGATTGGGAGAGGGAGGGAAGCTCACAAGCACAACAACGGTAGAGAACAGCGACATTGGGAGATCTGTGGGAGGGAGAGGGCTTGGGGGGAGGTGGCAGGGAAAGGGGTGGGCTGGGAGAAGTATAAAACAAATGGACACTGCCCCCTTCGTGTTAGTGCTGGGCACCCTGCCCGTGTTCGAGCTGGTGACTGCATATTTGTGCTCATGCTGAGGACTGCCCTTTTCCGGCATGGTGCTCGTTGGTGAATCAAGACAACAAGGTCCTGGTAACATCGAAAACCATTTTGCTGACAGGATCCCGACGTTTGTTTTCCCCTCCCCCTCCTCTGTGAATGTGTGCTGGGCGCTCTTGCTGTGTTTATTAGTAGTGATCGTCATAAGGCATAGATTAAGCTAAGTATCTGCCTCTTGTCCTTTTTTCTTTCCTATTGATAAGTTGCACTGTTCATGTTTGTAAATAAATCGAATCGCTAAACGTTTCCTTTCCAACTGTCCGTGAATGTCCTTTCTTTCATTAGTCCGGCGCCATTGCTCGCACCCAGAGTAGCGATCGGCCATAAGAAAATTAGCATCAGCCCGGCGGGTACCAACAGGTTTCTCTGCCTTCTAAATTTCCATCCAGGAACAAAAGTGGTACACCGCCGGAGGCTACATTCCCCGATTGGAACCGTCACGTGGTACAGGTAAGCGGTGTCAGACGATTGTACCCTGCCATTGCGCGACGGGCCAATTGGCGTTTATGGTTGCTGGTTCTCAACCTGCCGAAGTACGAAGTTATTCGTGCACGGCAGCCTTAGGTCCGGTAAGTTTGAGATGGAATGGAGGCTAACCCCCTCATAGTACACTCGAACCCCGGACCGTAACAATACAGTCGTGGCCAAAAATATTGGCACGCTTGCACTTTTAAACAAAAAATAAGGCACCATTTTTTCCAGAAAATTGTTGAAATTAAAAAGTATTTTGGTATCCACATATGTATTTATTTGGTGTGCAGTGGAACAAAACAAAAACAGCTGAAAAAATTACACAATCTTAGCTTATTCCACACAGAAATCCTAAAATGGCCCGGACAATATTATTTGCACCCTTTAAAAGTTGTTAGAATAATTAGATTTCAAGCAGGTGATTCGCCTTTACTTTGGAATTGAACTCACCTGTGGTGAGTTACAGGTAGGTGCCTGCAATATAAAAATCATGCATTCAACCAGTGTGAATAGAGAAAAGGAGTCTTTCTGCTGTTTTGTGTCATTATGTAAACCGCAATGAGCATGGAGAAAAGAAAGAAAACCAGAGAATTGTCTGAGGATGTCAGACCAGGATTGTAGCCAATCATGGACAATCTCAAGGCTAAACGTCCATCTCCAGAGTCCTTGATGTTCCTGTATCCACCGTATGCAATGTTATCGGGAAGTTTAAGGCCCATGGCACTGTAGCCATCCTCCCTGGACATGGCCGCAAGAGAAAACCTGATCGAAGATTGCAGCGAAGGATTGTTCAAATGGTGGAGAAAGCACCTCGATCAACTGCCAAACAGATTCAAACTGCCCTTCACACACAAGGTACGACAGTTTCAACTCGCACCATCCATCGCCAACTCAATGCAAGGGGGATCTATGGTAGGAGACCCAGGATGACCCCACTACTGAGAAAGCCCGACTGGAGTTTGCCAAAACACACCTGAACAAGCCAAAATCCTTCTGTGAGAATGTCCTGTGGACAGACGAGACCAAATTAGAGCTTTTTGTGGTAAAGCACATCATCTCTATGTTTATAGAAAACAAAATGAAGCCTTCAAAGAAAAGAACACCTTCCCTACAGTCAAACATGGAGGAGGTTCAGTGATGTTTTGGGTTTGCTGGGCTGCCTCTGGCACTGGTTACCTTGAATGTGTGCATGGCATCATGAAATCAGGAGATTACCAAGGAATTTTGGAGCGCAATGTTCAACCTAGTGTCAGAAAGCTGGGTCTCGGTCGAAGGTCATGGGTCTTGCAGCAGGACAATGACCCCAAACACACTTCAAAAAGCACCCAGGAATGGTTCAAGACAAAACGCGGGACTGTTCTGAAGTGGCCAGCAATGAGTCCAGACCTAAATCCCATTGAACACCTGTGTGGAGATCTGAAAACAGCAATTGGGAGAAGGCACCCTACAAATCTGGGATACCTGGAGCAGTTTGCACAAGAAGAGTGGGCCAGCACGCCAGTAGAGAGGTGTAGGAAGCTCATTCATGGCTTTCGGAAGCGCTTGACTGCAGTTATTTTGTACAAATGCTGTGCTACCAAATATTAAGTCTTGGGTGTCAATAATTTTGTCAATGCCATTTCTTTTCATTCTCTGATTTAAAAGGATATATTAAGTTCTGAATCAAAAACAAAGGTTCTGTTATATTAACAGTGAAATAAATAATTGTAGAGATCAAATACTTTTGTCAATTTCAACTTATTTTTCGAGAAAATTGTGAGTTATTTGAAAAAAGTGCAAGGGTGCCAATATGTTTGGCCACGACTGTATATACATATATTCACACAGTATATGAATATAGTATGTGAAGAGCCGAGAGGGTGGTCTATATATACAGACATATACACACAAGTATAGTGAGTGGATTGCAAAGATAAAGGGTCGTCCTTACTGATTGCTGATTGATTTTGAAATCATCAGTGTTCCCAACTACCTCGTGTGCTCTTGGTTCAACACAAACCGTGAACCGTCTCGACCCACTCTCAATCGGTGTACAAAGACAATGTTTGTAGTCACTGCCACGACGCCCCGCATGTTTTTACAAATTGTTAACAACCCAAACTAGGGGCGCGGTCCCGAGATAACGCCAGGGTAAGAAAGCCAACCGGTCCCAGTGGCCTTATCGGCAGCATCCATCTACCGGTTTCACCGCCAGGTCCCCACGAGGTCCTCTATCCGTTACCGATGGGGCAGCCATAAAGAGAGGCCATTAGGGGAGACCGCGGGCATCTCTCTCGAACCTGGAGCAGGTCGTCGAGCGAAGACAGCCGCTAGGTAAACAGCTTGCTGCCACTTTGATAGAAGACAGAAAACAAGAGGCCGCTTGGTCTAATGCAAGACAAATAAGCACGTGAGGCCGGGGGAGATGGGCCCAGCCACTGATAAGCTTCGGCCCATCTCCAGGATCAGTTAATTGCGGACAGTGATCGAGGTGCCTGGGTCACGGCAGTGGTTTCACGGTCCGGCTTGGTCCGGGAGGGGAAAACTTTTCGCACCGATACTGGAAGCGGTAGCCGATCAAAAGCCTTCTGGCGAAGGCCTTACGGGAGGGATAGCTCGATGGTATCGGGTCACGTGCTTATTTTGCCGATAGATTTGTTGTTAACTGGAGGATATTCTCAGGAGGGGAAAATGGCCGCATTCCGACAGATGCACCCCCTGCCCTCTCAGATAGCCAGTCAATGAAGTCTGCAGATAAACGGTGATCAATTGTAGCAATAAAAACATCAGTGGCGGTTCACTGTTCATGCAGCGCAGCGAGCCGGCGCCGATCCGAGCGACAGGACCCCGTGCGATGCCAGACGCGTGATCTCCCTGAGCGGTGGCATGGCTGGTGCGGGTGTCGGTGGTTTTGCCACTTCAAAGCGCCGCTCCTGCTGTCCTTGCGGATTTACAGGCGAATGAAACCCAACTCGAGATGTTTGCGGGAACGCAGGACTCCAAAAGAAGCACGGTCTTTTCTCGCACCCACTCAACCACGTCGTTAGATAAATATTGTTTACCCCCACCCCTTCACCTTTTTCTGTCATTGCCCTCCCCCACATACCCACCACCTCCTTAATGCCCCTCATACCCACTCTCTCTATCCGACTCTGACACAGACGCTGGAGTTACGTCTTGTCTTCTGAGTGCGTCTGAAATCGGGCACTCTGTTGACCCCGGGGGTAAACACATTTTTCCTCAACACACACATACACACACATGTTGGTGGTGTTAAATTGGGGTTACCATTTTTGATTTTCAAGAAAAAGAGGACAATATATATATATATTGGGGTATATATATATATATATATATAAATAAATAAAGAGTGGGGTGGGGTGTATCTGTATCAGTATCTATCAACTCATGTTGTATTAACGTGATAATTAATCTGGTATTAATTAATGTGAGTATCTGTCTTACTATAAATTCACCAAATGTCTGTCTGTCTGTTCCCAGGTACCGCAAAACAGCTGAACCGATCGCAACGAAATTTTGGGTGGGTAATCCTGGGACCCCCTGGAGTAAAATCCTGGGACCCCCTGGGACCCCTCCATTTCAGGAGTAAAATAGGCTATATTGTATTTCCAATTTTTCCAATTTTTCAATGTTTCAATTTTCCAGTTTTTCCAAACACGATGGAATAATATTTACCGATATGAACAGTGATGTGGCTTTTATTGAAATTCTACAAATACTGTTTAGATTTTGATGATTTGCATGTGATATGATTTAACGGATGTTTATATAAATCGTTTAAAATTAAAAAAGCCTTCAATTTCTGATATTTTGCCTTTTCATTTGGGCTTTCCAATTGAGCCCCACCCGTAGGGCGGATACCGTTGCTAGTATAAATAATAACAAGTGTTATGGTCTCAAAAATCAATGTTATTATAATTCAAATTTCAATGTACCTCTTTACATGTAGTGATGCTTTCCTTTGACCAGTCCTTCAATTTTGCGAATGACAATGATGCACTCTCCTCGAACTACTTTCTTGTACTTGTTTGGACCCACATGAGATTGAAAATCGATCAATTGCACCTTTATTTGCCACCGAGACGTTCCTCCAAGCTCTACGTACCAAGCATTCAGCTTCCCATTCTTCTTGATCTACCACTTCAAAAAACACGGAAATTTATCTTTAGTTCTGCAGCGAATTCACACTTTCGCTTTGGCAATTTAAAGAAGAAAATCAGATCCGGTATAACGGTACGGACCCAGAAAAGACAATTATCTCTCACTGCGAGCCGCAAGGTTTGACAGTAAGTGAACGCTTCATGTCCGAACATGTCCATTAAGCCATGACGGAGTAGTACAGACTTTTAACCAAGCTGTCATGTTAGAAACATTACATTAACTGCAATTTATCACCCTAAGAACATGTACAAAAATAGTTTAACCATTTAAATAAGGATGAAAGTATCCCAAATCTTAAAATTTATCGCTTTAGGAATGCAAACTCAATAAAACGGCAAAATCCGGACGTTTGTAGATATTTTTAAAACCCTGCCGGACGGACATTTATGGACCAAAATGGAGAACATGTCCGAGAAAACCCGGACGTATGGTAGCCCGAGCTAAATGAAACTAAATGCAGAAAAAAACTTTAACGTGCAATGATAACAGCTTTGTATTTTCATGCATTGTGATGGGTAAGCCTATAGCTTAATGTATCACTGCACCTACTGGTACTTATTTTACTTCATTTTCACACCACTTTATACTAAATACAACAATTGAAAATGCCAGTGACCATTAGGGTATAACTAGCAATGTAGGCCTATCATGGTTGTTCAGATTATTTCAGTCACTCTGGCTTTTGTGTTTGTTTGTGGTCGAGCCTAAATTGGTAGAGCCTAAAGACTCAAATTCCCTTTTATAGAGAGTACAGAAGTGTGATACACACTTGAGAGGTTCGATTCCATCTACAGCATGGCTCAAGGCATCACTTGGGTATTTGGATGATGTTCTGCTCTTCTCTAATTGCCTGTTCGCTCCAAACTCATGGATGTGACTGACGAAAAGGTAAATTCCTTCAAACTATCTCGGTACAATTGGCATTCAAAACTAATTATTTTCATGTTCACACTTTCCTTAATACCTATCGGTTATGTAAGTGGCATTCTCCGTTTTTCCGTTATGATTGATACAGTGAATGAGGCGTTGGGTTCTAGAGTGTACCCATAAGCCTTAATATGAATATGAAACATTAACAGGGAAAGGTTTTGTTGTTGTTTTTTGTTGGGTTTTTTTTCTTCAACAACGAGGCTCATGGAAGAGAAAGGTTGCACTGACAGTTTGGTAGTGCAGCAACAATTGGGTACAAGTACAACCAGCAAGGGAATGGACTAAGAAGAAAAGAAGAGACAGGAGGGCATGACTACATGTGAACGGAACTTGTACGACGAGATGTGAGCGGAACTTGTATAATGAAATGTGAACATGCAGAACTTGCATGATAAGATATGAATGTGAACGGAACTCGCATGACAAGATGTGAACAGAACTCGCATGACGAGATCTTGCCCTGAAGCATTTCCAGGGTTGTTTTGGCTGTATGCTGGGGGTCATTGTCCTGTTGGAACATCAATCTTCATTGCAGTCTAAGGTCTTTTGCACTCTGAAGTAGGTTCTTCTCAAGGATTTGCCTTTATTTGGTCCATTCATTGTTCCCTCTATCCTTACAAAGTCTCCCATTCCCTGCCGCTGAAATGCATCCCCATAACATGATGCTGCCACCACCCTGCTTCAAGGCCAGGATGGTGTTAGATGGGTGATGAGCCGTGCTCCGTTTCCATCAGACGTAGCGCTTTGAATTCAGGCCAAAGAGTTCCATTTTTGTCTCATCAAGACCACATAATAATTTGCCTCATGCTCTGAGTCTTTCACGTGCCTTTTTGCAAACTCCAGACGTGCTGTCATCATGTGCCTTTTTCTCAGGAGTGACTTCCATCTGGCTACTCTCCCATAAAGCCAAAATTTGTAAAATGCTCCGGAGACTGTTGTCCTTCCGGCAGGTTCTCCCATCTCAGCCATGGAACTCTAGTTCTGTCAGAGTGGTCATTGGGTTCTTGGTCACCTCCCGGACCAAGATTCTTCTTGCCCAGTTGCTCAGTTTGGTTGGACAGTCAGATATAGGAAGCGTCTGGGTAGTTCCATATTCTTTCCATTTCCTAATGATGGAGCTCACTGTGCTCTTGGGAACTTTCAACACTTGAAATTGTTTTTTACCCTTCCCCAGATCCATGCCTCCTCACAATTCTATCTCAGAGTTCTACGAGCAGTTGCTTGGAATCATGCTAGAGTTTCTATTCTGACATTTGCTGTCAACTGTGGGACCTTATATAGAAAGGTCTGTTTCTTTCTAAATCATGTCCAATCTATTGAATTGGCCGCAGGTGGACACCAACAAAGTTGTAGAGACATCTCCAGGATGGTCAAAGGAAATTGGATGCACCTGAGCGCAATTTGGAGTGCCGTAGGAAAGGGGTTGAATACTTATTGACTCAAGGCATTTCAGGTTTTTATTTTTAATAAATTTGTAAAAGTTTCAAAAAAAAAAAATCCACTTTGACATTATAGGGTATTTTGTGTAGATCAGTGACAAAATATCTCTATCATCCACTAGTACACCCGCAGGGTCATTTGTCTATATTTGATATTATATTTAGTGTGGTGTCGTTATGTATATGGATTACAGTAGATCTAGGGTCAGGGCTCAACAACATCGGATCTGTGTTCATTTACCAAGTTTCTTGTGAAGTACTCGCCAAGTGGCTTAAGCATTCGAGCAAGCACTTCATTCAAAACCGTTGATAAGGAACGGTTGGCTTGGCAAGTGCTGCTAGCTGCTTGATAACTGAACAGACCCCGGATTTTCTCCCTTTCATTTTCATGTTAAACACCACTAGCGACTGTTTCAAATGGTAATCAAACGTGTTTGTGGTTTATAATATCTTTACTTCTGGTAGGGGGTGCTCCTTCAAAAACGTCACGACAAGATGTTTATACACGTTAACACGCCATCTGTTGAAGGAGGAAAAACCCCTTGAGGAGACTGGATATTATTCGTATTAAGATTGTTTTGTGATAACATTAATATTATGCTATTGTAGCGGTTGCCGCTGAACATACACAATCGCCTTACACCTGCCGAGGACGCAACCACGGAGCGATCGCTGTGCCAGGCTCGCCCAGACCACCCGGAGACGCTCAGTCTCGCCTTTCCCGGGCATGTCCGGACTCGCCTTTCCCGGGCTCGCCCGGAGACGCCCAGTCTCGCCTTTCCCGGGCATGTCCAGACTTGCCTTTCCCGGGCTCGCTCAGACCGCCCGGGCACGCCCACTCTCGCCGTGTTTGATTGTATATATATATATATCGCTACCCGATAAACGGGCTTTACAGAGTGTGCTGGGTTCTGTACGAATAAACATGCTTTGAACTCAACCAAATGGCCTCGTTCTCTCGCCGTCCACGACTCCTAAACTGGTGACCCCGTCTACCCCCGAACGGATTCGGGGGCTGCAAACGAAAACGGCGGTTTCGATCGCGCTGCCGGAGTTTTGGCACCGACGAGCGGCCATGTGGTTCGCGCACCGCGCTCGGCTCCTCCTCTACGACCGGAGGGACGAGCCCGCTCCAGGACCCTCCGAAGGAACGCAGTTACGCGATGTGGGTGGCACTGCTGCTCATCTCTTGCGCACGCTCTGACGTTCGCGGCACGGCTGCTTCGTTACCTTCGCGCTCACTGCTGTTCGTCACCTTCGCACAACTTCACTCTACAACTACAGCCGCAACTACTTCTCCGACCCTGCATCCTCGGGAGGCCCACGAGGAACCTCGGCAGCCTCCCCCGAGGACTTGACCAGCCCCTCGGTCGGCTCAACCCCGGTCCTACGTCCCCCCAGTGCTTCGCACAGCTGAGTGCGTCGCGGTGAGGCCACCCCCCGTCCACGGTTCCCCCCGCTCGACCACCCACCACCACGCCGGACCCCCCCCCCACGACCCTCCAGGGGTCGCTTCGGCCAGGTCATCAGGACCCCCCTTAAATTGACCCTGCCGGTGCAAGTCGATTCTGGGGGGGCGCGTGTAGCGGTTGCCGCTGAACATACACAATCACCTTACACCTGCCGAGGACGCAACCACGGAGCGATCGCTGTGCCGGGCTCGCCCAGACCGCCCGGAGACGCTCAGTCTCGCCTTTCCTGGGCATGTCCGGACTCGCCTTTCCCGGGCTCGCCCAGACCGCCCGGAGACGCCCAGTCTCACCTTTCCCGGGCATGTCCAGACTTGCCTTTCCCTGGCACGCCCAATCTCGCCGTGTTTGATTGTATATATATATCGCTACCCAATAAACGGGCTTTACAGAGTGTGCTGGGTTCTGTACGAATAAACATGCTTTGAACTCAACCAAATGGCCTCGTTCTCTCGCCGTCCACGACTCCTAAACTATTCTATTTACCGTTGGTGTTACGTTTGTAATTTGAAGCGTCTTTGGAAAAACGCCATGATAAAGCTAGTTTAACACAGATATACACCTCAACATGCAACCCTATTGGTGGGAAAAACCCTTGGGGAGGGAGGGGTCGTTAAATCGGCACAACCTCCATTGTGTGACCCTTAGTCTCCCTGTCAAATGTGGATGTGATTGGATAAGTAATGACTGGATATCGTGGTCATAAATCGTCAGACAGACAGACAGACAGACACCAAACTGTGTATTTTAGTATGATTTTAAATTAAGACTGTAACACACCAAAATGTGAAAAAGTCAAGGGGTGTGAATACTTTCTGAAGGCACTGTACATATATAAAACAGTTTCAAATTGAGCATCTGGCCACCATTAGAACATTTGGATTGCATCAGATGTGGCAATAAATGGGAATTGTTGCTCCCAGCTTGTCTGCTCGATGACAGAAGACGCCATTTGTATTTTTGCCCCTCTCCATCCTTTTTTTATTTATTTTTTTTGTACCCGTAAAAAAAGAAATCTACCCCGTTTAAAATCCCGTGTGGGAACGGGCAACTTGATATTTCGGATAATTTCATATTTATGCAGTACATGGTACATGTGTTGAATGATTGATACATTATATGATAATATTGATATGAATACGGAGTGGGGTTGGGGGCGTCAATAATCCCTTTTAGGGCCTTAGCACCATGTTTTGCATACTAATAGTACTTTTTGACTACCACTATTAAGGTTGAGTTGTCTGGTATGTTTTGCTGTTCTTTTAACAAGTTTGCGGTTCTGAAGTTCGAGCCTTGCGCCTCCGCGTCCGAGCGCGCACTTTCCGTGGGTTCTGCTCCGGTCGCGCTCATCGAACGGTTTGAAGTGTGAAACGAGGAAAATAAACAGGTCTTTCCCTTTAACTCGGTAATCACGGCACAATCAGCTACCTTGGCCAAGCGCCTTCTACTCGCAGTCCCACCCGGTTCGCGGGTTCCACGTGCGAGCATTGTGTGTGACGTCACGCGTCTTCGCGCCACTCGCGGGTTGTGACCGATGTTTCAATCCTATTATTAATTCCTCGAACTTATCGTATTACCAGATTATCGTATTACCAGAACTCCGCCACCAAAGGTGGATGTTGGTTATGTTTTCACACCTGTCTGTCTGTTTGTTACTTGCAAAACATAAGATTTTCAAGTATATTGGTCGGTTGCATTAGTTATTCTGTTTGTTTTTGTCTGTCTGTCTGTCACTCACCTACAGGTCACAATTCTAAACCGATCGTCACTAAACTTCCTCAAGTTGTATAGGTCGTCACAATTGAGAAGCCTCTTGATTTTGAGGTCAAAGGTCAAAGGTCATCTGGAGGTCAAATTTCTAAAATCGCCATTTTAAATCCGATTGACTTGGAAATTGAACAGCATTTGTATATTGAGTCATTAAATAGGGAAACCAACTGTTTTTGAGGTCAAAAGGTCAAAGGTCAACTCAAGGTCAAACTTCCAAAATCATCAATTTTCATCTGAAAACCCGTCAAGTTTCATCCGATTGACTTGAAAATTTAACAGCATTTGCACATTGAGTCACTGAATTGGGAAAATTAACGATTTAAGGTCAAAGGTCAACCCAAGGCCAAACTTCTAAAATCATAAATTTTCATCTCAAAAATTGTCAATATTCATCCTATTGACCCGAACTTTGATCAAGATCGTCAATTTTAATCTTGCTGAAATGGACAATTTGCTGGATTAGTGGCAACCTTTTTTTGGGGGGGGAGGGGTGTGGTTTGCAAAACATAGATGGGGGTGGTTTGCAAGTATCGTGCTCTGCATGACGTCTTCTTGTTTATTTGTTTGTCTGTGAACTAGATATCTCAAAAAGTGGTGGACGGATTCGGACAAACTTTGGCAGAGATGTAGTGTATATGACACGGAGGAAATGATAAGATTTTGGTGAAGATCCGGATTCAGATCCGGCTAGTAGAATTTTTAAAGTGATTCTTCACCTTTGGGAGATAGGGCCAAAAACTATACATAGCAGGATATCTCAAAAAGTTATGGACGGATTTGGACGAAACTTGGTGGACCAGTTGGGTGTGTGAAAAGACTAATCGAATTCGATTTTGGTGAAGATCTGAATATGTATTCTGATACGATAATTATTTAATTTTAAAGTGATTCTTCACCATTGAGAGATCAGGCGAAAAGCGATATATAACATGATATTACAAAAGGTTATGGACGAGTTATGAATAAACCCGGTGGATGAGTTGGTTTGGTGACAAGAACAAGCCGATTAGATTTTGGTTCAGGTTCAAATCGAGATCCGGCCTATCAGTGGGATGCAGAACATAAACTGTTCAGCCTGGCAGAGGTTTGCGCTCTACCGAGTGTCGTTCTAGTTCATAACTGTGTTCGTAAAATAATAAATGTTCGTACCTGTTTCGAAGTAGAGAATAATTGTTTATTTTGATTATTGATTATTGATAATGATTAGCAGCACGATTCGAACTGCGTTGTTTTTTTTCCACTGATGGTTTTAAAAGCCAAAAACTTGACTTCTGTTCAAATATATCGGAAGGCTCAGCAAACGTTGGGAAGTGTTTGATATTGGCTCATGTAACTACACAGAAAAATAACGATCATTTTTTTCCTCCTTTCATTTTTGCATTCAATGTCGAGGCTCATGGAACTCCATCTTGCATTCAATGTCGAGGCTCATGGAACTCCATCTTGCATTCAATGTCGAGGCTCATGGAACTCCATCTTGCATTCAATGTCGAGACTCGTCCCTTCACGGTCAGGGGAAAACTTTGTGACCCATCCTATTATTACTATTATTTTATCGCAAAACTTTATAACGCCATTCCTAATGGAGTGTAAATCAAACTCTTGATAGATATATTATGGATACTGAGGTTTACGGTGTGGATTGTTACCTATATAATGTATACCTGTACAGCCAGGTTGGGAAAGATAGCCATCCTCACCCTTGTATATACTCCACCTTTCTCTTTCCATTTGCTCAATATACTCAACATTCCCCACTGGACCGGAAAGCTGAGATCCCTCTGGTGCAAACGTTCAGGATACCAAACATATCACTATAGGACTGGTGATGGTATACCGGGAGGAGGGCGGTGTAAGGGGGCACTGTTGAGGTATACCGGGAGGGGCGGTGTAAGGGGGCACTGTGGAGGGTGTACCTGGAGGGGGCGGTGTAAGGGGGGCACGGTGAAGGGTATACCTGAAAGTGGCGGTGTAAGGGGGGAACTGTGGAGGGTATACCTGGAGGGGGAATTGTGGAGGGTATACCGGGCAGGGGGTGGAGTAAGGGGGGCACGGTGCATGCTCATCTCACCCCCTCTTTACATTCCTCTGCTCCGCCATCTGCAGCTGCACAATCCCACTCCTTTGGAAACGTTGAATCTCGTACATCCGATTTACATGTACACAGTTCATGGACCCCGTGTCCTAAGGTCTATTTATAGACTAGCTTCGTTTACATGGTCTGATGGACACTCGTGCACGGTTATCATGGAGATTTCTCCACGAGACAATGAGAACCATCTTGGTGAACGACGTGTAAATAAACGTACCTTTCATTATGTGTTCGCTGAAAGCTTGACAGTCCCAACAAAGACTCCGCCATGAGCTAGTTCTCTGACAGTGCGGGATGTTTATGCTCGACGTTCCATAAAGTTCCATAATGTTTGATAAGGTTCCATAACGAAGCCCCTTTCACAAGGACCAGTGAACATATTTTCATACCTCATAAAGATCATATGGACCCTGAAGACCTCTCCTAATTCCAACCTGCAATGACTGAATGACATTAATCTACAGGGTCCATTCCTGCTGATGCACTAGACCCAAAATGGAACATCATGGAGATGCCGAAGGATGTATGCCAGCCTTTCTTTTTAACACCCCTAGTTATTCAAACCTTGTTGGCCTAACTCTTTCGCGAACTCTTCACAATTCTTCACTCATCCCTCATCATGAGCTCCATCAATATTCCAGCAAAAATTTCACCCGTTGTTCTCCTTTTGAAAGTTTTCCCAAAATCTAAGGATTGCGCGCCTCTTCCGATGCTCGATTAATAAGACCTGATGAAAACATTCGACCAATATCCTCATTCACTCCGACCAACCGACCGAGTTAAACATTGCAGTTCAGAAGGCCGTGTAAAAGAATCCAGAGCGGATGGTTTTTATTATGGGACAGACAGAGCGCATTGTACCGAAACAAAGGAGAAAACCCTCAATGGACGTCACAATCAGAAATACATACATGTTTGGTTGATTCGTTAGCGGAGGTTGTGTTTTGACGCATGTTTTGTTTGGCTGTGTGCAGGATAACTCAAAAATGTTGAGGACGGATTCGGACAACACTTGGTGGACAGATTTGAGTGTGTGAAGAACTGATTCAATTTCGGTGAAGACTCGGATAAGGAAACGACCCATCAGTGGAATATGACATCGGTGGAATTGCAACCGATGTGAAGACATTGGTGGAATTGCAACCGATGTGAAGACATTGGTGGAATTGCAACCAATGTGAAGACATCGGTGGAATTGCAACCGATGTGAAGACATTGGTGGAATTGCAACCGATGTGAAGACATTGGTGGAATTGCAACCGATGTGAAGACATCGGTGGAATTGCAACCGATATGAAGACATCGCTGGAATTGCAACCGATGTGAAGACATCGGTGGAATTGCAACCAATGTGAAGACATCAGTGGAATTGCAACTGGTGCGAAGACATCAGTGGAATTGCAACCGATATGAAGACATCGCTGGAATTGCAACCGATGTGAAGACATCGGTGGAATTGCAACCGATGTGACGACAACAGTGGAATTGCAAAATTGCAAAATATAAAACTTTGGAATTCATTTTTGGAATAGCAAAGGCGAGTGTTGATCTGTGCAGGCGGACAGGTAGAACAATGGATGGAATTGACAGGACATTCGTCAAGGTGTGCTAACCGCAGTGGGAAGCAA
Source organism: Myxine glutinosa (assembly GCF_964187855.1). Taxonomy (NCBI): domain Eukaryota; kingdom Metazoa; phylum Chordata; class Myxini; order Myxiniformes; family Myxinidae; genus Myxine; species Myxine glutinosa. The sequence goes on along the minus strand of NC_136273.1, from coordinate 89,123,725 downwards.
GGAGAAGCTGACGTTTTTGTGGAAGCAAAATATCTCCTTTCTAAATTAAAAAAAAAAGACACTTTTTGCTCCGACGAAGGGACCAAAACGACATCTGCTTGCTTCCCAGGCCGGTGAGAGCATACGTCCTGTAGATTTCATCCGATTCCACAAAATGGCCACGGAATTGTGTGGAGCAACAAGTCACATGCACGTGACCACACTTTTTATTATTATTATAAAATTTGCAATCTACAGGGTCCATACATTGTGCAGTCGAACATGTCAACTCGATTGACGATTATCATCCCCTTGTGCGAACCACTTGCATTGCACGAACACTTCGTTGGCGGGACAGGTTGGTCACTCCGCAGCATCAAAAGGTATGCTGAAGCTGCTGCCTGCACGTGCGGGGTTCACAAGAAGCGACGTAATGTTGGTTTTTAAAAGAATCATTGCAGTCGAACGTGCTTCACTCAGCCGTCGGTTATATTTACTCAGCTGTTACGTCATTTACTCTTGTGAACCGAGCACGGAAGCACGGTCCCACCTGTCGGTCCTCCGCAGAGCAGGCTTGCTTCGGGATTATTTTCTGCACCACGTTATAAAGCACCCGGGATGAGCAGAAACGTCAGGTGGGCAAAGCACTTGTACAAAAACTGCACAAAACCCCTTAAAATGTGCCAGCGCACCCTTCTCGCAAATTGCACTCCTCGATTGCGCGTGTGACGTCAAACGTTTTAGCAACTTCATTTGCAAGATCCGTTTGAGCGAACAACCTGCCATGACCGCCTGCACTTTGCTCGGTTTGTAGCTTTGCGCTCATTTGTCCAGGTGAGTGGCAACTTCATAGAGTACGATTTGCTAAATTCATGGTATGATGTTTTATGGATATATCTTGTGGCCAGAAAGAAAAGGCACGTCGGTCGCTTTACCGGCTTTCCTTATATATACACACACACACACATATATATATATATATGTATGTTATATATATATGTATATGTTATACAAAAAGACAAGGCACATAATTATTATCATATATATATATTTATATACTGCGGCATATCACATATATAAATTCCTTATTGAAAATATAAAGTTGAAATATTGGTCCATAAACATAAGCGAAAAGGCTTAGAATTATACAAACGGAGACATTAAAAAATATATCCCTCAGTACCTTTAAATAATTAAAGGTGGCGTATTGTTGGTTCCAGCGAATTATTGTATCCTTCTCATCCCTTGGTCAGAGCTTTATCGCTCTTTTCAGTCAGGCTCTTGTGAAGTTGTCATTGCAGGCGTCTTCTTCATTGCGTGCAAAGGACGCGTCTTCAGCTAAAGGGGCCAGGCACATTGTCATCACACGCGTACTCAAATCTCGTGAGATTTGTATTTTAAAAGTGCAGTTTCTCTCTTGGGGAGTCCTTCGCATTCTCGGTCTCTCTCTGACACACGTCCTCGATCCTCGTGCACGGACTCAGACACCGCCGCGCAGGCCGTGCGTAAGACTGTGTCTCCGCAGGTCGCAGTTCCGGCGGAACACTTTCCCGCAGTGCTCGCAGCTGTACGGTTTGATGTCCGTGTGCGTGAGCAGGTGTGTCTTCAGGTTACTGCGCTGATTAAACGTGCGGGAGCACGTCGGACACTTGTGCGGCGATTCCTGTATGGGAGAAACACAACACGTCAGGGCTTTCATTGTAACCATGCAGGTACAGCAAAGGTGAACAGACATTTGTGGAGGGAAGGGGGTGTGAGGGGAATGGGCAGTAGTTTCAGAGACTGATATTGTCCACATAAACAAATCAAATATATAGTTTGCGCACACATGTTTAAAACTATGTATTTAAAATCTACACAGCAAGTACAAATTGCGTGAAATCGTTTGGCAAGTCTGTGGCCTAATATAGACGTTTTTTTAAACGTCAAACCAGGCGTACTGATAAACATTCATGTACATACACACACGGGTGATACATAATAAAGCGAACGTTGTGACAATTAGAAGTTCTCGAAAGGTGTTTCTCCAATGGAGATGCTCGGTAAGCATCATTATAATTAGATTGTATGAGCATTACACGATTATATGCTCTCGGCAATATTGGCACCAGATCTACGTGGATCGCACAAACACTCGGCATAGACTATACATGTATATAATCCTTTGCACTGCATTTTCGGGCAAATCAACATCTAAATTCCATGCAAATCGTTACTGTGTGCATGCAAACAACATACGTGTCATTATGGAGGTTTTGCTGTGGGTGAAAACTTACTGTGTGTTTAATCTTTTGCATCTTCCTCATTCCTTTACCTGCAAGTGCAACGTTTTGTGCACTGCTAGAGTCCGCGACTGGCAAAACCCTTTACCACACTCTTGGCACTTGAACGGTTTTTCTTTGGAATGGATGTATCTGCAAGGTATGCACAGGAATTATGAGCCGATGACCATGGATGGGGCACATACAAAACCATGTGACTTTCATATAGTACATGATATACGTTAAATTATTTTTACATGCGTTAAAAATACCTCCGAGCTCAGGCCCCGAGGTAGTTTTTAGGTGGGTAATGGTGAGCGCAAATGTTTCGATACGTATGGCTTGACTACCTGTGATCTCGCAGGTGGTCCTGCCTCCGAAAGGCTTTGTGGCAGATGTCACACGTGTACGGCCGTTCATCTGTGTGCGTGCGTTCGTGGATAAGCAGGTTGTAAGATTTGGTGAAGTGCCGACCACAGAACTTGCAAATAAATTCCTTCCTCGTTTTCGCAGGGAGGCGACCGCGAGCAGGCCGCATCCGCTCGGCCCCAGCGGGTGAGAGCGGCCGAGCGGATACGAGGCGAGACGCAGAAGCGACGTGCTTCCTCGGAGGATCGTCCTGCGTCGCGGCCAAGGCTAAATTGGCGAAGTCGAAGCGCGGCCGGTCCTTCTTCGGACCTTTGTTCGACAGGATTTTCGACGCCGGGTACCCCTGGTTAGGCAGCGGCATTCTGTGCACCAGAGGTATCTGACTGCAGAGCTCCAGGAAACTCCCGGAGGCTGGAGTCATCTCGGAGCGGTGCAGCGCGGCCAGCTGTTGGTAACCGAGGGTCCAGTGGTTGATGTGCATGGCCTGCAGGGCACCAAAGCCTCCGTAGAGACCTTGCAGATGATCCGCAGAACAGGGCAAGGCGCTCACGGCTTGTAGGAACGAGTAGTTGGTGATGTGCAGTGACGGGTGGATCGGAATGGGAGCTGCAAGAACCTTGCCGGCCATGTTACTTGCGGGAATCCCTTGCAAAGGCGTTGGTGGAGGAGTCGGGAGTTGCACGTGATGTTTAGAGCCACGTTCTGTAAAACACACACATACACACCGCTGTATTTCTAATGATTAACCTCATACCTAAAGGGCCGTGGTTAAATTGCAAGTTCTACACTTGAATTATACGGTCGGTTGTACAACAAATCCAAATAGCTGAATGAGCGAGCGCCGTGTCTTCAATGCACGCTCAAGAAAACCTCGCAGGCGACACCGAATGATGCTCGACATCGCAACGGGGGCGAATCGCAACAAGTTGTACTCTCGAATAATTCCCGGGGAGCGCACGCGCTCAATCACAACATCGCAAACGAGTCGCCACATTGCGGTGTCCCTTTTACGATGTGATTTCGTAAAATTGAACAATTGAAATGAAATGAACCCGTCGGCATTTTGTAAAATGAGGCAAAATGTGAAAGTGTACGCGCATGGCGGCGCTCGAAGTAAAGGTAGTAAAGGTACGCGCACGTAAAGGTACGCGCATGGCGGCGCTCGTAGCAATTTCAAAATACCGGCATACTCATTGATATATTTGGTATTTATCCCTCTACTCTGGATCTCATATGGAGTTTAAAGTTTGAATTTTTTTTTTTGTAAACTTACTCTGTCGAACAAATCGTTCAGCAACTCGTTCCTTCTCATTTTTTACCGAAGCAAATTCAACAGGAGATTTGTTTTATGTTTAAATATATTCGACTGAAAAGAACCACGTGATGTATAAACAGTATCTACCGCATGTCAATAGTGGAACCATTAAAAAAAAATTCAAATAAATCATTTAAAAATTCACCATCACGTGCAAAGATCTGATATTTAGTATTGAAATCAGTTGTGATGTAATCTTTTCGGCAATTTACCGACAGCCTGCAACGAAGGGTTCATTCGTCGACTTTACGTGGCAGTCAATAGTAAAACTAGCTTAAGCAAAAGGTCAATTTTGTAAAATAATTTAAATAATAACGTTCGGCCTCACCCTGACTTGCCGACCAATCCTTATTCTAAAGTTACAGCAGTTGCGGCGGCACAGCAAAATATTTTTAATCGACATCGTTTGAACCCCGCGGTGGTCGAGTGTAAATGAGAAAAAGCGCAATAAACAAAAAAAAAAGAAGCCAATTTACACCGTTTAACATCAAGTCGTTTACAGGAAGTATATTTCCTATCAAAGCACCGGTTTGAAACGTTTTCTTTTTTGAACCGATACATCTGAAAGATCAGAATTATTACTGGATATAATTATATGCTCAGAGGAAGTCTTTTGCGCTTTTGCGCTGTTGCTTCAGTCAAATAAATTTGTAAAAAAACAACAAAAAACAGTTACGTCCTAATAATTCCAGACAGTCATATATATATATATATTTACCGTGTCAGGGTAAAAAAAACAAGAAGGCTACCCTTAAATTGGATATCATGCGATTTATTATTTTGTTACAATCTTATCTTGGTATTGGCATTCTGTATATTAGGAATAATCACGATAATTTGTATGTAAATGCTGGTATTAAATGAGGTGTTTATTTATTTATTATTATACTGTGTACATACTGGCAGGATAACTCAGAGGTATGTGCACTTACCTTTGACCGGTCCAGCCTGTGTCCGAATCCCGACCCAGCTATAAAGCGTCATCAGAAGGATGAAGTCGGAGGACCCGTTTGCCAGCGCTGTTTGTTGGTGGACGTCAAACATCCCACGGTACCTTTCATGATGAGTAGCTGGCACCCGGAACTAATTTTAAATTCCTGGCCAAACTCTCTCACCAGCCGGCACTTGACAAACGTGGCGAGAGCAATATTGTTACCTTCCCCTTCCCCAGCGTGAGTTGAGGCAGGCCTTCATTTTGCAGTGGACTGCAAACATTATTATATCTATATATTTATATATTTTTTATATTTATATATTTATATATTTTTTTTACAAAATTATGAAATATAAAAGTGGTAAAATTATAATATATATATGTAAATATATATATATATATATTCTAATTTTACACTTTTATATTTTATAATTTTGTATATAGACATTGGTCTATTGACCTAAGGAAGTCTGCTGTGAAGCGGGTGAAACGTCGCCTGAGACCAGGTCTGCTCTTGCTTGTTTGCTCAAATTTGCGGAGTAGATCTAGTTTTACTTTCTGGTTGAAAGTGCGTTCTTTCTTTTAAAATGTACAATCCCAACCGCCCAATATTTTAGCACACACACAAATATATATATATATATGGGCTGGCAGGATGGCCTGGATGTACGTACACTCAAATCCGGACCCAGCTATGAACTGTCATCACAGGCAGGGTGATTCATCAATGAGTGTGCCATCCCTTGGATGGATGTTAAAATGGGCATCCCATCTGTTGATTACTAAGAGTAGGCGAACTATCGCCGACATGCTGAACAAATTATAAATTCCTGCTGGGAGCGCAATGGCAAACCAACCAGTGTAACCCACGCCAAGAAACTGCTTCAGCAGCAGCGATGCTCTGTAACACGTAGTATGGTACATCAGAATTATATACACACAGACACACACACACACACACACACACACACACATATATATATATATAAACATACACACACATACACACGGTTTGGAGACCCTCAGAGCGCAACCCTCAGGGTGGGGTAAACCTTCCCCCAGCTGGCAGGGAGAGGGCTTGGAAGTCGATGGTTGCAAATTGTACAAGCAGAATGACTGAGCGGTTGTATTTGTATATCGGATGAATCTGCCCATCTGCGCATTACGTAGTCCATCATATGGTGTGTTTGTGTGTGTGCGAATGCTCGCCTTTGAAAGGATCTGGGCGGCGATTCTCTGTCATTCGGCCTGCTTGCAAAAAGCTTTAGTACAATATACCCCACAATCAGACGTACGTGCACCTACACACCACGATCAGAACACATACCTGCACTTACATACCACGACCAGCACACATACCTGCACTTACATACCACGATCACCACACATACCTGCACCTACACTGTTACACACCACGATCAGCACACATACCTGCACCTACACTCCACGATCAGCACACATACCTGCACCTACACTCCACGATCAACATGCATACCTGCACCTACACTCCACGATCAGCACACATACCTGCACCTACACTCCACGATCAACATGCATACCTGCACCTACACTCCACGATCAGCACACATACCTACACCTACACTCCACGATCAGCACACGTACCTGCACCTACACACCACGATCAGCACACATACCTGCATCTACACTCCACGATCAGCACACATACCTGCACCTTTTTTTTTCTTCTTTTTTTTTGTATACTGAATCGAGGCTCGTGAAAGAGCTAACAAACGATCTACACCCCACGATCAACATGCATACCTACACCTACACTCCACGATCAGCACACATACCTACACCTACACTCCACGATCAGCACACTTACCTACACCTACACTCCACGATCAGCACACATACCTGCACCTACACTCCACGATCAGCACACATACCTGCACCTACACTCCACGATCAGCACACATACCTACACCTACACTCCACGATCAGCACACATACCTGCACCTACACTCCACGATCAGCACACATACCTACACCTACACTCCACGAGCAGCACACATACCTGCACCTACACTCCACGATCAGCACACATACCTACACCTACACTCCACGATCAGCACACATACCTGCACCTACACTCCACGATCAGCACACATACCTACACCTACACTCCACGAGCAGCACACATACCTGCACCTACACTCCACGATCAGCACACATACCTACACCTACACTCCACGATCAGCACACATACCTGCACCTACACTCCACGATCAGCACACATACCTACACCTACACTCCACGAGCAGCACACATACCTGCACATACACTCCACGATCAGCACACATACCTGCACCTACACTCCACGATCAGCACACATACCTGCACCTACACTCCATGATCAGCACACATGCCTGCACCTACACTCAACGATCAGCACACATACCTACACCTACACTCCACGATCAGCACACATACCTGCACCTACACTCCACGATCAGCAGACATACCTGCACCTACACTGTTACACACCACGACAAACACACATACCTACACCTACACTCCACGATCAGCACACATACCTGCACCTACACTGTTACACACCACGACAAAGACACATACCTGCACCTACACTCCACGATCAGCACACATACCTGCACCTACACTGTTACACACCACGACAAACACACATACCTACACCTACACTCCACGATCATCACACATACGTACATCTACAGTTTTACACATCTCGATCAGCACACATACCTGTACCTACACACATTCCTGCACCTACACACTTACCTGCTCCTCCGTGCTGGGATCGATTGTCCATGACTCGCACAAACACTCAGGAAGAACCGCCATTGAACCCGCTGGAGTTGTTTGGCAATAAAACGACTTGGCTTACTCTTATCAGTCGCCGTGGGTACGGACAAAGAGCATGTCGTAATGTACCTACCAGGTGGTGTAACTGTAAGGGCAGAGCCGTAAAGATTAAAGAAGACAGGTTGGGGAGAGGGAGAGAGGGTTCCATGTTCTGCGTAATCGACCTGACAGACCTACCTGAACACGAGATCCTTCCGCACCTGAGCCCGTTTTGATATAGCATCGATGCCAACACCTAGGTAGAGTGAGCAAACTCGACACTGATACGATGAAGAAGATTCTGCAGGTAATCTGGCGCGTGTTGGTGTATTTTGCCAAAATAAGCCGTTTATACCAAAATGAATGAGACACACAGGACGCACTCAGGTAGTCGCTGATAACGCGAGATTTTACACCTTGTGCTCTTCCGACCCGAGATGCTTTAGTCCCGTCAAAAGGTCACGATGACCTACCTGCCGAGCATCCGCACCGCTCCGGAGAAGCCGCACAGGTTTCAGGGCCCTGGGCTCGCCTCGGGCTCTGCTCGAACAGACAAGACATGCTCTCGGAGCCGCTCCCGCTCGATCCGCGCTCCCGGCGCCTTCTGCGCCTCCCGGAGCCGCTCCGCCTCAATTTGAAGGCGGCGCCGCTTCGCGCATGCTCGGTCCGCCTCCTGGCGGAACATTGAGGGGGGGGGGGGGGAGAGGCCGATGGGGCAGGTGCCGCGAGCCCGCGAATGTGATGGGCAATATTTGGGGTGGGGTGGTTAGAAACTCGCGTTGCGTTAGATCCGTGATCCGTCCGTCCCGTATCCACAACACCAAACCACATTCACAACTACCACCCTCCACCCCCCCCCCCATATATATATCACTACTGCCCCCCCCTCAATAGTCACCACCCCCACCCCCCTCCTACATAGGCACCAACACACAACCTCCCCCCTCAATACTGCAGGACGAAAAGTGTGTGTGGGGAGGGGGGGAGGGGGGGGATGAAGAAAGATCCAGAAAGTTTGGAAACCCCTCCTCATGAAAAATACATTCTCATTCTTTATTCATAAATTGTACATTAACCTGCTTTTGCTTGGGGGTGGTGGGGTCAGGTGTGTACCTATCCTCCTATTCCTCCTCCCGCCCCCCCCCCCCCCCCATCATTTGTCCCCACTCATTCAATTCCCACAACGTTCCTGAATCCCTCGTTGCTGAACCTGACATAGATTCCATTATAGATCTATAATTATCGATCCATATAATCTATTATTATCGATCCATATAATCAATTTATCGATCCATAGAATCCATTATCGATCCTTATAATCAATTGTCGATCTTTCGAATCAATTATCGATCATACAAGTAAACGAAAAAACATGTTCAGCACACCTCTATTTATAAAAACTTTTAAACTATTTTTTTTTTTAAATTACATTTTGTTAGATGAAAATGTACCAGAAAAGGGGACCGTGGACCAAATTTCAGCTCTCCAGGGCATATGGAACATAGAAAACAAACAGCTCAAATATTTGAAACGGGACAAACAAACAAAGTTCAGATGAAGTTAAATAAATGTGTAAAAATAACATACTTCTTCAGAAAAGGTGAGTGGTGGGTTCAAAAGGTTCTCAGAACGAGATACCTGCTCACTACTAACAATAGCCCAAGACAATGAAGGCAAGGTTTATTTATTTTCCAACATGTAAATATATTGCAGTTCGATATGAGAACTCTTTTGGACACGACCGGCTCGTTACATTCCTTTGTGGGCATTCAAGATCCCACTGTATCCTTCGATAAGAGTAGGCCATGTGTGTGCCGGTGCCTTAGCGAAGGCTTAAACTCCGACCCTGACCTACTTTGGCCACTGCATTAGCAGCATAACCACTCCTTGAGAAATGATGCAACCAGCAGATTGAGCAGATAAGAACGTGTGTGTGGGTGGGTATAGTAAATGAGTGAAATGAAGATATTGTTTTATTGTGATTTGTTAATATCTCCGAACATCAGTATCACGAGAAACTGAGTTTCCGTGGGATCGGAAATGTCCTGGTCGGAAGAAGAAAGTCATACCAACTACAAAAACAACAATCAGAGATTGCAGACCCTCGCAAGGACATGGTTTTAGAGGTTTTTAAGGCCTTTGTGTTAAAACAAATATGTCGGCCAAACCACGTGACCGATGACGCCATCAGAATTTTTTTTTTCTCCACCAATGCATCCATAGATGACGCTCAAGAAATGTCATCTTGATTGGATTACGTTTTGTACTTGTCGAATTATGACATCATAATGGAGGAACCTATGACATCATCATTAATATGTTATTCCCCATGGAGAGTTCTTTACAATAAGATATGTCTCATTTTTTTTCTATGCAGCGCTTACGGAGATATAGAGGTGCAAAGTTTTTTGGTTTTTCCAAGATGGCGCCTCTACCACGTGACCTATGACGTCATTAAAAAAATTTCAATTACAGGAGGAGGTGCACCCATGGTGAAAATTTCCTGTCAAGTGTGACCCACTTTCCCCCGTGTGTGACCCACTCTCCCCCGTGTGTGACCCACTCTCCCCTGTGTGTGACCCACTCTCCCCCGTATGTAACCCACTCTCCCACGTATGTGACCCACTCTCCCCCGCATGTGATCCACTCTCCCCCATGTGTGTGACCCACTCTCCCCTGTATGTGTGTGACCCACTCCCATGCGTGTGTGTGACCCACTCCCCCGCTCCCACATGTGTGTGTGTGTGAGACCTGCTCCTCTGTGTGTGTGTGTGTGTGTGTGTGATCCGCTCCCCTGTGTGTCACACACTACCCCGTATGTGACCCCCTCCCCATGTGTGTGATCATGTGTGTGATCATGTGTGACCATGTGTGTGATCCATTCCCCTGTGTGTATGACCCACTCCCCCCTGTGTGTGACCCTCTCCCCCGTGTGTTTGACCCACTACCCCGTGTGTGTGACCCTCTCCCCCGTGTGTGTGACCCACTCCCCCGTGTGTGTGACCCACTCCCCCGTGTGTGTGACCGACTCCCCCGTGTGTGACCCACTCCCCCATGTGTGTGACCCATTCTCCCCCATGTGTGACCCACTCTCCCCTGTGTGTGACCCACTCTCCCATGTGTGTGATGTACTCTTCCCAGTGTGTGAACCGCTCCCCCATGTGTGTGTGTGTGACCCGCTCCCCCATGTGTGTGTGTGTGACCCACTCCCCCATGTGTGTGTGTGTGTGTGTGTGTGACCTACTCTCCCCCATGTGTGTGACCCACTCTCCCTGGTTTGTGTGACCCACTCTCCCCCATGTGTGTTACCCACTCTCCCCCGTGTTTGTGACCCACTCTCCCCCCCCCGTGTGTGTGACCCACCCTCCCCCGTGTGTGTGACCCACCCTCCCACGTGTGTGTGATCCATTCTCCCCTGGGTGTGTGACCCACCCTCCCACGTGTGTGTGACGCACTCTCCCCCGTGTGTGTAACCCACTCTCCCCTGTGTGTATAGCCTACCCCCCCCCCCACCCCCCGTGTGTGACCCTCCCCCCCCCATGTGTGAACCACTCTCTCCCATGTGTGACCCACCCCCCTGTGTGTGACCCCACCCCCCGTGTGTGGGTGTGTGCCCCCCCCCCCCATGTGTGACTCACCCCCACGTATGTGACCCACTCCCACGTGTGTGACCCAGTGGATCTGATAAATTGCCAGTTACCATTTTGTAAAACTATATGTGCAGCATCTAAATTCTTAATGAAGATGTCCAAATGTCACACACGTCCATGCCCATGGGATTCCCATGGGTGACCCCACCAGTATCTATTTCTATAATAGGCTAATGCTCTCTGCCTGTCCCACTCTGAAACATGGGAACGCTCTTGGGGTCGGAAAAATATGAAGTAAAAGCTACTTCAAGTTTCCCCAAACTTCCGGGAAAATTATATATATTTTAAATCAGACAAAAGATTCAAACCAGGCGGTATATAGGCAACAGACCGCTACTTCAATCACTCCCAAATATATTTTTTAATGTATTTCTTTGCTGTTAAGTAATATATCATCTCCAATTTTTGAACTCTTTCAACCAGCACAAGAATAAAAGGCTTCCTTTTTTTCTCTCTTTTTTTATACTGTGGTGCTTTACCACAGGCTTCTGCTAGTTATAATATAACAGTATAAACTTAGAGAGTAAAACACAATTTATGAGGTACAAAGGTTTGTTCGTTTTCCCTGCAATTTGCTGTTTGTCTGCCTCCCTGTCCTGTCTCTCTGTACGTACGTACTCACAATTGAATGGTCGGTGTGATGGTGTTGACCTCCACTAACCTTACTATAATTCACCAAATGTCCATCTGTCCGTCCGTCCGTCCGTCCGTTCGCAGGTACCGCAAAAACGGCTGAACCGATCACAACGATATTTTGGGTGGGTATTCCTGGGACCCCCTGGAGTAAAATAGGCTATATTATTTTTCCAATTTCAGCATTGGTCTTCAGCATTTTCAGGTTTGGACTCCCGCATAACGTTATTTTCCCGGGTACCGCACAAACGGCTGCACCGATCCAACCTGACGAATGAAAACACACAGTTAAAAATAATGACCTCGGACAAAGACTTTTTATAAGGACATGGGTTGAATCCCTGCTTGAGAGAATGCCAACCCCCTCCCCGCCATCACGGTCGTCTCTCCAACTCATAATCCCACGAGATATGCGGAAAGGATGACCCAAAACCAATTATCTTCTTTTTGATTCGTATATAAACGTCATTAAAAGTAAATAATGACCTTGACCAAAGTTCAAACGATGTGGGTTTAATCTCTACATGAGAGAATTCCACATACAGTCACGTGAAAAAGTAAGTACACCCCAAGTAAAGTTTTGACTTTTTCAACATATTTCAACATACAGCTATTTGATCTTCATTTCAACAATATTGAGAGATAAAGGTGATATAATATAACAAATATCATGAAACATTTACATTTTGTAGACCATTGTATAATTTAAATAAACATAAATGCAAATTTCGCAGGTGGAAAAAGTAAGTACACCCCGACATTTATCACTACTTCAAATACCTAAAATTAGAATCAGGTGCACCAGCTCAGGTGCAAATGATTAGAACATTGTTAGAGAGGATCTTGGAGGAACCTGTCTTATTTAAACCTCAGTCATTTAGTTTGGTTTGCTCTTTGTTGTTGGAAGTGTGTGGCGTCACCATGCCTAGATCAAAAGAGCTCTCTGAGGCCTTCAGAAAGAATGTTGTAGATGCCTACGAGTCTGGGAAGGGATTTAAAAAGATCTCCAAACAATTTGAAATCAATCATTCGACTGTCCGGAAGATCATCTACAAGTGGAGTAGATTCCAAACAACTGCCAACTTGTTCAGGCCAGGCCGCCCCAGCAAGTTCAGCCCGAGAGCAGACCGCAAGATGCTGAAAGAAGTCTCTAAGAACCCCAGAATGTCATCACGGGACCTACAGGTAGCTCTTGCCACTGTTGATGTCAAATTGCACGAGTCTACCATTATAAAGAGGCTGCACAAATTTGATCTACATGGGAGGTGTGCCAGGAGGAAACCTTTGCTGTCCAGAAAGAGCATCAGGGCAAGACTAAAGTTTGCCAATGAGCACCTCGGCAAAGACGAGCACTTCTGGAAAAATGTGCTCTGGACAGATGAGTCAAAGGTAGAGCTATTTGGCCACAGTACCAGAAGACATGTTTGGCGAAAACCAAAGACAGCATTTGACCACAAGAACCTGATACCAACTGTAAAGCATGGTGGTGGAAATATTATGGTTTGGGGCAGCTTTGCTGCATCAGGGCCTGGGCAGCTCACCATCACAGAACCCACTATGAATTCTTCATGTACCAGAGGGTGCTTGAGGATAATGTGAGGCCATCTGTCGGAAAGTTGAAGCTCAACCGAAGGTGGACCTTGCGACATGACAATGACCATAAACATACCAGTAAATCCACCAAGGAATGGCTGAAAAGAAAGAAATGGAGGGTTCTGGAATGGCCAAGTCAAAGCCCGGATCTAAATCTCATCGAGATGTTGTGGGGGGATTTGAAACGAGCTGTGCATGCAAGAAACCCCTCAAACATCGCACAGCTGAAAGAATTCTGCATGGAGGAGTGGGCAAAAATTTCTCCCAGTCGATGTCAGAGACTGGTAGACAGTTATAAGAAACCCCTACTTGAGGTTGTTTCTGCCAAAGGGGGCAATGCCACCTATGAGAGCCAAGGGTTTACTTACTTTTTCCACATGTGAAATTTGCATTTATGTTTAGTTAAATTATACAATGGACTACAAAATGTAAATGTTCCATGATATTTGTTATATTATATCACCTTTATCTATCAGTATTGTTGAAATGAAGATCAAATATCTGTAGGTTGAAATATGTTGAAAAAGTCAAAACTTTACATGGGGTGTACTTACTTTTTCACGTGACTGTAGCTATTAGGGCTGTGTATAAGCTAACAGATCGCTGTTTCCATCGATATTGCCAAGGTCGTAACACCTATCCACTCAAAATCCTTTCACCTGTTGACTTAGTAGTTTTTACAATGAAGGAAACATTAACAATGTTGTTAAAAGTTTATTTTTTTTTATTCATGCTATTTAATTTGTGATTGGAGTTATGCTGTTTGGAATGAAAATCGAGATATCGAGTTCAAGTGAATGACGAAATGCCGTGATGGTTTCTACTTTCTAAACGTGAAATCGCGGATCGCTATATGCAGATTCGCCACGGTCCCACGATCGATGTTTCTCTACGTGAACGTACCCGTTTGTTTGCGTACGGGTAAGATTTTCATGGAAGTCCTTCACGAACTTGCTGTCCATGTCTGACGTGCGACTGAAGGTGCTACAGGAATGTGGAATTTATTGGTTTCATTCTTTAGCATTCGCCGTTTCTGCATTGTCTGTTTGCTTCTGGCCTCCCACCCGTGCGTAGCACGGGTACCTCACGAGTAATTATAATAACTAGAACGGCACTCAGTAGAAAGCATACCTCCACCTGCTTGGCCATATCACTCAATGGTAAAGAATCACTTAAAAAATTATACTAGCTGGATCTGGATCCAGATCTTCACCAACATTGATTTCATATCTGAAGCAATGATGGATTCCATGACTTTGCTGATAATTGGGAGAAGGCTGATTGGTCTGTAGTTTCTGGGATATGTTTTTGCACCTTTTTTGTGCAAGGCATTTTTGGCATGCGCAAGATTGGAGGTCACGTCTATTCAAAGCTGTCCCTGCTCGCACGCTTTCGAAGTTAAGTAATTTTTCACAATTGTGTTTTTGTCGAAACTGTATCTTTCTTTCGGTGTATGTACCTATTGGGGTGTCTTTAATAGGATTCTCGGTGTTGGTTTTTCATACCTGTGTACAGAATCGTCGGTTCTTTCGTGTCGCGTATTCTGAGGCCTAGTGTAGTTGGCTACCGTGTCCGACCTTGGCTTGAGGCTTTGTTTTTGTCTCAGCGGTTCTTCGATCGCGCTGCAATTACTTTCGGTCTCTGGTTTTCCCGGTATTTTCACCCCATACTTCCTTGTTTTAAAATCTCCTCAAAAAAAAAAACCAAAACAAAATTTTTTCCTTCTCTGTTCTTATCCGTTTGTTCGTTTTTATTTGTTCGTTCGTTCTTCGACCACATTGTTTGTGATCACGTGATCACGTTGTGAAAAAATGTTTAATCTGTCCCCTGAAGAACTGTATTCTGTCGTATTCTACAACACCTTTTCCTTCTGATTCTATAAAAGGATGCTTTCGACTTGCTCACCAAATCTATTCATTCCAAAAAAAAATTTCATCTCTTACAGTGCATCTTTCATTCATTCCCTAAACTCTCCAGCACTCCACCCATCCTTCAGCGTCCTCAAACGTATTTTTGACTCGAATGTCTCCAGAAACTCATTTTGCAATAAATGTTCGTTTCCCATTAATCGTACACTTTTCAAAATCCAATCTCACCCCTCCCCTCCAAATCTTCCCCATCACCCCTTCCCTCCAAATCTACCCCCTTGCCCCTCCCCTCCAAATCTACCGTCTTGTCCCTCCCCTCCAAATCTTCTCTATCACCCATCTCTTTCAAATATTCCCCCTTGCCCCTCCCCTCCAAATCGTCCCCATCACCCATCCCTTTCAAATCTTCCCCCTTGCCCCTACCCTCCAAATCTTCCCCAACACCCCTTCCCTCCAAAACTTCCCCATCACCCCTCCCCTCCAAAACTTCCCCATCACCCCTCCCCTCTAAATCTACCCCCTTGCCCCTCCCCTCCAAATCATCCCCATCACCCATCTCTTTCAAATCTTCCCCCTTGCCCCTCTCCTCCAAATCTTCCCCATCACCCATCCCTTTCAAATCTCCCCCCTTGCCCCTTCCCTCCTAAACTCCCCCCACACCCCTCCCCTCCGAGACTCTCCCTCGCTCCTCCCCTCCTAGACTCCTCTCTCACCCCTCCTCCTCAAAGTGTCCTCCCCGCTTCTTCCCCCTTCCAACTTTCACCTTTATCTCCCTCAACCTTCTGCCTCACTCTTCCCCCTCCTCAAATAACACCTCACTGCACCTCACCCAATCACCATCAAACCTTTTGTCCGCCCCATTCTTCCCTTTCTCCAAGCTATTCTGAAATCTCTGACACACCTTCAACAGCTCTCCCTTCCTCTTCCTCCTCTTCCACATCTTACCCTACCGCTCCACCCCCCCCCCCCCCCTGTTCTGTATCCGATGCTCCCCCTTCCTCTTCCTTAAGAGTATGGACTCCAAACGTCCGGGGCCTTCGCTCAAACTTGACTGATCTCTCCATACAGGTTGCTTCTGACAAACCAGACGTGATCTGCTTAACAGAAACTTCCCTCCTTCATGATGTCTCTGATTCCTTGGTATCTCTCCCAGGTTACTCCCTCCTCCGGTATGATAGACCTGAGCCTCGTCCTGGAGGTGGGGTTGCTATCTTTATAAAAAAACTCTCCTCCTCACTCGCCCTGCACTGCCCTCTCTCCACCTCACCCCCAGGAATACCTTTGGCTACGGCTTCCCCTTCGCTCCCACCTTTTGTTCATATGTGTGTTGCACCGTCCACCAAACAGTGATGACTCCATCTACATCTCGCTGTCTGATAATATGGACCAACTTCTATTTCCCCATCCCAACTCTCTCTTCCTCATATGTGGTGATTTCAACTGTCACCATGCCAGTTGGCTGGGTGTGCGTAGCTCTCTCACCAGCCATGGCTCTTCAGCAAAGGAATTCTGTGACTCACTGGGACTGACACAATCTGTCAATTTCCCGACCCGGATCTCATTCAATGGAGCATCTTCTCTTCTGGACTTGGTTATGACTAACTTCCCTGAAAATGTCTGCTGCTCTTCTTCTGCTCCAATCGGCTCTTCTGATCATGTGCTTGTTAAAGTCGACATCTCTCTGACCATTCTCAGAGAGCCTCCTCAGCATCGATGAGTCTGGCATTTCACTCAGGCCAACTGGCATGGTCTTCAAGCAGCCATCAATCATCTGGACTGGTCTCCCATCTCTACCGCCTCTGACATCAACACATCCTGGGAATTCTTCCAAAGTAAATTGCTCTCTCTCATGCACAGATTTATCCCATCTCGTCTTCAGTTGTCATACCCTTCCTCCCGTCCATGGTACACGGAATCTTGTGGTGAGGCTATTGCCCAGAAACAACTTGCTTTCGTCTCCTGGAAAGCAAATCCAACGGAAGGAAATCTCATTTCCTTTCACAAAGCCTGAAACAAGTGTGTGTCCACCCTCAGGAGAGCCAGGAAACAATATCTCCCTGTTCTCAGGACCGAACTCTCTCATCTGTCTCCCTCTTCCAAATCCTGGTGGCGTCTGGTCAAATCTGTTTCTGGTGTTTGTTCCCCCCTCCATCCCCTCCCTCACCTCAAATGGCCACACGGCTGAATCCACACGTGAAAAAGCTGAATGCCTCAACTCTGTGTTTGCCTCTAAATCTTGTGTCCCAAACCCATCCCTCTCTGTACCCACTGTATCCAGTCGTACCCAGCTGCTCCTGGACTCTGTGTCCTTTCCTCCTGACAAGGTGGAAAAGTTTCTGTCAATCCTCGACTCTGATTCTGCAACTGGACCTGATGGCATCAGCCCACGGGTCCTAAAATCCTGTACTTCCGCTCTTTCACTCCCTCTCTCTGTTCTCTTCACCCTCTCTTTTGCTCAAGGTCATCTTCCATCTGCTTGGAAATCTGCCAACATCACCGCTTTGCACAAAAAAGGTGCAAAAACAGATCCCAGCAACTACAGACCAATCAGCCTTCTCCCAATTATCAGCAAAGTCATGGAATCCATCATTGCTTCAGATATGAAATCTTTCCTCTTCTCCAATGGCTTGATCTCTGATCATCAATTTGGTTTCAGACCTGGTCACTCTACTCTGGACATGCTGCTTCTGCTTTCTCAACAATGGATGGAGGTCCTCAATGCCAAACAGGAAATTAGAGCAGTCTCCCTTGACATATCACGTGCCTTCGATACGGTTTGGCACCCCGCTCTGCTCACCAAACTCTCCTCTTTTGGTATCCATGGAAATCTCCACGCATGGCTGGCGGACTTCCTCTCTAGTCGTAGTCAACGTGTGGCCCTGAATGGGTTTCGCTCATCTCCTCTTCCTGTTCAGGCTGGAGTTCCCCAAGGCAGTGTTCTGGGCCCTGTGCTTTTTCTGGTCTTCATCAATGATCTCTCTGACTCTCTTGAAAATCCTCTCTATCTCTTTGCTGATGACTCTACTCTCTGTCACTCCATTCTTCATCCCTCAGATCGGCAGTCTGCAGCCTCCTCACTCTCTGCAGACCTGGACAAAATCACAGACTGGGCAAACAAGTGGAACATGTCTTTCAATCCTGACAAATCTCACACTCTTACGATGTCTCTCCGAAAAGACCGACTGGACAACCCTCCCATCCACTTTCTGAATAATCCTCTCCAAGAAGTTCTGTCACTCAAGCTTTTGTGTCTCGCTATATGCCATGATCTTTCCTGGGAAAACCACATTTCAAATCTGCCCTCCAAAGCCAGTCGCCGACTGGGCATCCTCCGTCGTGCGAAGTCCTTCCTTGGCACACCTGAGCTCCTCACCACATACAAGGCTTTCATCCGCAGCTCAATGGAATACTGCTCTCCCCTCTGGGCTGGTGCTCCTGCCTCACACCTAGCTCGTCTTCACGCTGTTGAAACCAAAACATTTAGAATCATTGGAATCTCCCGCGATGAAGCTAACTCCAAGGGCCTCTCACTCACTCACCGCAGGCAGGTTGGTGGTCTTTCCGTCTTCTACCGACTCCTCTCTGGCCTTGCCCCCCCAGCTCTCTCTGGGCTCTGTCCCGCAAATATTTCTACAGGTCGCACAACATCTGTCTGCAACCCTCTTATGGTTAAACTGCCAAAATCAAGACTCTCTGCTCACCTTCACTCCTTCATTCCTCTCTTCTCCCACCTCTGGAACAAACTCCCTCACTCTCTTCAATCCCACTCCACCCTCCAGGTCTTTAAAACAGCTGTTCACCACCATCTCTTATCTTCCCCCATCCAAAACCTTGATCTTTTCTACCCCTGCTAATTTCACCCCAATTCCACTTTTTTGAAATACCAACTTCTGTCTTGGAAGTCCATGGTGTCCTTGTGTTTTATACTTCTCCCTTCCCCCCCCCCCCTTCCCACGCCTCCTCCCCCCAAGCCCTCTCCCTTCCACACATCTCCCTGCTCTCAAATATTGTGTTTGTGTGCTTCTCTTTCTCTCCCCATCTTGTCTTGTGCTCCCTCTTTTTATATATTTTGTTTGTCTGGTTGATTTGTTTGTGAAGTAAATGTTAGCTCTTTCATGAGCCTCGATTCAGTATACAAAAAAAAACAAAAAAAAAACATTGAATCGAATCTTCCTTGTCACACACCCAACCTGTCCAACAAGTTTTGTCCAAATCCATCCATAACTTCTTGATATATCTCGCAATGTATCGTTTTTGGCCCTATCTCCCGATGGTGAAGAATCACTTAAAAAATTAAATAATTCTCATATCCGAATCCATATTCAGATATTCACCAAAACTAAAATATTTGTCCTTGTCAGACACCCAACCGGTCCACCAAGTTTCGTCCATATCCGTCCACAACTTTTTGAGATGTCCTGCTACGTATCATTTTTGCCCCTATCTCCCAATGGTGAAGAATAACTTTAAAAATTCTAGTAGCCGAATCCGGATCTTCACCAAAATCTAATCATTTTGTGCTTGTCACATACGCTACATCTCTGCCAAATTTCGTCCAAAAAACTGTCCACAACGTTTTGAGATATTTTGTTCACAAACGGACAGACAGACAGACAGACAAACCGACAGACAGGGGTGAAAACATAACCTCCATCCACCTTTGGTTCTGGAGGTAATAAACTTCCATGACGTGTAATTCGTGTTGACGTTGACATAACAAACGTTATTATCCCCGATAATGAGCTCCAACCGCAATTTAACGGACCATTTGAGTTATTAATAAATTCAATATCTTCGTCGACGATAGGAGGATTGATGGTTAGGGGTAGTCTGGAGGCCAATGAATGGTACTCCACAATTGTTTTCCGTCATTTTATTAAATACAGTAAAGCGAGTGCTCCGCAGGTACTGGCAGAGCACTCGTTTATTTACCTAGATTTGCACTCAAACGTTTTTATCATCGCCGGGTGACATAGACCATTTGGACACTCACAAATGGCACGGTCACTATAAGACAATGTTATACTTCCAGAAAAGGAGAAAGTGTGATTTGTGAAACCCACAAAGAGGGTAAAAAGTTCAACGGAAATAGCTGAGTTTGAGCAGGATCGCGCGCGCATACGGAGAGAGTCGATGACTCCTCGAGTGGGGGTGCGGCAGTGCCGGGGACTTGTCCGTGTACCTCCTGACAGTGCTGGCACATCTGATTCAGACTGGGTGACCACAGGCATGTGAGGTTCCGTGTTAGGCCTTCCACCCCAGTAACCGCCAAAACATGTAGTCGGATTTTCCCGCTCGAGCGTTGTTGCTAAATGGCTAGCGGTCTTTCGGACGCCACCACCATCTGCAGGGCATGCCGTCTTCTTTTTTTGTCGATATCCCTAATCTTTTTCCCATCCCATAAACATCATCCCCGGACTTTTTTTGTTTACAGTGCCGAGGCTCCTGGTGAAACTATGTGGAAAGAGCCCCCTCTCTAACAGTGTTGAGGGAGAAAATAGAGGGAGACTTGGAGAATTAAGGGAAGCAGGGAAGAAAGAGAGCTAATGGAGGATGTATGGGGTGAACATGATGGACACAGCCACAAACTCTCAGTCACACGAGTGGAAGGGAAAACTGGAAACCCGGGAAGAGGTGGGCTTGGGGGGTTGAATGGGGTGGAAAAGATCATGGTTGTGGATGCGGCATGACCTGAGATGGTGTTGAACAGTGAATAGACGGGTATTATAACGAAGTTTTTACATTTTATAAACTAGCAACGGTACCCGCCCTATGGGCGGGGCTTCAATTGGGAGGCCCAAATGAAAAGGCAAAATATCAGAAATTGAAGGCTTTTTTTTATTTTAAACGATTTATGTAAACATCCGTTAAATCATATCACACGCAAATCATCAAAATCTAAACAGTATTTGTAGAATTTCAATAAAAGCCACATCACTGTTCATATCGTTAAATATTATTCCATCGTGTTTGGAAAAACTGGAAAATTGGAAAATTGGAAAAAAAAATGGAAAAACAATATCGCTTATTTTACTCCAGGGGGTCCCATGATTAGCCACCCAAAATTTAGCTGCGATCGGTTCAGCCGTTTTTGCGGTATTTGGGAACAGACAGACAGATAGACATTTGGTGAATTATAGTAAGATTCACTCAAAGACTCCGTCGTATGGAATGTCAAAGTATCATTGGAACCTGCAAATGAAGCTTATTACTTTGACGTGTATACAGGAAGAAAGACATTAATTAATCCACTACCCGGAGGGGACTAGAGGTTTGCGGTCTGTCTGTCTGTCCATCCCACCTATGGTTTTTATGAACTTTTTCCCATACTCTTTGACATATTCACCTGAAACTTGGTACATGGCTTTATTATGACAAGTTACAGAACAAGTTTGATTTTCAGGGCTTTTCACCAATTTTTCACAGTTATGCCTTTCTTGGATCGTTTCGGAAAATATCACATATTATACATGGGTCAGTTTTCCAGACTTTTCCCCCTTACCCTTTAACATATTGAACTGAAACTTGGTAGGGGACATGTATTGCAAAGCAATTGCCTTTCTTGTGATGCAGGTGAGACACAAAAGGAAATTCTATCTTTGGACTTAGGATTCAGAGCTGGTTATATGTCCCCCTAGTTTGGACATACAACCGGATTGGACATACAACCCCCTAGATTGGACATACAACCGGATTGGACATACAACCCCCTAGATTGGACATACAACCGGATTGGACATACAACCCCCTAGATTGGACATACAACCGGATTGGACATACAACCCCCTA